>NW_028288821.1:4545454-4848484 GCF_059628265.1 Tinamus guttatus
CCTATTTGGTTTGGTTGTGTTGTTGTTGGCTTTTTGCAACCATTCTTTAGTCAGGCTGGATATTTAACCATTTTTAATATTTGCAAGCTCTGCATGATGGTGCCATTGGGCCTCTCTGCCCAACTTGAAAGCCATTTTCCAGCTTCCTTTCAAATGCTAAATCTTTTCTCCTTTTTTTATTCTCACTTGTTTTAAAAAATAAAAAGCCAAAAGAATAGCTAGAGAGACTCCAGTAAGACTTGTACACCAGGTGTGTTCTGTGCACTGAAATCTTCCTAGACCTTATTCCCATTTTTGCAGGACAGCATTGTTCCTCAGGGAAATGGCTCAGTGGGAATAAACTGGTTCCAATCCAAAAGCTGAGATGGTTTAGAGCTGTGCCTAACCTAGGGTATCAGGTGCTTTTGTTTCACCAGGCAGTTACACCAGCAGTCATGCTACAAGCCTCTGAGTGTGCGTGCAGCTGTAATAAAAGTCTAGAAATATCCTAAGTTGCAATGCCTTAATTACTTTATTGGAGCTGAATTATATTAATTGTAATGGGAGCAGGATGCAAGGCTTGGAGAAAAAGCATGTAATGCTGAAACGAATACTTTGCACTGAGCTAAAAAATGGCAAGTAATTTACCCTTGCAGAAAGGCTGCATTGTGAGATTTCCATGGACTATATGGAACTGGGAAGGGAGAGCGATTTAAATTACTTTTAATGAACTAAAGAGAAATTAGTTAATCTGCTGACAAAATGAGTCTTGTGTATATTTTATATAGGATTAAAGTAGTTGAAGTATAGGTGAGTGTAGGAAATGACACTTAATACAGTATTCAAATACTGTCATACAATCATTTTTTGAAACTAAGTAGTGATATATAAACTGATGGTTTCAAGAATTTCTTCTCTGAAAATATCCTGTCTATAAATAAACTGTAAATGGAGTATTTAAAATATGGCATCCCCAAAATAAACACAGTGACTTAACCAAATTTTCATAGATTTTGTTAGTTTCATTAATATTTAAAAAGAAGCAAATAGCAAGTTCCAGGTTGTAATTTTGGAAAACGGAAGGGCTTCACAGTTCTCGTTATTTTCTTTCCTTGTCCTTTAAGCAATTGCCTCCTTGCTTTAAAAATCTCTATTGATGTTTAGATATCTGTAGCTTGCCATATCCTTTCTAATAAAGTAGACAAATCATTAGGATTTTGTCCCATTCTGCTGAGCTGGTAATGAGCTGTGTATAAATCCATTGATAATCTGCTCTTACACAGATTTACTTGTATAATTTCAAGAACAGTATATAATTAGAGCATGTCAGAAATAATTCCTGCACTGTAGCAGCATTTAATGAGTTTTACAGTGGGTGTATTTTTCTTTGCTTGCTGCCCTGTTTCTTTCACTGTAGTTTCTCATTGTTTTATTAAAGCGCTTTTCCGACCTGACCCGTACGTCTGCCATGTGTCCATTTGTATAATTTAGAAGATATATCCTATTTCTAATAGCAAGCAGGCTGTGCTAATAACCTGAGACACTCCAGCATGCAGACAAAGCTGGTGTGAAGTTGGCACCCTCCAAAACGTGCAGGGCTGCTGGCTGCACCCGCCTCGTGTGCTTGGTTAGAAACTCCCTGAGCAAGAGGAAGCGCTGCAGCCTGCTCCGGTTCCCAGCGCAGACCTCGGCGCTCTGGCAAACGTGGCAGTGGGGTCTTCCCACTCATGTCCTTTCCCGTTGCAGGCCGTGCATGGGTTATTTTTATTTTTTCCCCCTCATTTTATAGCTTCAGTGCATCTCTGCTCAAGCAGTGTGATGGACTGGACCTGATTATTTTTGACAAGGGTTCAGAGTAACAGCAGCGATAGTGACCCAGCCTCATGCTGATTTTGATCCCTTTTCTCAGTGCAGCTATGGCAGCAGCTGCTTGTGCTCTGCTGGCACGGTGACGAAGAGAGCTCAGCTCTGCATTTGTAACCATTCCTGCCTCTATAAAGTTGCCTCCTTAGCCACAAAATGTAGGGATGATCAGTGGAAGATAGGATTTGTCAAAGTGGAAATGTTAATTTTGACAAAAAAAATGGCTTTTCACTAATAATACTCATTCGTTCTTGTCCAAATTTTGTGGAGGGCAGGGAATCCACTGAAATTTGCTGAAACTGTGGTACTGAAAAGGAAGGGAGAGTTGTAATTTAAAGCTAGACCCTTGTGGATGCTGGACGTGTGAATTGGTCTCAGCAGCAGACTGTAGTTCCCACTCTGCGCTACACAGTTGTCTTCAGTTGCTGCCAGCTATTTGTCCAGGCTTCAGAATTCCTCGGGTCTTGGCCTTGTTATAATTCCTACCATAAAGCTGCTCATGCTCAGGAGAGAAAAGCACTAACTTATATTCACCTTCCAATAGTCATTTCCCTCAATGGTTCTCATTAGACAATCTACCATCCACCTCCGCACAAATACTTTTAGGTGCAAATAGGTTTAAGGGCATCCAAGGGTCTAACCCCCAGGAAGGGCTGTATGTGCTTCCAGTTTCAGCAGTGGGTTTAGTATAGGCCAGGCAAACTATTTGTGTGCTTTGCAGGAATAGTCAGGCGCTGGCTGAGGAGATACTAAGGATCTATAATGCTCGAGCATCCTTCGTCCTAGCCTTGCTTCAGCGAGGCAGTAAGTTAGTGGTGTCATTTGAGAAATACCATCTACTGTGTTTTATTTTCCCCTTGCATGATATATTGAGCTGGAAGTAAATCTTTAAGACTCCTCTACTGAGCAGAAAAGATTTGCAGCTTCCATTATAGACACGTTAGATCTGTTGTGTTTTGATGAGTTATCCAGCTAAAAATTTAGCTGCACTCTGGTATCACTTCGCTTGTGATGACTTGCTTAGACAGCTACCTCAGGCAAGAGTTTTTGACACTGGGCTTTTCACTTCCCCTTTTGCTTTACCAAACTCAACAAAGCCTGCCACCAAAAGAAAAAAAAAAAAGGATTTTTTTGAGTTCTTTGGGTAAACAACAGATTTATTTAGTTACTTCTGTCTTCCCAGCATCTCATGGGCTTCAGATGTGATGTCCTTGCTGAGCTTTTCTGAAAACTGAAAAAAAAACCTTGAATGCTGTCAGCTCCCTGTGCTTGTGCTTGATATTCTGCAACTAAGCACTTGGGATTTTTTAGGATCTTTTTTGATGGAAACCAGTGAATACCAGGAATGTTCTTGGAAAAATTCCCTTCCTTGTGAATGCTATTATGCACAAAAATAAAAATAACTGATGCGGCCAAGATAAGAAATGTGTCATCCTCTGTGCACTGCTGGGGTTGCCTTGGTCATTGTTAGCAGCATTTTTTCTGATGAAAAGCAAACAAAAGCAATGATTAAAGTGCACATATTTTCCTTGCGAGAATTCCGTCCCTTAGAATTGGGTAAAGCCCGATAGCAACACGAATTCTCCTTAACCCCAAACGGGGTTCGTTCAGCTGGGCCAGGCGGCCTCCCCTCTTGACCACAGTGGCAACGCAATTCCATGAGTGTTTCACGGACTTCTGGGAATTCTTGTGGATGCACTTGTGAATTTTCCACTCGCAAAAATGTATCTATTATATACATTTTATACATCTTTTATGCATTTAGGTATATTTCATTGCATGTTATTTGCTTGGCTCTGCCAAGCAGGCTCTATTGCTTTTTAACAGCTTTTTTTTTTGTCATTGTTTACTGTTCCTACAATTTGATTTTCTTTAGTATATAACTATAACTTAGGAAAGTGTTATATACTGTAAGGAACAGACTAGTTTTTTTGCCCCAACAGCAATGCGCCTCTCAATTCACTGAATAATCAGATACAAATTCTCATACTTTGGAGAATTTAATTGGATTTTATTTCCAGTTGAGAAATGAGGCATCGGTGTTAGCGAAATAGCGAAGTGCGCAGTGTTTCCATGTGCAGATATTGCGTGATCTGGGGCCAAAGTGTTTACCGAGCTGGAGAAATCCTTTAGCAGCAATGGGAAAACCTATGTAACGTGGGACTGCAAACAGAGCTACTTGTTGGGCTTCACTGCAGTGCGGAAAGGATCGTGCCCTGCCAGGCTCCGTCCCCACTTGCTCAGTTTGCTCTTTGCAAGTTCAGGTGCAAAGATCACGGGCCCAGCTGCAGCGAGGCGGCCTTGCCCTCGATAGTGCAACCTGCCGATCCTTCCTTTCAGTTCCTGAAGTGCTGACAATTTGAGCCCTCTTGATCTGCGGGATTCTGATGGGATGATTTCAAAGGCCTTCTGATAAGCTAGAAAAAAATTGAAACTATTAGGTCACTTTAGCTTCCGTGGCTGAGTGACTTAAGCATTTAATTTAATAAGGAAACTGTAATTTGCATCTGTCCCTGCACTTTGTTTATCCACATGAAGAAATCCTGGGCAGCAGGTAGGATTAAGCCCTTGGAGGGGACAAGTTGGTGGTTTAGTTGAGTTGTATTATTGCTTTATTTTAGGTTGGTAGATTCTTTCCAGCATACTCTTGTTTAAAAATTACAATTGTTCATTAATTTAATTGGTCAGATATTTATTTATTCTGAAGGTAGCTAATCCTATGTCTAGATTTAGCTTTGGGTATTATTTTAGACATCCTGAAGGGAAAACATGAGTAGTTGAGAGTGAGAAAGGGGTGTGGGGAAACAGATGAGAGGAGCTGCTTGACCTGGCACTGAGGCCTTGAAAAATATCTGTGTAATTGCTGCTTATATAGAGCCTTGCTTGTAAATATATCAGTGCTCAATGGTTTTGGTGTGTTTTTTGTGCTGGATAATTACAAGCTTTCCTTGATTTCTGTCTTTTTTTTAATATATGCTATCCCCTGTAAATCTGATGCCAGAGGTGTGACTGCAGAGTTTCTGTTCTTTTTGTTAAATCAAATGACTCTTTGGGAGTTTTCGTCTTGTAGCAAATTGCTGTGTTCTTTTTTCTTCTATCTCGTTTGGCTTTAGCAGACTAAATACAGGGCCTCTACTTGTCTGCGTTTTATTCTAATAGTAGAGTGCTCATGGAAATGATCAAAACATTTACTTAATGATTTTGATAGTAAATGTTTATGAGCTCCGGGGAAGAAGGTAAATGGAATTTGCCAGACTGAGAGGATTAAAAATGGAAATAGATGCACAGAGCACGTCAAATTTGAGGCGGGCAAAGTTAAAGCAGGAGTGCTGATGTGCTTTAGTTCCTCTTCTCTGGGATAAATGAGACAAAGTGGATGTCAGCGGTATTCCCCAGTCATATCCAGCCTTCTGTCCTCTTGATACTGCTGGAGACTCAGGACTGTCCAGCAATACACTAAGCTTATTAGGTCATAAAGGTAGCAAAGCCAAAGTGAGTTGAATTTTAGGAGTGTCTAATGCATTTCTTCTTTGCATTGTTTTTGTCTGTCACTGTAACTTGAAATCTTAAATGAGAACAACTTCCTTACTGATAATTTTCAAATAAAATCCAATGCAAAAACGCCTTCTGATGAATCTTATAGAGCTCTGCTGTAATTCAAGCTAATAGTCTTTTTTTTTTTTTTTCTTTAAGTGAAACTATGGTATCTTTTGTAATAGTAAATAAAAAGACTGATGACATTTTCAAGAACACAGGTAACACTTTAAATGCTAACTCTGCATGGAAGTAACTTTTTTTTTTCTTTCCTCCTTAGTTTTTGTGGGAACAGTATGGATTCTGTGGGAACAGTATGGAATCTTTTTAGGAAGATTTCCTTTCTCTAACATAAAACTTGCTTTTTCTTTGCAGGGCGCCAATGCCTCTGCTTTGGAAAAAGAGATTGGTCCTGAGCAATTCCCAGTGAATGAGCATTACTTTGGCTTGGTCAATGTAAGTGAATTTTCTTTGCTTTAAATGCTATTGTCCTATTAATATCTTAATAAATTTTAAATAAATTTTAAATCTTAGATTTTCAAATTAACAGGATTCTCTTTCAGGGGCTTTGGGTACTTGTGTTGCATAATCGGAATCTGCATAGACACCACATCCTGCCATATGATGCTGTGCCTTGTTGTTTATAACCAAGATAGAAAGCTCAAATACTGGAAGAATATTTATTAGTTTAAAAGGTGTTGAAAGAAGCTTTCCTACTTAGGCACATTTCTAATTATAGGATTATAATAGTATATTGAAAGGAACATTAAATAATAAAGTATGAATGCTTTTAGAGCATATTTTCTGCTCCTTTTAGAGCAAAAATATTTGATGCGGCACTGATACTATAATGTGTGTAAGCCTTTGTGTTTTTAAAGGAATAGTATGTTTTGGTTTATACCACTCATGGGATTTGTGGTCATCCTCCTATGTGAGGACATAGCCAAGTTTACTTGGCTGGTAATTTGCTAACATGTAGCAATACTCCTTGTTTGATTGCCTCGTATACCAGCAAATCCTTTTAAAATGATTTTTTTAATCTGTTGGTTTGCATACATCTGCCCTGACTAGGATCTGCTGGGCAGTAAGATATGTCTGTCCAAATTAACTGTGGAAAGAATGGAGCATGTGCTTTGGAGGAGAAAGGCAGCTGTTGCTTTTGTTACCAGGGATGTTATTGCTTTATAAGAAATCAGATATAGAAACGGTGGTTCTGTACTGTCCTATTTATGATGTGAATGTACAGTTTTGTCGGAGCTCGCTGTAAAGCCAGGTGTGTTCCTGTTTACTGGTTATCTGGGCACATTTCATAGATCTATTTTATTCACCAAGGAACAAAATGATCTACCTTGTAACACACCAAATAAGGTTAAGATAGCTACCAAAGTGTTAGTTACTGCAGTGCATTAGGATTCATTTAATTGATTTCTGCCTGCGTCTCTAGCAGTTTGTGTTCTTGAACACCAAACTATCTGAAGATATTGAATTATGTTTCTTAAGTATGGTGTTAATGGCCATTCCGAAGCCTCTGAGGTTTGCCCTCTAATGAGAAAAATGGAAGGCATCTCCATTTGTAACATAAATAGCAGTGATGAATACTGTGAAGAAAAAAATAGCGTTCTAAAAATATCCAGAGTTGCTTTACTCACATCCATACTCTGTTCAGAAGGACAAAACATGACTAATACTGTTGTGCTTTATTTCTTGCAATCAACTTCTTGGGGGTAATTGTTTTCATACTGCTGTTCTGGAGAGCTTTTTCCTCAGTTATTCCAAGTTCTCTAATGAGAGCTAATAAATGGGAGCACTTTAAGGAATGTAGTTTCGTGTCGTGCACTGCAATCCTACAGCACAAAGCAGTCCCATTTTACTCCTTGTTCAGGTATTGCCACTCTTGTTTCTCCTTTACATCAGTACTAGGAACTGTGCAGAACACATGAAAGGTGCTGAACTCATGGAAGTTGAGGGTTTTCTTTATTTTAAAGGTCGGATTTCTCTTTGGATCAGTGAGCTGGCCCTGACGTCAAACATTTATAGAGCCACCGCAGTGGGTGGTGTGGGAGAGGGTCTGCCTGCTTCTGTTGCCATCCTGTTGTTAAAATGGATTATGTGTAAGGTGAAACAGCAGCATGTGAGGGCTGGAGCAATGCTTTATCTCCAAACTTTGGTCATGCTTTTAAAAAGCCTTTGTCTTAGAGTGTCTTCAGATTTGAATTTCACATTGCAGTTGTAAAATCCTTGAAATTAGATCGTTGCCTCTAAATACAATCGGTTGTAACCAATATATTTTTGGCAACTATTTGAAAAATGTATTTGTACTAGAGAACCCGTGACAAAAAGCGTTGTTAGATTTTATGTGTTTGTACCTGCATTTTCCTCTGTACTTTAGGTCCCCTTAGTCCACATGAATTTTTTATTTGATCTGTGCCTGCCACTGTAGGATGCAAATATTGAGCAGCCTATGGAGAACTGCCATGCCAGCCTGGGTAACCCCAAAGCTGTACATGTTCAGCTGGTGGATTTCATGTGTTTGACACCTTTTCCCCCTGAATGCAGTCCTAGATCTCACCGACTGCTTGTGTTGGAAACTGAGGGTGCACTGTGACCTCCAGGATTTTTAACAGGGTTAATTCCTAGTTTCTTCTGTCTCTTTAAAACATTTTCTGGGATTATTATAGACAAATATATTAGGTAGGATTGCTCCAACTTAAGTACCTAATCACAACAGATCTTTACTGATTTTGGTACTTACTTTGTCTTGCATGCAAATTTAATTACTGTGATGTTTATTCCATTTTTTACGTCACTAAAAACAGAGGAGTTAGGATCTATCCTAATTCAAATGCTCAGCTTGGTTATTTGTTTTGCTCATGTAAATAAGTTTTGACAGTTGTTCTGTGCTGTTTGCATGCAGTGTAAATTAATGTTAATGTATGTATCAGGCTGTAACCTTTTATGCTGTGTGAATTAATTTTCTGTTTCTCTCAGTCAGCAAACTGATTATTAACTTGCAATCATTCTACTACAGTAATTATACCAAAATCTGGTGAACACTACTGGCCATATTCTCTGAGTACCACTTAATATGATTATCCATGCTGTGTAATCAAATTATTTGTAGGTTCATTTTGTTTATTTAAAATATTTTGCTCATGATGCTCTTGAGATCCATTACCAGAATATCTGGGGGCTGGCAAACCTAAAACTCTCTCTCTTTTCCTTTTTTTTTTTCTTTTTTTCACAGTGCAACAGCAGAATAAATTGCAGAGAAGAAACTTGAGCATGCTCTCTTTCCTTTAGATGATACACTGCTTTGGATGATTTTTCCATGGTTTAAGTGTTAGTCCTTGTTAAGCAATCTGGAACGTTGCCTCTGGAAGTTGTGTTATCACTGCCCTCCTCTGTAAAATGACACGGCTTTTCAGATAGGGCAGATGCAAAACAGCTGCTCTTTGCATTTGCCTGCATCATGTACTCTTCATAAGATTGCACTGTAAACAGGAAATATTTAACATATACCTTGGTATCTCGAAAGACTAATTTCATCTGACACAGGCAACCTAAAACACAAGTTCATGTGTTGAGCTCAACGTGCCGTAATAGAATTGAGATCTCTTTCTTTTGTTACCTTTTAACAGAGCTAATATGAAAATATTTGTTTTCCTTTTGTTCTGTTTTAACCAGTTCGGCAATACCTGCTACTGCAACTCAGTCTTACAGGCACTTTATTTTTGCCGTCCATTTCGGGAAAAAGTTTTGGCATACAAAGTGCAGCCCCGAAAGAAGGAAAGCCTCCTGACATGCCTCTCTGATCTCTTCAACAGTATTGCTACGCAAAAGAAGAAGGTGGGAGTCATCCCACCCAAGAAATTTATTTCCCGATTGAGGAAAGAAAATGGTAAATGAGTAAATGAAATCCTTACGCAGATTTAAACATTGGCTATTTAAGCATATTAAAGTGTAACCACAATTCTCTTTTTAAGCAAGTCCAAATTGTCAAATTTGAACAGATTTGAGAAATTTTTTTGAACTCTAGCTTATGGTGTGAATTCCACCACCTCTAGAGCATAGGAAGAGAGATTAGATCAGAATTAACTGTGCTCTGCCATAAGAGGATTATCTGGCTATCTTTGTTTCTGTACTTAGACCAAGTACAGCATGTGTACAGAAATCTCAGCACTCAAGTTATTGTGTGTTGGGCGCAGTGAACTCTATAGCCCGCTGCAGATCTGCCCACTTTGGTCTGTGCCAGAAGTTGTCATGTGCTAAATATTTGTGCAGTTGGTCAAAATTAATGTCTCCAAGGAGGCTTAACTACTTTTAACCTCCTTTCCTACGTTTGTGGTAGGATGAATTCCTTACAGTGAGAGTTGGCGGTTATTTCCCAGCCATAGTGTGTGAAAAAACGTTCTCTTTGATTTATCATTTCTGTTAGGACTTGAAAAGATAACAAAGTTATGATAGCAGGGGAATTTTTGCCCCTTGGTGCTGGACTTAATGAACTGGTGGCCCAAGGCAACACACAGGAATATTTCTTTTATTTCTCTTCCTCTCATCAAGGAGGGGAAAACAACAACAACAACAACAACAACATGTTTTCCTTCCATTCCAAGAAATGCCCAAAGTTTCCTTTATATAATCTTTCAGCTGTCTACCTGTTTATTGCAACCTGAGGAATAGATAGGGGCAATCTAACATCCATTGCTAGGACAACAACAAAATAATTTACCGTCATATAATGGATTAGAGGAGGGGGAAGGAGATGCACAGTAATGGGATATTTTTAAGTATCTGTATTTTTTTTTTCATTTCCCTCTTCTCTTTCTTCCCAGAATTGTTTGATAATTATATGCAGCAGGATGCACATGAATTCCTGAACTACCTGCTTAACACTATTGCGGATTTACTACAGGAGGAGAAAAAGCAGGAGAAACAGAATGGCAAACTCCAGAATGGCAGCATTGACAGCGAGGAAGGAGACAAGACTGATCTGACGTGGGTCCATGAAATCTTCCAAGGAACACTAACCAATGAAACCAGATGTCTTAACTGTGAGGCTGTACGTTTAAAACAAAACAAAATCTCTTAGATTTTTTTCAGAGGTTCTGGATCATTTTCCCTAATACTAAGCACACTTTTTCATTTATTAGGATAGATGAAATTGCACTCTATTAAAATATGGAGCATAGCGTATTTTAAGACTGTATCACCTCTATGTACAAACCAATACTCATTAAGGTATGTTTCTCAGAAAAAGCATAGTGTTTTTTTCTATTCCTTCTCCCTGTTTCCTTCAAGGCAGTCTGCACCGGCTGATATGAGCTGCCTTTTTGTCTTCATGTTATTTCTTGTGTCAGTGATTGATAGTTTATGTTGTGTTTATATGTGAGAGTTACTCACAATTTATTTAACTCTGGGATTAACTGAATTTAATAGTCCTTGAAATGAAAGCCCATGCTTCTTAGTGTTGATCCATAGCCACTCTATTTGATAGCAAAAGAAGTACCAGGGAGTCTAAAATTAGAAGAACCATAGCACCTTCAGACCAGAAATTTGCAATTACTCACCTGCTGTTTTGATTAAATAATATTCCACCTAAAAAAAAAAAAAAGAAAAAAAGGGCAGATGGGGAGACAAAAAAAAGAAATGACTACAAATGAAGTGAGCACTCTTGGCATTTTGAATCTGAAATTATAGCAATATGGTGAATAGAAACTCTAAAAATAGGGTTAATAAGATTCTGTCTCAAGAATTTTGAGATTAAATGTGGCTTTTGCACAAATGGCAAGATGGTTTCTGTAACTGATATCCCATCCCAGGATTTAGATGAAAATCCAGCTGTCTGTTTCCATGTTTTCTATAAGTATCTACTGTTATACTCTGAAATGGTGCAGAAAGCTGTATTAGTCTGCAAAACAGTGGAATACAGTTAAAACTTCTCCAGCTCCGAGAGCTCTCAGTGGTAGAAACTTGTTTTTGCTGATCAAGTAAGCAGATGTGTCTTGAAGGCTCAAGGGGGAGAGATGTTTTGCAAGGAAGGTCTTAAGTCTTTTCTCTTTCCCCCCCCCCCCTTTTTTTTTTTTAATTACTCCCTTTTGGATTAGAACTGTGGCTCAGATTATTTTTCATTTTTAGTTAACTTCAAGAAAGACCTCTGCGTGTATCTGTAAAATCACAAATCTCTCTGCTTGTAGGCAGGACAGTGCACCATTCCAGGAATTTAAAGCAACTCTTAAAACCTGACAGATTGCAAGCTGTTATGAAATATTTCTTTTTATTTTTTTCAAGGTTAGTAGCAAAGATGAAGACTTTCTGGATCTATCGGTTGATGTGGAACAAAATACATCAATTACACACTGTCTGAGGTAAATGGGAATATTTTGGGATGGAGAAAAAGCTTGACTTGCTCGAAGGGAAGCAGCTGAGTTAGTTGCTCTGTTGTGCTACAACTGTAGGGTTTGAGCTTTTGATAAACTATATTCTGTTCAGAGTGTTGTTTATTTTATTACCATGCTTATTGCATCTGCTATTGGTGGGTTTTAGTAGTTAGTGTGATTTCTTAGGGGCAGGTTAAGAAGAGATTTCACTTTGTTTTATGGGGATTTTAATCTGTTATATCACATAGGTTTTGTCAAAACTAAATATGGTACGTGCGGTTTCATACTGTCATTTTGCTTGTTGTAATACTGTTACTGCATTTCAGTTGTCTGGTCCTACTTTTTTTTTGCTGACACGATTTGCTCCACGTAGCAGCCAGCCAGATCCCCGGCTTATCGGCTGTTGGGATACTGCAAGTTACATGTAGCAGCTGGCGCTGTAAGAGCTGATAACTCGTGTGCAATTACTCAGAGCTAAAAGATGATACAGACTTTGGCCAGTCAGTAGCTGATGGTTATAGGTTCTAAAACTTAAGGTCTAACACCATGTAAAATATGGAATGACTCCTTCTGGAAACCAAACCGAGTTACCTTGGGATTGCTCTGTCTTGTTTGAGTCCTATGCAGAAAGCATGTAGTTGATATCCTGGAGGGTGCCCTTTCCAGGGTTTTCTAGTTGAGCACTATTACCACAGATCAAGGCTGGGACAAATACATCTAAAAAATATTTGGGAGATATGAGCCAGGTGAAAAGAGGGAATTTAATTTTCCCTGTACACTCTTTTCTTGGCAGAACTAGGCATAGCTTTAAACTGGAGGGTATGACTGAATATCACTGCCTATTTGACTTCTCTTTAACCTTTATTTCTACAGAGGCTTTAGTAATACTGAAACTCTATGCAGTGAATATAAATACTATTGTGAACAGTGCCGCAGTAAACAGGAAGCACAGAAGAGGTAAGGTGTAAGTGCTCGGGCTAATATAAATGTTCTCCTAGTACCGACAACTGTGAATCAAATGAAATCTCTAGAAAGAGATCGTAAGACTACTTGGGTCTGTGAGGAATGGGGGTAAGGAAAAATACCTCTGTGGAGAAAGCAGGTAGCTTTATAGCAGCCTCATAAAGGTTAACTTAGTGCTTCTCCCTGAGGGGCTTGAGTGGTGCTTCCAGACACACTTTCTCCTCCATTCGCATTAATCACCTCTATATGTACTAATAAAAAATGTTAATTGTCACTTAATTCTTGGTAGTGGCCAGAGCCCCAAACCAGAGATTTATTACATCCCCTTCTTTCCCTTGATATGATGAAAATATGAAAAATATGATGTATTGTTATAGGCAAACGGCTGTCTTGCAGTCATGTTTCAGTTATATCCTTAATATTTCCAAATAAATGTTGCCTGTTCTCACCAAAATATATCTGAGAAAGCAACCTTTAATGCATATTCCTCACATTTGTTAAAGGTGTTTTAGGGAGCTTCTCCCAAACATATTGAAATGATTTTAGAGCAAGGCTCTGTTTTAGGTCATCTGCTAATATTTGTTCTTTAACATATTTTTGTGGTTCAGAATGAGAGTGAAAAAGTTGCCCATGATTCTAGCTCTGCACTTAAAAAGGTTCAAATACATGGACCAGCTGCATCGATATACCAAACTCTCCTACCGTGTAGTCTTTCCCTTGGAGCTGCGGCTCTTTAACACTTCAGGAGATGCTACAAACCCTGACAGAATGTATGACCTGGTGGCTGTGGTTGTTCACTGTGGCAGGTATGTCTCTGTGCTCTCTAGCTCCTTAAATACATTTCCTTGAAACTTTAAAGTGAGTCAGACATTTTTCTGCTATTTTATGATAGTACAGTGGCTGACAGTATGGGAGTGTGCTAAGCAGAGGATTTTTATATATATGTATTTATTTCTTTATATATATTTTACTAATAACATTTTAAATTGCTCTTGCAGCAGGTAGTCTCAGGCTTGCTCTTTTAACAGCTCTCATATCCTGGCAATTCAGGCAAGTTGTGTCTATGAGACTTTGGAAAGTAAGAGCAACCCTAAAAAAAAAAAAAAGCCTACTTTCCAGGAAAACTAAATGAATTAAAAGCAAATGTTGGAAAAGCTTTTACTAAATAGAATTAATTTATAGATCCCTTGTTGCCACTTGCTGAATTGTTAAAGGTTTCCTTAGAAGCTGGTGCCACCAAGTGGAATAAACTGCATACTACTCATTTTTTTTAAAACAACTTTATGACCTGTTTAGGGCTTGATTAAAATTTATTTTTGGTATTGTGATTTTAATTCTGTTTTAATATCAAAGAGAAAACAATAAGCACTTTTAAGAAAAAAGCAGTCGTGGATGTCAGAGGTAGTATTTAGAGCTGCCATTTGGAACAGTGAATTTTCAAGCTACAGCAAGTTTCAGCAGCATGCAAAAGTGTTTTGAAACATCTGTATTGTGAGAGACAAGACATCAGAATCAACACACTGGTGTTGCATTGATTTAGCACAAGAAACCTGTGCAGTTCTGATTTGTTGTGTGCAATTGTGCTATTTTTTGAATTTATTTTTACTGTATTAGGAACCCATCCTGTGTATTTGCTGTAGATTCTTAATTTGCTATACCTGTAGCTATGCTTTTATGTTTTAACAATGTAAAGAAGCGGTGATTAATAATGTTAAATGTTCTGAATGTGTTTTTGTCCTCAAAGCTATTGTCTTGTATGAGGCTTTTAGGGGTTCTGTGTGACTTCTGGTTTTAATTCTTACAAAGAACTTAATAAAGACTTAAGATAGATTATATTTTCTAAATAATTGACTTTCAGAACTTGTTTTAGGTATTTCGGTTTTGAAATTTTACTTTTAATTTTTTGACTCTGAACCAGTTCTATTCTGAGAGATGTATTGTGTTCAAGAGTATCAGTAAATCCAGAGGACTAGAAAAGTAGTTTCTTTTGCATAAAGGCCAGATTAGTATAGCTTGGCTTTTAAAAATATTATTTAGCTCCTAAGCAAAAAGTAAATCCAGAAACATTGAAAAAAATATATTTTTTTCTCTTTGTGGCTCTTGATTGCTCTCTCAAAGTCTGAGGTTAGTAGATGGAGAGCTTATATTACAGTAGGCATACACTTCTTATTCAAACTACTTTTTTGGGGGGCTCTGTCTGCCTTTGTCTGTCGGTCCCTCTCCCTTTGCATTAGATCATTTTGTTGTCCCTATCCAGCAGGGTAAGCGTTCGGGATGTCGGAGATGGAATCAGACTAGGAGAGTGCCCCAGGACCTGGGACTTGCAGTGGCAGAAAGCCATCCCCATTGAAAAATCTCTCCTTTTTTTTTTTTTTTTTTGCATTTGCATTTGCAGACATTTTATTTGCAAATGCAAATTTATTTCAGGCAGTTATTAAAAGTTTTGAACAGTAGTCAAAATACGCAACAGTCATGAATGTGACAAAACAGTGATTGAACTAACTGTTTTTTAATCTTGTCTTTTGAAATATATAAATGACTATCTGAAATATTTATGCAATTGTGTATTTCGAAGAGAACATACTTAGCGATGGAAAAAAAACATCTAGTTTTAATTTGAACAGTTTAGCGAAGTCTAAGAAGCTAAACAGTCTTATGGGTAATAGGAGACAATATTCAAAGCTGGTAAGTCTCACTTTGCCAGGAAGGCCTAGAAAAATTTGGGAGAGCAGAGGATCCTGCCTTTGCAGGCACAAGATTAATACATCTTCAATCCTTTCTCTGGCAGTGGTCCAAACCGTGGACATTATATCACCATTGTGAAGAGCCATGGCTTTTGGTTGCTGTTTGATGATGACATTGTAGAGGTGGGTATTGCTTTTCCATAGTGAGAACAGTGCAGACAGCATCGTCCTCAGCTCCCTCCACAGCTGGCAAAGCAACCTGAGGGCTCTAGTGACAGCTAGAACCTAGGGTGATGTGCAGCTGTTCAGTCTAAAATACTTCAGGGACCTTGTTGATCGCATCAAATCTTTAAATTTTGGCCTGCCTCTGGGCTTCATTTTGTTATTTAACTTGCTTTATGATGGCCGTATTGCATTGCTACAGTAAGATATTTCAGCTTTACTTATGCAAACAGTTGACCACAACAAATAGGATTGTAGAAAGAGTGTTAAAAGACTGGGAGGTGTGGGCTGTGGTGGTTAGATCCTAAGGATATATGTAGGAGTTTGGACCACTGGTGATTATTTTTAAAAAGTCTGCTCCGATAAGCTTTTTCTTGGCTTTTCCATTAACTTATCTGTAAATAGTAATGTCCAAAAATTTACACATCCATATGTTTCACATAGTTATTAAGCAAATGTCAAGTACCACATTAGAACTGCTCACTGTAAGGATGAAAATGTACTGTTTGCCTCTGAGATTTTATGATCAGATTCAAGACCCAGTGCTAAGTATCTAAATGGGTACAGCAAAATCCTTGCTTATGCTGAAATCTTTGCTTGTGCTGAAGAAAGATGTTATAGTAATTTCCCCCTTTTAAAATCTTTGGCTAATTTTTGAGCATTAGGGGTGCTTACCTAGTGATATGGACAACTTGTGTGACTATGGCAAGTTGTCTGTCCTGTGTTACTAAATTCTGAGTGTTAATTTCCTCTGTCATGGCTGACGTATGTGATTGTGCCAAGTAATTTTTAAAATAAGGTTCACTTTAATATTAGAAATGTAAGTATGCACTGTATTTTCCATTCAGGAAATAAGCCTGTCATTTTAAAAGTAGCTGCAAAAAACGTCTTGCTGTTCTATATTTGTTTTCTGTCAATCACTTCTATGTTGTATCTTAGCTTATAGGTCAAAACAAAATTTCTTTTTATCTGCAAACACTGTTGGCAGTTTTATAGATGCATCATCATAGAGCTTTTACATGTGTGCTGTCTGGTATTGGATAATAAATTCAAGGAACTGTCACAAGGAAGATAGGATGCAGTTTTTCTGTCTTGAAGGGTTGCTTTTTTCTTAAGTTGCTTTTCTAGGTTCAGTCATGGCTTTTTTTTCCCCAATTTCATTTTTCTTTTACATAGTTCACTTAAAATGCCGCAGAAATGAAGTGCTTTGATCTGAATTTTCTACTTTTTGTGTTTTTTAGTGTTTTCCTTTGAGATTTTGCCCCCCTGGTTAGGGTTAGGAATGCTAAATATAGTCCAGTCCTATGGCACTCCCTGTGCCCCAGCTGCAGCTCTGGGAAGCTGCAGATTCATTTTGCAGCTAGAAGGCTTTCCCTGGCTACTGTGTGCTCATGTTGTTTGTTTTCTATAAAATTTGGGCTTTGTTTCTCTTCATTATGGCGGGCATGGAAAATTGCATGAGAGTATTGCATGAGTCTTCAGAGATAGTTGGGCCTTTGATAGGAAAAAAGTTGCTCCTTGAACCACTTCAGGGAGTGTCACGTAAGGATTCCTGCTGGGTTTGTCCCGGGGGATCTTTTCAGTGACTATCCATCGTATCCACGCCTGCCTTCTAGGCGTCTGATAGACAGGAAGCTCTCGCCCTCCTCTGCCCAGGCAGGATCAGCTTTTCTCTTTCCTAGGCTCTCTAGAAGTCACCTGAATTTCTGTAGATTCAGTGATCAAGGGGAACAGGAGAGCGGAGGCTGCTTCTCTTCTGCCCATCATACCAGCTTCTTGGAGAAGTAGCTGCAGTTTTGCTCATCTGTTCTCTCTCTCCCCACTTATCCTCAGCTCTGGAGACTTAGTTCCTTATCACTGCTCTGGCTTTTACTGAAAAAATAAAGTGAAGCTGCAACTACTGTTGCCCACGGAGATATAAATATTTATTCCAAAGATGAGCAAGTACTATTTTCAAAATGTCTTGGAAGTGTATTGCTCTGTGTCACATTAGTTGTTCTCAGAGGTTGGGTGACTCCAAACCCCCCTAAGATGTGCATTCTGCAGATGTTTGAGGGCTCACCAGGGAAGCCTTTTGCTCTTCAGAGGCTAGGAGAACGTACAAACAATTTGGGTCTATTAAGCTTTGGACACTTAACTTTCTATCTACAAACCGACACATAGTGGAACAAGTATCAGTCAGCAGACTTGAGAAGTGGATTCTGAGCTCACATAGTTCAGGGGTAGAGATACTGAAAGTGAAACACAGCACAGGAAAAAACATTGGCTTTCCTCTTCCTTCCAGTGAAGAGATTTGTTGCGAGTGATACAAATAGCTCTGAAGTGTCAACAGAAGTGTTGTGTGCTGCCCTGGAAGCCTTAGTCTTGCTCTTACTCCCTACTTACTCTTACTAGTGCCATGGAGGTACTAAAGTCACATTTATCTGTTTGGGCTTGGTTGGAAGGCCAGTCTTGAATTAAAATTGAAGATAGATGATAATGAAACATGCTTCAGTGCATGTGAAAAGCAATTGCACCAAATTCAGGAGACAAATCAAATTAAAGGTGATAGTGTTCCAAGTAAAGGAATGAAGAAACCTGAATAACTGATCTCTGGTTAGTTGTTTAAGTTGTCATTAGAGTAACTGAGTGATGCATCACATTGACTATGTTTACCTGAAAGGGGAGAAGTGTCTAGCCAAGGTGTTCTTCGAACTGAGAAAAGGGCAAAAATGCTTGTATGTCTTAGCTGAATGCTGCAAATCTCTGAACAAATTTTTAGGCTGAGTGTTGTGAAGGGTACACAAGGAAGAGATTTGGTTTTGGAAGCCCAAGTAATTGTGTAGAAACGAACCAAGGAAATTAAAGCTTGGTGACATGAAAAATCATCTTAATGCCAGGTGAGGCTATGCAGCCCTAAAAGCAGATGTGAAATGACTGACTGATTGTCACTTAAAAATGGCAGCTGGGTAAAACTTTGCTACGTGTGTTGCAGAGAGCAAACTAAGGATGGCGAAAGAGTGAAGTCCATGTAATCATCTTTCACTTCCATTGTGTGGATAATGGAATGCAGAAAGGGAGTCAGTTTGCCATAATAAAATACCTGGAGAAGGAGTTAATCTATATAAAATGTTTGAATTGCATTCAGAATGAGTGGAAGTGGTAGTGGAAATTAGTAAAATATTTGAATTGTCAGCTAAATACATAATAAGTACTAAAAACTTTTTTTTTTTGCTATTTTTCCATTAAAATATGTTTCTAACAATTTTCAGTGGACATTCATCATGTTAATAAACTGTGTGGAAATCCTCAAGCCCCCACTGTAGTAGCGCAACTTCAATAAAGTGCTCAAAGGGAGAGAGAAAACAACAGCGTCTGATTCCCCACATCACCACCCCACCCATGGCTGAAACCAAAACTGTTCCAGGGAGAAATATCTGCTGTTACATCTTGGAATTTATGTATCTTGCAGCAGCCTTGAGCAGCGGTTCAGCACGCTGCCCCGTGCCTCCTGCAGCGGAGCGCGGTCCTTCCCTCTGAAAACTTTGCAGAGGTTGCTCTCTGCTATTCCCTTCACAGTCAAAACAGTGCAGTTATAAGAGAGACGCCGAGATGGTTACATATTCCGTACATTTTTGTTGTTATTTCATCCGTTGTATTCTTTGGAGAATAAAAGAAAAGATGCTCTGTTATTTCTAGGCCAGTCTCCCGTTGGTCCTACACATCAAAGTCTTGCTATTTTAGCATGTTGCCTCTGCGGATCTAGAGTCTAAAGGTGTTTTCAAACACCTCAGTGGACTGCTGAGTAATATAGGTCAGGGGGAGTATTTTATTTCAGTGCTGCAATCTCTGTCAATTCAGTAATGTGAAACCAATCGTTCTGAGGTTTTAGATCAAGACCATGCAACTGGTGTCTTTAAAACATAATGCCCTATGGGCCTGCCTGCTTGGAGTATGAGAGGAAGCCTGCTTTTCTGCACTTCAAATATAAGCAAGGCAATTATTTCTGTTAATAGGGAGAACAATTTATCTTAAAGCACAAACCCTGTCTCAGCAATCTGATCATCACTGTACCAGCAAATCATAATGCAAGGAAAGCACTCAAAGCTAGATGGTTGTCGGATGTAGTCCACATGCTTCGGGGTATAGTCACTAGGTGCTGTTGCAGGACTTTTCCAGATAAGAGAACCTCAAGAATTTTGAAGTAGAGAAAATGTTTGTTCTATCTATTTGCTCTATTAATACTGTGTGGCTTTCCAGCATCACCCCCAAAAGAATGAGAATGAAATTTGGGAAGGGGATTCTTAAAGTGGTATTTTAACTGAGCCTAATTCTAACTCTCATTAACTTTCAGAAAATCGATGCCCAGGCTATTGAAGAATTCTATGGGTTAACATCAGACATTTCCAAAAACTCAGAATCTGGATATATCCTCTTCTACCAGTCAAGAGACTAAGAAAAAAGATAAATGTGTAAAAATAAAAGGAAAAAAAAAAAAAAAAAGGGGGATCAACATATGTCCAAATGGAGCGTATTTGTGACAGCAGAAGCAGTTCCTCGTTGTTGTTGTAGGACCAGGACAGATCCAGCAGGGCGAATAAAGTTTTCTCTCTGCCATTTCTTGGAGGATGAGTGCTGACTGCCGTAACAAGAAGAGCTTTTGCTCCAGTTTTCTTTCTGGGCTTTTTTTTTTACATGCTATCTTCCAAAATCTGTGTTACCTCTACTTGAAACCTGGCTGCTTATTTGTTCATGAACTGAAGAAGAGTTTTAAAAGTAGCTTTGTAGAATTTTTACCGTTTAATGTTGGGCTCAGGCTATACCTTTGTTTCTATCATCATCGTTTTTCTGTATTTTAGCAGAATGATTTCAATATTCAGTGTCAGCTGAAGGCATATTTTAGGATATGAACAGCAGCTGGTTGCTGGATATTTTTGGTGACTCAGACTTGAGAATCAGTACAAAGCTAAGACATATTGGAAATGTCAAGTCTGTAATTTAAAAAGAAAAAAAAGACAAAAAACTCTCCCTGCAGCATTGTAAGTTCCCCATTATGCATTATCTTGGTTTTAGGTAACACTAATAGCACTGTTTCTTTTTATATTTTATTTTTCATTGTTCTGTTTCTCTTATTCAGGAGGTATAGAACTTTATCCATATTCAGCCTGATCTATTGTACCTTTTTCTTTTGTAGCAGAAGTTTAGATACAGAGCTACATTGCTGCAGATTCAAGGAAAGTGGAAAATCAATTATGTTTTGAAGAATATGTTTGGCAACCAGTTGCTGTAGGAAGTTTGAATTTACAGCATTTCTTGGAGCTATTGCATAAACCCAAAGTGCCCTCTTTCTGGAACAGAATCTGTTCAACATTTCACTCAATACCTAGTAAACTGATGCAACTAGCAATTGAATCTATGCTAACACACAGAAACAGCACTGATTGTGAAGGCTTAACCAAGGGAAGTATTATTTACATAACTAATCTAGTTGTTCTTAATCTTCAAGAGAATGATGTCAAAGAATGAAAAAAAAAAAAAAAAAAAAAAAAAACCTTGACATTACTGTGCTAAATGTTGCTCATCCTCCTTTGGTGATGCTTGTGTTGACCTGGGAATCGTAACCCCCTGAAAATGCTTCTGATTGTTTTACCTCTATAGGCCTTGCTTTACGGAGGAGAGTATGTTAGTCTTTTGAAGACTGAATTTAAGTAATTATCCGTTATGCGTGTATATATTATAACCTCAAGGATAACTAGAATGAAAGGACTAAGGGAGTTTGTAAGAAATCTCTGAAAACTTTGCTTAATTTTCTTTTCTGAAAAGTCCTGTTACTGTGCCAAAGTGTGTTGCAGCTGGCTCTAAACTTCCAGTGGAAAATACCATTTTTTTTTGCTTTCTTCAGTCTCGTTAGAGATCACAAGAGCTGTCTTCTGTGTGGTTGTGCCTACTCCAGCTGCCCCTACGTACACTAGTGCTTCTTGCTCCTGAGGACGTTTAACTTATGCAATTTTGTGGCTTGTACAGGATATAGAATATTATACCAAAATACTGTCCTCAGGAAAACAGCAGCTCACAAACAGTTTCTTGTGGTGTCTCTACGTACCTGTGTTCCCTTACCATGACCAGAAACATCTTGTTAGCAAGTAACTCCTCTCTTCAGAATACAAATTGGTCGTTATTGCCATGTTCCTGTAGGGTGCAGGTCCTGTTCTCGCTGCACATCTCCTCCTCCAGCAGATACAACGCGGAGGTTTGTTTTAATTACACAGAGTACTGTCGTTTGAAGAGGCATACTGAATAACAGCAAACCTTTTGTCATCTTGTTCCTACTGTGTGAAAATTGTTCTTGGCTAAGAGTCCTCTCCCCATGTTCGTGCACAAGTCATAAGTCCTCCCTTGTGGCGCCAACAGAAGTCTGTCATCAGTAAGTCTAGCAAAAAATAAAAAAGCACTGAGTTAAAAATAATCTAAACAGTAAATACAAAAATTAATGTAGTACACTAGACATGTATTTTGTATATCTGGCGTTACATTTTTACACATAAAATACCTGATTGAGAGAGAATATTGAAAGATATATACTATAGATTAAAAACTGTTAAAAGTGCACTTTTGCTACAGATTTATAAGGAAGCTAAAAGGAATTAAATTGGAAGAGAATGGTGTGATGTTACTTCTGTATAATAAATGACCCCACCTGTCTCCAATAAAGGTCATGGATGGTCAAAAGCACATGGCCCACCTGCTTTCCTTGGGTTTCAATCAGGAGCAGAAATAAAATAAGTGGTTAGTCAGCGGCTCTCCCTAGTTCCTCTCGGCATGTTGGCTGGCTGAGTGCTTCTGACTCGTAGATTTTTCGTGCGTAAAACCTCTGCGTAAGCAGTTGGAGATAAATAATTCAGCACTGCACGGGGAAGGGGGCGCTGGGAGAGCGAGGGGCGCTTGCCCAGCACCCGGACCCGGCACCTTCCCACCACCCGTGTTCCCAGCCTCCTCCTCCGCCCCTTTGCACTGCTGTTTCTGTTCCCTACTATTTCCTTTTCCCTTATCTCTTCTTTACCCCTGGCTGTTGGACTCTGTAAGTCTGATTTGGAACAAAAACACTTAAAACCGCAGATAGTGCTGCATGTTTGGAGCTTTTTAGGTTCATCGCAGGGCAGGGCTTCATTTCTGTGCCCAGCTGGTTGCTTTTCACCGACGTGCGGTTGTGTTTGTCTCGGTCGCTTCGGTCTCTGCCGGCGCGTGGAGCGGCGCGCGGGTGAGGAGCCCCCGTGCAGCAGGCACAGGCTGCTCCCCCTCCTGCAGATCCTCCTCTGTGCGGGGAGCTGCTGCCCTGCGCGCTGCAGAAACGGGGATGGGTTGTGAACGGGTGTCCGGACTGTTCCGGGTAGCAGCAGGAGCGTTTAATGTCACCGTGCCAGCTCGGTTTAGGATGTGTTCAAAACAAATCACGTTTGATTGGTACCAGAAAGAACACAGGCTAGCAAAGCCCCTGAGACAAGGAAAACCTTCCCGTTGCAGTCTCTGGCCTCCATCAGAAGGAAGCCATCCTCTGAAACACAACCAATTCCCCACATGTGAAGCCTTGCTGGTGTTTGCAGCCCACCTGAACCCATGTGTCTGCTTCCCTCTCCTGTTTGGCTGCCCCTGGCAGCTGCAGAGCGGGCTCAGATGCCTGTGGGACATAGTCCGGAGCATGTAAGGCTAAAAGGGCAGCAGTTACAGGGCTTCCTTCAAAAGGGCCCCAGTGGCTTGGGGACACCAAGCAAGGAGATTGTGGTGGTGGTGCTGCAGTGATGTGTAACGTGGCAATTCTGGCCCAAAATGAAGAGACTTGTCTGAAAACAGGACCCTGGCACTGGGCGGAGGTGAGGAAGCCGTTTCTTTTCCTTTCGTGGCTGTGGACACAAAGGAAAACAGGAGGTAGTTTTCAGTAGGAGTTAAGCAACTTCCACTGTAATTAAGTGGCCTAATTAGCACTCGAGTCATGCGTGTATTTCCCTTCGTGAGAAGTAGCCTACATACGCGGTGAGTCAGCAGTGCTGTAGAGCTGAAAACGGGGACGGGGTGGCTGTGATCCATGGTGCCTGAACTCCCGAAGCCGTGCAGGAAAGGAGGGATGCTCCGAAGGAGCCAGAAGGCACTGCGGTCACTCACAAAGCAGCTTGACCCCAAAGCTTGGATTTCCTGGGGAGACCTCGTCTTGCCTGCGTGGTATCACCTAGGTCTGAGTCAGATGAGCGCCGCAAAGGCCATTCCTTCGCCTCTACGCAATGCGTGGTTTGCAAGGTGCTTTGCCCAAGGATTGGGAAAAAATCCTGCTTGCAGCAGCGTCCGGAGAGCCAGGACTCTGGTTTCGGCAACGCAGCCCTGTCACTGGCAGCCGCTGGCTCTGCTTATCCCTGCTCCTCCCTGTGCGTGTTGAGGGGGCTGGAGCCCAGCTCTGCTCCCGGGCGAAGAATAAAGGGCCCTTTTTGTTTGTTTGTTTTGGGGTTTTTTTTGCCTTTGGGAAAGCTCCATCACGGCGAGCCCTGCTCGTGGCTGTGCCGCTCGCTCTCGCTCCTTGCAGCTCGCTGCGGCCGCGCTCCGTCCGCGCAGGCCGGCTGGGCCCGGCCCGGCCTCGCGAAGCGCGTGCTGGGAGCCCAAGGTGCCCTGGCTGCCAGAGAAACGTTGGGAGGCAGCGCCGTCCTGCACGGATCCACAGAGACGCCGGCCTTTTCCTCACGGCTCTTCCTCCCGCTTATATCTTCCCCCTTAAAAAAAAGCAACCAAAAAGAAACACCACAGAAAATCGGCCCCAATGGCTTCTCCGTCTTCTTCTTCCAAAGCCATGGAGCTGCTGGGGGATGACAGGTAGTCAGAGCCTCCCCAGGCTCGTCCTGTGCTTCCCGGGGGGTTATATATTCCTGCCCACATCCCTGATTGCTCATGGAGACTTTTTATGTCACACAAACATCCCCAAATTCTGATTCCAGCCCTCCAAGGAGCAGGCACTTTCTGGGAAATCTGCACTCAAAATCTTCCCAACCCAAAGCATCACCAGGACCCCAAACCATCGGAGCAGGGGTCTATGTGGCAGTGGCTGGAGGGGGGCCGTGCCCCCAGGGTGCCCCTGGGTTCATCCCTTGGGTGTCCATGCAGAGCCCCTCGCGTGGCCATTGACTCCTTCCCCTCCGTATGCAGCAGCTAAGGAGCTAAATAAAGCAGCTCTGCTGAGCGACCTGCTGGCAGGGGAAGCTGCTCAGGGGAGTCAATCAAACCTGCGCGCCCGCCTCCCCGCTCTCCCGCGCGGTGCGTAGTGAGCGTGAGCAGCAGCGAGTTCATTGAGCTGACGGGGCCGCCGTTCCTCCCGCCCCTGCCCATGCGGCTCGCGCCGCTGCCTTGTGTTGCGCCCAGGCTGGCCGAGTCACGCGGCCCCCTGCGCCAGGTAGATGATGATTCAATTCCCCTCGGACGGGCTGCGGCCGCTATTGGCAGCCAGAGGCTCCAAAGTGGGGCACTGGGTTTCCAAGAGAAGCGCCGACACAGCCCCAAATGTCTTTGCCGGGTTGGTGCTGAAAACTCTCCCTAGCAGCCCTCAGAGATCCAGCCTGGAGGACAGGGGGGATGAAGGAGTAAAGCTGGAGCATTACCAGTGCGAAAGGGGGAGAAGTTGTATCCGAAATAGCCCTAATCCGCAAGCTGAGCATCCTTGCTCAGAAAATCGAGCATCCTCCACGAGTCGCTGAACCGTTTGCGGCCACAAAAAACAGTGCCTTTGGGATTTCTTCAGAGGTCAATCCTTCTCTGAGTGGCTGGAATAGGGAAGGAGCAAAGGAGCAGCCTCCTCCTCAGGCATAGGAAGCCGTGGATGCTGCGGCAGCGCATCCGAGCGCATCCCCCCCGCCCCTGCTTCCCATCACCAGCTCCCTCAGCACAGGCGGTAAAAATAAACCGGGCGCTTTGTGAGCCGCGGGGCCTGGCTGGCGCCCAGCGCCACAGCCACGGAGCGCAGGTGCGAAGGGCGCCGACCTTGGGGCGGTTTGGCGGGCAGCGAGCGCATGAATGAGCGGCGGCGGGAGCGCGCCCGCGAGCCCGAGCGCGCGCTCCGGGTGCGCAGCCCCTCGTGCCGCTGGGCGTGCGTGTGGATGTGGAGCCGGGAGCAGCCTCGTTGTTATTCTGATCACAGCGTCTCTGATTCACAGCCTTGGATCATGAATATAAGTGAAGACTTTGACGTCAGAGTGGAGATTTATCAGCAGATCCAATGGGGCAGGAATATTAAGTGCAAGTCGGTACCAGCGCTCTGGCAGCCGTGTTAGCGATGCTCAGTGAGGAATGAGGCTCAGCGCCCTGCTCTGAAAGGACAGGGACGGAGGGAGGGGAAAAAACAGGCAACACAACGGAGGACGCAAGCTGATCCTCGAGCATTAAAGCAAGGTAGGACACAGAGGGGCGGCGGATGCGAGCGGGGGCCGGGGCTTGGCGCTTGCGGCACCTCGCAGCGCTCTGCAGCCGGCAGCAAGCAGCTTGCACCAGCATTTGGTGGAAGGGAGGGAGCGGGGAGAAAGTTGCCCTAGCCGGGCTGTAGCCGCTGCCCGCTCCTTGCCTCCCGCAGCATCCGGGGCTAGTATTTATTTTTATGCATGCAAAAAATAGAAAGAAAGAAAAAGAAAAAGGGAGAAAAAACAGAGAAAGGAAAGAACGCCACAGCAAAGGGCTGCGGGGTGGGGGCTGCCGCCTCCGTGCTATAAATAGGCGGCAAGGTGGCGCGGAAGGCGCGGGGGGAGCCGGGCTGCGGGAGCACCGGGACAGTGCGGGCGCAGGGAGCCGGGGCTGGGATGGGGATCAGACCGGGCTCCCCAATGGGGATTTTTTGGGAGGGGGGGTAAAAACGCACCCTGGGGTGGGCGTGGGGGATTAGGGGGTGATACGGGGAGGGGTTATCGAGGGAAGTTGAGCCAGGCTGGGGGGAGGCAGATGGGGATGCGCCCGGTGCGGAGGCCGGTCTGGGACCCGGAGCGGACCCCGTTGCGGGGTGGCCCGGAGGCTCTCCGCGCAGCGTGTCTCCCGTGCGCCCCTCACCGTGGCCTCGGTGCTCTCTCCGCAGCGATGCTGCGCGGCGCCGCCGCCATGGGGGAGCCGCAGGCGCAGCGGCTCGCGGCGCCCGGCAACGCGTCAGTGCCCAGCGCAGGGCCCTCGGTGGCACCGGGCGGCGACAACGGGGTGGCCGTGAGCCCCTGGGACATCGCGCTGTGCGCCACGGGCACGGCGGTGGCGGGCGAGAACGCGCTCGTGCTGGCCGTGCTCTTCTACACGCCGAGCCTGCGGGCGCCCATGTTCCTGCTCATCGGCAGCCTGGCCCTGGCCGACCTGCTCGCCGGGCTGGGGCTCGTGGCCAACTTCGCCGTGCGCTACCTGCTGCGGCCGCCCAGCGAGGCCGCGGAGCTGGGCGCTGCCGGGCTGCTCCTCGCCGCCTTCTCCGCCTCCGTGTGCAGCCTGCTGGCCATCACCGTGGACCGCTACCTGTCGCTGTACAACGCGCTCACGTACCACAGCGAGCGCACGCTGGGCTTCACGTGCGCCATGGTGCTGCTCATGTGGCTGCTGTGCCTCGGCGTGGGGCTGCTGCCGCTGCTGGGCTGGAACTGCCTGCGGGAGCCGAGCGCCTGCAGCATCCTGCGGCCCGTCACCAAGGACAACGCGGCCGTGCTGGCCGTCACCTTCCTGCTCCTCTTCGCCCTCATGATGCAGCTCTACCTGCAGATCTGCAAGATCGCCTTCCGGCACGCGCAGCAGATCGCCGTGCAGCACCAGTTCATCGCCACGGCACAGGCCACCTCCACGCGCAAAGGCCTCTCCACCCTCTCGCTCATCCTAGGCACCTTTGCCCTGTGCTGGATCCCCTTCGCCATCTACTCCCTGGTGGCTGATTCCAGCTACCCCGCGGTCTACACCTACTCACTGGCGCTGCCGGCCACCTGCAACTCCCTCATCAACCCCATCATCTACGCGTTCAGAAACCCCGACATCCAGAAGTCCCTGTGGCTGGCGTGCTGTGGCTGCGTCCCCTCCACGTTCTCGGCCAGACCAAGGACATCCAGCGATGTGTGAGGACTGAGCGCACAGCGGGACCCGCTCCCGCGCTCTCCTCCTCCTCCTCCTCCTTTTCCCCTTCGTTGTTATTGCTTCCTCCTTGGGAGGAGCCCCCCCAGCCAGCACATCTCGTTCCATGGGAAGATGTCCGTAAGGAAAGGAAAACAAGAGGGAAAAAAGGGGGAAAGAGAGAGAGAATAGAATGATAATGGTTTCCTTTAGAAATGTTATTTTCTTACACATTTTATTTTTTATTTAAAAACACAAAACACCAAAAAAAAAGGAAGACGAGAGGATCACCATACGTGCAGCGGCGTCGGTCTCGTGTTGGGGTAAGGAGCAGGGGGTGCCCCCCGGCCCCGCGCTCGGGTCTCGCTCGGCTATGCAACCCTGGGGGGCTCAGCGCCGCGGCAGCTCCGCGTGCCGGGGCGGCTGGATGGGGGACGTGGGGGCTTACACTGCCTCGGTGTTTCTTTGTGAAGCACTTTGAGAAGCTGAAAGGCACTTTAAGGCACCGCGCTCGCTGCTCGCTGCCGCGGGGGTGGCGGTGGGAATCCCGTTCCCCATGGGTGACAGTGACAGGGTGTGTGGGCGGGGGTCCCGCGTGTGGTTGGGTGCCCCGCGCGGGGCTCTCCTGCCTACCTCGGGGTGGGAGCGACGTGCGCCCCAGTCGCACCCACTTCCACGCTTGTCGTTTACAGGGGGTGGGATTTTGATCCAAAGACAGATCTGGGCTCACTGGGTCCCTGGAAGGAAGCCTATGGAATGACACGGATTATTCCGGACGCTCCTGGTTAAACTTGTTTTATTAGAGAAGCTACCGTAGCCTTGTGTTTCCCAATGCATCCTGTGCTGGGTGGCGTTAGTGAGACCGTGACGAAGTGTCCTTGATCTTGTGCTTTTTTTTTTTTTTGGCCAAGAAGTGGAACAGTGCATTAAAATAAACCCTCAGAGAGAAAGTCAGGAGAGGGCTCAGGGAGGCCCGGGAAGGGGTGGAGGCCAGTGGTTCTGCACGGCAGCGTGCCCGGGGTCCCAGGCACGTAGCTCTCCTTTGGAGATGACACTGTGCTCTCGAGCACCCAGAACACCCCGATTCTGCTCGATTCTGCAGTACCACGGGCAAAGCAGACCGAGGTTCCCATTAGCACAACCCGGCAGCATCGCTGCCACCAAACCACAGCAGGGGCACCGTGGCTCTTCAGACAGAGCTGTTCCTGCTGGGGGCTGTGGCAAACGCAAAGTGGCTTCATGTCTGTGCCCAGGTGCAGCCGCGTGTCCTCTCTGTGCAGTGAATGTCCCTGTGCTGCTCCTTGGAGCTGAGCGCGCGGAGGAGCCGCGGGGCTCCAAAGCACCATCCTCTGCTTCGCAGGGCGCCAGGCCCTCCTTTCCTCATTTCCTTTCTTTCTGAAGACCTTGGGCAGGGGCCGAAAGGCACAATGTTGAGTCAGTGTATATATATGCACACAAGTATATAGATATATATATTTATAAATATATATACACACAAGAGAATTATATATAGATTTTACATATATATATTTATACACACATATATAAAATACCTTTTCCCCATTCATCTCTTTTCTCTTGATTTCCATAACTGCAGCTAGATGCCTGCAGTTGCTCAGTGTGAAAACTCAATAGAGAGTTAATTTAAGCCATTTTTAAACCATCTTGTACGTTTTTGCAATGTTTTTATACAACCTGATCTAGAAGGCAGGAATTTGTTTCTCCGGGCAGCTCATTTTGTATTTTTAAATGAGATGTAGCATTAACCAATGAGCTCTAGAAAACCTTGGCATGGAGTCTTGCATTTTATTGTGTTTCCACTCAATTCCACATTTTTCTCATATACATATTTTGTCTTTTATTCAGCTTCCTCTGCTATTTTCATGAGCGGAAAGAGGGAAATGAAGGAAAATACACAGAAGTGAGGAAGGAGATGAAAGGAACTAATCTGTAGTGCTCAGCATTAAGGAAATTTCTGACTATTTTACTGCAACTTACTTGTGGGGAAGTTGATTGTTTCTTTAAAGAGCACTTTTCACCAAAAATAATTTTTAAATGCCATCAAATGCCATACAGCGGCAGTGGGTAAGGAGAGCTGCCCTACCTTAAGATCTTTGCCAACTCAGCAACGCTGTGCGCAGGGTGGGAAATCACTGATGTTTGGTATCTTTTGGTGCTGCCTTAGGGCACATTTAGGTACCCAGTATGGGCCCTGGTGTTGCACGTGGTTGTGCCGCCCTAGAGGGAAGCAGCTCCCTTGGACATCATGGTGCCCATGAGGTGCCATGTCTGTGTGGGGCACCCGCTCTCCAAGGAGACCTGTGGACAGCGGGTGGTTTCTCCAGCACAGAAAAAACTTTGTGCCATTCTGAGGATCTAAAACGTGGTGCAGGTGGCCAAGCAACCTCTCGTTTTTTACACACGGCACAAAAAAAGTGGAGCACTGGTCCCAAGCAATTACACTTGGTTTCTACCCAGACCTGAGCCTGTGACAGAGTTCAGCATAACCTGAGAAATGTGAATCTGCTTCCCATTAGTTGGCTGGGTAATCTTTTTTTACAAGTTTTCTGTCTGCCTTTTGCTGCTGTGAGTTTGGTGCAAGCAGAGCGTATGTATGAAATGCCTTCTGAGCTGGTGCGGGGTCAATGTGAGCTTGTGCATTTGTCCCTCTCCGAGGTTGCTTCAACAGAGGAATTAAAAAAGTAACAATCAAATGTATAAATTCTACCAATGAAATAGCTTAGATTTTTTTTCCCTCTCCATCTTGCTCAGCTTTGATTTTTGATGAGTGAAAGCACAGCTGCTCGGTTTGCTCTCCTTGTGGCCCAGCTCATCTCAGTAACCAGCAATTAAATATCTCGAGGGTCTCAGTCCAAATGTGGCAGTCACAATTCGCTCATCTCAAACAAAAACTTTTAACTGAATTTAGAATTTTTTTAAAAAGAGAGAGAAACCATTACTGTTCTCAATAGGTAATAAAATACCTCTTTCTTATAGAAGCATCTGATACTGGGAGTAAGAGGGTGGTCTTCAAAAAGCCTTTGATCTTGATTATTATTTGTATGAATGTATACTTACCAGCACTTGGTCCTTAGCAATTAATTAACAGTTCACTTTGAATTGTCAGGAATAACTGTTCGATACTGCTATGGTATGTCCTGCTATGGTGTGTCCTTGTAATGCCTTTCGCCCACACTAGATCATTCCTCTCGGTGAGGTAGTTGCGTTTCCAACCTGTTAGCTGTGGCCCAATACTTCTCTATCCCTGACTTCAAGGAGAGTGACTGAACCTGCCTCTGAGTCTAAGCCCACCCATGGGGCTGCAAAACAAATTCCATCCATCCTCACTTGCCAAATATTCCCTCTAGGGTATGATGATGGTGGCTTAGAAGCACAGAAAATTTGGGAAATGATCTTCAGATCATCCAAAAAATGTTAAAAGTGAAAGTACATGGGTTAAAATATGAGGTAGAGCTTGGTGATCTCTCTGGCTGGAAAGACTGAGGGAAAGAGTTGCTGTGTTCATAAATTCTGCTCAATGTCAAGCGTAGTTGTGTCTAGGCAAGGGTTATTGCCTACCAGTTTGAGCACCCCACCGCGGCCCGGACGAGGTGTCCGGCAGCACATTAACATATCAATAGGCACCAAAATCACAGACACGGTTTTATGACTTTATTGCAGGATCAGGGAGTTGGAAAACATCTGTGTTGTCCTAGAAAATGCTCTTTTTTTTTTCTTCCCAAATGCACAGTATTTCACCACTCCTACTGCAGCAAAGCTGGTCTTTGTCACTGGCAAAGCAAACGGCCCTTGCAGCTTGGGGCAGCCTGGCCTCTAGTGTCTGCCCTGCCCTGCCAGCTTGCCCGGCTCCGCGCTCGGACCGTGGGGCCAGGCTGGCCCCGCGACGCGACGCGGGCGCTCCGGAGGGGCGGCCATCCAGGTTTCTACAGGGACAGGGAGCCGTCGCAGCCCGCATGAGGCTTTGGGGCACCCACAAGAGCTCTCAGGCTGCCTGGTACCAAACACCAGCCCTTCCGCGCACGCAGGAAGGGGCTCGGGGGCACTGCTGACGGGGAGGGATGCAAACACCGACCTCCGCACTTCCCCGGGGTTTCGGCAGGACGTGCTCCGTGTATTGCAGCTCTGCCCAGCCCCGAGTGATGCTGGCTGGAGCTGTGAGAAAACAGGGCATTTCTTTAAAGGCACAAGCTTTCTGTGCAGGGTTTTGTGCAGAAGCCTCCTCAAAGGCAAGAAAGGAACCACGTACGGAGAGGCTCGGGGGGCTGAGCCCACCTGCCTTATCCCATAGCTGCTTTCCCGGGAATGAGGAGCTCTCAGCATAATCAGGATGGCAAATTATTCTGATGTAACTGTTCTCATTAGCCTTTTAACTTGCCTGGGTGAGTTGCTCTTGAAGGTAGATGTACAATGTACAATTACTGCTCAATTATGGTTAAATAAAGCCCCTACAATGCACTTTATGAACAAGTGAAAACAAATCAATGCTGTTATTGCACTGTATCTCTATTGTGTATAATATTATACATTCATCTGTAAGAGTAATTTATTTTTATTACTGTAAATAAAACTGTTCAAGTGATTTGTCAAGAGAATATCCAAAAAAATGGGGGGAGAAAGGGTTAAAATTAAAACCTTTGAAGATCTGGGTGTTTGTCCCAGGTATGTGCCATCCTCTCTGTGTCTGTGGTTTTCTTCCAGCTGAGGCCGTGCATGGGCAGGGGACACTGGCATGGCCACAAATCCGCCATGGCCTCCCACGGGGTTCATTGCCAGCCTTGGCCAGTGGCTTCTGTGTGTCCCTTCCTACACGTCCACAGCATGTGGTGGCAGCCTTGGAGGACAGCAACATCCCCTCGTGAGGAACTCATGGTTGTGAGGAACTCATGTTCATGAGGAAGGGCCTAAGATGGGCAAAGCCTTTGATGACCACCCTGAGGTGGAAGCAAGGCGGAAAACTTGGAGTTAAGACCAAGAAAAAGGTGTCACCCATGAAATCCCTGAGCGAGAGCTGGTTAAGGGGATCTGGAGAGGAGGTGGGAGAAAGGCCCCCAGGTGATGAGGAGCACCTGAGGGGTTTATAACCTGCCTTGGGCAGGTTCAGCTGGAGGGAGGTTTCTATCCCATCTTGATGGGAATTCAGCAGGATGACTCTGAATCCAGCTGCCCTGAGGGGAGGGCTCAGCTGGGGCAGGCTTGGCTAAGCCCTTCCACCAGGCTGATGATAGCAGGAGCCCTGTGTTGCTGCCTTGTGCCTGGGTGGGCACTTCTGTGTCCCTGATCCATGGCTGCCAGGCTCCAGTGTGGCCTAAAGACAGGCACCAGCTTCTCAGCAGCTCTGTTGGCTGGTCCCATCATGGATGAGCACCCACCATGCAGCCTCCTGCTCCCCAGCGGGGTGCTGAGCACGAGGAGCAGGGTGCCTGCTGCTCTGCTCACTTCTACGGTGCCGCATGGCCACACAGGTATGTTACTGGACACACTTTTAGTAGTCTGGAGTTTTTCTTCTATCTACCAGAGGGAGGAGGGAAAGGGACGTATTAGAGATATCAGTTTAGCAGGAGAAAGGACTAAAACTTGGTGGTAGAGCAAATCCCAAGGAGATGGGGAGGAAATCAATGTCCAGGCAAAGGAAGTGGGAGAAGTAGCTAATGCATCTGCCTGGCCATTACCTGTGGTTCTCCCCTCAGCTGAGGTCAGTGCTGGCTCAGACCTGGCTTCCCCTGCTCGGGTTTAGGTTGCTTTCATGCTTTTAGGTTGCTGGTAAGGTCAATCTCGGAGGATAAGAGGTGGCAGCGGGTGTCCCAGCGCTGTGACTCTGCTGGGCCTGGGGCAGCCCCGGGGGAGCTCGTCCTGCCTGCAGTGTCACCGTAGGCAGGTGCTGATCTGTGCTCCAAGACTGGCACCTGGCATCTGGTGCTGGGCTGGCAACTTGGCCACCAGCCTTGTGCTCATGGCGTACGGATCTGCCATCCCTCTTTGACTCTTCCCAGCCAGAGCTGGGGACACGAGGAGCACACGTGGCCTGGAGGGACTACTCCACCCAAGCAACTTGCTTGAAGAGGAAAGCAGAACTCCGGTGGTTTGGGGTAACTGCAAAGGTTTCCGAGGTGCGTGAGCAGGCTCAGGCTGCCCCTGAGCTTGGCTTCTCCTCCAAAGCAATCCTCCTCTATCTAATTGCCCCAATAGGCTGGGATTAGATGCACATGGGAGCTAACTGATCTCAGAGAGCTGCTTCAACAAGCTCAGGGTTGCGGGGATCAGGCTGTTACAACCTCCTCTCTCTCTTCTGGGAATAATAATTGGGTATCGCAGGGCTGTTAATTCCTCCGGTTTTGCTCAAAGTAAATGGACTCAAAGAGCAAACTGACAGCAGGCCAAAATGTAATATACATTAACCTCTGAAAATCTTTATTTTTCTTTTTCTTAGCACATGCATAAAGTGTCAACAGTTTGGGATTACGTTGTATAACATTTTTCAACAAATGTAGTTACGAGCAGTGTTTCCGACCTTTGCAGGCTTCCTCTCTACCCTGTACAGAAGAAAGTTCACTTGGCCACCAAAACAGTTCCTACCTTCCTTTCCTAGTGTCAAGACAGGCAGAACCCACAACACCAGGGAGAATTGTTAGAAACCTAAACACTTGTTCACATTTAGCAACTGTGTACAGTAGATAGATACAAGCAGCAACATATACTCACCTATTGACTAAGTGCACATGGTTAAAAGACCCCATTAGACAGTGAACACCTCTTTTTTTTTTCTTTTTAATCTTTTTTTCTTTTAATACCACCTATATAATAATGGAAATTGAGTTGTATCATGTGACGTGAGCTCCCTTGCGTGAGAGGGACGCCTCTCCCTCCTGTCAGTTGCTTCTCCCGAATGACAAGTCAATGGGAATTGGGATAATCCTCCATTTGGTGCGAGCGGATGCGCGTCATGCGAGTGGAGGAGCCTGTGGTTCAAACCCTCCAGGAGGGCAGCTCAAGGTGATAGAGCTGCTGAATCTCTCCCAGCTCCAGACCTGGCTACAGGGGGACGAAACCCCTTTCCTGGGTGGATGACCTGGCCCCTCTTTCCCTGCCCTGTCTTGGGGATCAGAGCCCCCAGCTTATGGCTCTTGCCTTTGGGTGCAGTCTGCTTTTGGGGGTGCCTGAGTGGCTCCCTGCCCAGCCTGGGCTAGCTGAAGGCAGCAGGGACCCTGAGAGGACCCTCACCTGGCTTTTCCATCCCCCAAATTAAGGCTCCCATAGCTCCCAGCTTTGTGCAGAGGCAGCAATGTAGATGTGGACAGGAGCTGCTAACCCAGCAGCACGGAGCAGCCTGAGGACACCCTGTCCCGTTATGGTGTTTTACATCACCCCTGTGGTCTCGCAGAGCCAAGCTCGAGAGTAGGAAGGGGAGCAAGGCCCTCCTGCCCAAAAGGGCCCCCTGAACGCACCGCGTCTGCACTGCACAGGTGTCAATATTCACCTCGAGACCCGTGGTTGCCAAGGCAGGTTTCCCTTGGGCTGGCCAAGCTCAGCACGGTGGCGACTGGCCACGCTGCCACTGTGCAGTTGGAGCCTGCAGCAAAGCATGAGCTGCATCAGCACCTGAGTGGCACCAGGCTTGGGGGTACAGGTCTTCCCCCAGGTGAGGGCACCCCAAAACTGTATCCAAAATGCTCAGATCGCTGCCCCTCTCCCTTCTCCACCCAGGCCAGCCCTTGCAGAGAGAAACGCAGCAGAGCCAGGCACATCTGCACTGGCTGGAGGAGCTCGTGCTCCTTGGAAATGCAATGGAGATGTCCGTAAAAGGCACTTGTATCAATCCTGGATTCCAATACAGCTGCATTTCCACTCTCCTTCCTGCTGAGATGCAGGAGCCCCTGCATGTGTGACACAGAGCAGCCTCTCATCACGAGGGAGAAAAAAAACCAACAAATCCCACGAATGATGTTTCATAATCAACTCAAATGCACGCTGTGGGAATACTTTGTTTCAGATTTCCCTGGGCACATCAAGCCGCCTAAAAACGAAGGGAGCCTGTTAATTTGGCTCTATTAAGAGCCATCAGACTTGAAACCCTCCCACAAGAGCATCTCGGAGCGAGCGCTTTCTTGTTGGCAGACTCAGTTTGTTGGTTTGCTCATTTGATTTAATCTGCTCCAATCTGGGATGAAAGGCAGCACAAAGGGAGGCCCATTTGTGAAAAACCGTCCGTAACAAAATGTAGGTCTGAAATTTTTCAGTATAAAAATATTTTAGAGGAGGAGGGATCAATGCTTGTAACAGTAGGATCTTTGGAGGCACAGAGGGCCTTGCCGAAGACACCTCTCCCAGCACCCCCCATATCCGCAAAGCTTGAGCTAAGGAGAACCAAGCAGCGCCCTGGTCTTGCTGGGAGCACCGGATTTCTCCCCTTGGCACCGTGTTTTCAGCCTGGCTTTTGTTCCCACGCAGCTACTGGGGACACAGAAGTGCCCTGGTGGGATCCTGCTCTGGAAAAAACTGCCCGGCAGCTCCAGCGGCCCAGCAGGAACCCACAGAGAAGCAGCAAGAGCAAGAGGAGAGCGTGGATGCGCTACCCACCACCTGGGATTGAGCACGGGCAGCGCCGTCTGCGCGTCCCCGTGTTTCCCTCGCTGGCTTCCTTCCCATCCGCTTCCTGCCAGCGCATCAAGCAAAGAAACAACCCCCGGGGAGCCTGGGGCTCCCCCAGCAGCTGTTTTCAGGGACCCCAGACAGGCGCTAAACTGAGCGGAGCCAGCACAAGCCTGACCATTACTCCTGCCTCCAGTGAGCCCTGTTTGGAGGAGCAACATGATACAAAAGCAAGGTCTGACTTCTACCGACTGACTTCTACCCTGCCTGGTTTCCCTCTCGCTGCCCCTCAACAGCCTCTCCAAAGCAGCAGCTGCTCAGACCTTGGGAAGAGTTTCATCCACCCAGAAAAATTATTTTTTGGCTTTTCAAGTAATTTTTAATGCTTGTCCCTGCAATCAGTAGAAAACTAATTGCATGTAAAGTGCTCCAGAAATATCTTCCCTGCAGTGTAAGAAAACCCCCGTAGCACAAAAGGAGAGAAATGCACATATAGATACAGACTCTCTTCTGTATAAGGAGAAATGCTGACATATTCCTTATTTCCAAACTCCGATTTAGAGCAATAGCACCTTTCACCCTCAAGTCTCACCTCAGTAGAAATTAGCAAGTCCTCAGTGTACACCATGGCAGCTTCAGTAGGCTCAAAGTCCACCTAAAGAATTTTAAGATTTTTTTTTCCAGATAAGCGATTTTCTTTGACAGGTGTTCCTGGTTGAAGTACCAGCAAAACTCAAACAGAGGTAATATGTAAAAACCAAGGTGGGTTGAAACCAGTGGGGTGGGATGGGCCTTCTGAGAAAAAGCAGCTCCTAAGATGGCAGGAGGCCAATCTAGCTGCTGAATTATGATCTGATGTGCTGCTTGCTCTGGTCTTATTTCCCTGCTGCTTATAAACCAGTTTTTGAAAGGGGTTATGGTGACAGCTGCTCTATTTTTCAGTGGCCACCTGGGCAGCACCCGCAGGTCAGATTTTCCTTCAGGCTGGAAACTCGCAGCTCTAGTTGAAGGAGACTGAACAGCTCGGTCCTTCTGGAGATTACGTGTAAGCTTTAGGGACAGTGGAGCTGTGCCAGATCAGTGAATCATTTTCAAAGGTGTTGGCCTTAACCTGAAAGAAGGGAAGCTTGCAAACTGTGAACCATCAAAGAAACACCTATGAAGAACAGGCTGCTGGAGCCCCTGAACTCGTTGCTATTGAAGCACTCCAGGAACAGCCACACAGCCTCACTTCCCTGCAGTAGTTTCTCATCTTTCCCTCCCAGGTGTTATTCTGGAGTAAATTTAACCTTTGTTGTATTTGAGGCTCTGCTGTCTTCAAGGACACCTTGGCCAAGCACGTGCCATCTGGGTGTTAACTGCATGGTTCCTGCAGAGGCGGCACGTCCTCGTGCCCCTGCTGCTGCACAGTCCCCCTTAGCCTTGGGTCCCTCTGCCAAGCCAGAGCTTCCCCTGCCAGAGAAGAACCCCATGAGGGCAGATCACAGCGTGCCTCCTCCTGTGCAGTTTGGGCGCACGTTAGTCTGACATCTTTGGGGCAAACCACCCACTGAAACCCATGACCGCTTCTTCTCAGATACAATTTTCACCTAGAGAAGGTGAAGTCTGAGTAAGTGATCCTAAAAAAAAAAAGGGGGCTTCATAAAGGATGATCAGATTCATCTTCCAGGTCTCAAAAAGACTGAAGAGTATCAAAGTCTAGGCTTTGTGCAAATGCCTGCAGGAAAACTATTTCTATAAGATCACAGGGCACCAAATAAATTGCATCGGACAATTTTAATTCCTAACACCTAGTCACAACAGCATTCCTGGGTACCTTTCCTCTCACACGCATGACATGCTATGGTCATCATGAATTAGAATTGCCCCATCCAGTGTGTAGGTAAGTGGAGAAAGGACATCCAGGGGAATAGCTGCCCTTTTGAAGAAAAAAATCAGCACGTCTCCCTGGGGAACCCAGTCTTGCAGCAACATGGGCCACCAACCTCGCCTCGGTGACGGGCAGCTGGGTGGCCCTGCTGCTCCCGTGCTTTGCTCAGGCACTTCTGCGTAGTTAAGTGTAGGGGCAGGAGGACATCAGCGGGGGACACAGGCATGGTGCTGACGGGGGGCACCGATCTAGGGGCTGCTATCGCTACTGAAGGGACACCGTCCTCAAGGTCCCATCATCCCAGCGAGTCGCTCCTGCAATGACCACCACAGGGGAGGGTAAGTTCATGGGTATGTAAGTGATTGAGCAGTTGTGTCTTCTAAAGTGCAGTGCAGGTTAAATGATCTTCGCTGTAAACTGTAAGCTCCTCAGGACAGAGTCCTTGCCCTTACTTTTATTTTTGTCTGTAAAGTGACACGCCAACCTATAATACCTTACCCCTAAAGAACAACAACGACAACTACAGAAAAATAGTAAACATGGTGAAAACAACAACATACGATGTCCTTGCCAACATCTAGTGCCAAAGGACATTGACCTCTTCACAGGGACTGGGACTGGGACAGCTTTCCTCAGAAGAGGCCCAGTAATGTGCATGTCTCTCCCTATGGCACGCCGTGACCGGATGGGCTCCCCATGCTCAGTATTCAGGGACACATCATGGTGAGAGACACAGCTCTGAAAAATACCTGCCAAAATGTTTGTCGCCAAAACTACCAACTGTCTCTGTCCTTACGAAGCTCTAGGGCATGCACTGTTAAAGCTGAACTGTTAATTCAGGCTCTGTGGCCAGGGACTGCTGCGAGGTCCGCAGACCCTGAGCCACCACTACACAGTGCTTGCTCCGCAGTGACCCGAATTGTCACCTGTATTACAGAAATTACTGCATCCAAGTGGGAAAGCGGGACAAGACCTAAAACAGGAGAAGGTGTCTCCTTGCTAAAACACACAGTTTAGACTGTCCAGACTGTTAAAGAAGAGAGAGAGGCAGAAGAGCTGCAGGGAGGAAGCTTGAGGGTGTTTATACTTGGGAGCCGCCATGCTCAGCATTACATTTATCGGCAGAATGAAACCTTCAGAGGACAAAATAGCTGCAAAAGCAGGAGACATCAAGGGAGGCGATGCTCACTCTTCCCTAGAGATTTACCTTTTCAGGTAAATCAGATACGTGCAAGGGATCTCTGATGGACTTCACAGACTAGAGGCTTCCCTTACTATCTACAAGCAGAATCAAAACAGCTTATTTATTTTTTTTGCTGACTCCGGCCTAATTCATTTGTATGCACGTAGGACACATTTCCCCCTGTTGGCAATCTTTTATTTATTATTTTTAATCTACGCCCATAAATTGGCAAGTAGTGAAAGGCAGATAAAATGGAAGGGGATTTCTCAAGAGAGAGGTTGGGCTCATTAAACGTTTGGCACTCTGATTATCTGTTGGCAATAAGAGGCTGTTGCTATATTTTAACGTTGATCATGATACTTTAATGTACAGGAGAATCTCCTCAGCCTACTTTTGGTACACTTGAGAGAGAGGAGCAATTCAATCATCTGTGACCTGAATTGTATTTTTAATGGCTGCCAGGCTAGATAAAATATTTAAATATTCACTTTTATATCAGTGCACATGGGGATTTGAGCGTTTCAGGTTGTATAACAGAGCATGGCCTACTTTTAGAAGAGTATACGGAAATAGGCACATATGCACGAAATACTGAGCATGCAGCATATGGGTCAAATACTCAGCCAGTGTTAATTAGGAAAACACAACTGACTGCATCAGAGCTAGCCCGATCCAGATGACCCAAGGAGCTGGTGTTACTCACGTTTGATTTCATAAGTGACTCAGGCAAGAACGGAGGAACTCTCCTAAATTAAAGACGGTTGGTCTCAAAGGTGACCAAGTCCCTCAACCAAAGGGAAATGAGGGTGTTCAAGCCTGTTAGCAGAGCTGGCCTTACAGGAATGGGGTCATCACATCAGGTGTCTATGTCTGATGAAGTCAAAGGACCAAAGGCAGATCATGTCACTGGAAGAACTGGATCATCGTATGCAATGTGCAACACGGGGAGGTGATGATCCTGCTGACTTATTTTGGAGTTTGGCATATGAAACGGGTTCCATATTAGGTGGTGGGAATTCCCTTAAGCCCAGTGCAAATAGCATTGATGTGCTGGGAGGCCAGAGGCAGGAGAAAATGGTGTGAGAGCATAAATGAGCAAGGGAACTCTGCTCCTCCTGCAGTCATATGGTTCCTGGCTTCACATCTGCCCTGCAGATGTGGCCTAGGTAGACAAGGTTGGATTTATGTGATTGTCGAGCACTTTGCCATGTAATTGGCACCAACCCTGACAACAACAGGGTTATACGACCTGACTGACTGCTGTCAATCCCAAATAGAGCCAAATCACTACGGGGAAGTGGAAGGCTACATGGTCAATCGTGACTCACCATGTGCCAAGGTAGGAAGTCCTACTAGAGCCATAGCTCATGCTATGCTCTTCACTAGTCTTCTCTCTTTCACAAGCGCACAAAGTGTTATTACTTTTCCCAAATTCTCCAAACAAAACCACTTTTCTTTACCATACACACACCACATTGCAGTCACATATTAACAATATTTCACAATACATACGAACAGGTGACCGGTTGCATATTATTCTGAACTTTTACAAGATTCTCTTTTGAACTTGCACCAGGTCAAATCCCATCTGCCTTGATGGGATTGACCTGCTATGGCCAATCTCATATTCTCAGGTCTTTCTCTGAAGTTCAGAGTGTCCTTCCCTACACAAGCTGAGTCAATGAGCATTCAAGGAGTTTGAATGGCAGCAGAGCTGCCACAATAATAAATTCTGAGGTTAAATAAAGGATCTTCTGTACAGTTACTACTCTGGTTATTAGCCACATTGAAATCAATGTGAGTTTTACCTAAGTAAAGGGAAAATCAGACCTAATAATGCCATAGGGAGGAGTCCAAAGACAGTGCAGAGAACTGAAGATTCATCGGCAGCATAGCATGCTTTTCTTCCCACTCTAAATCCTTTTCACACACACCTTTACTCTCTCCCATATTCAGTGCTACTTCCTGGTTCAAGCTCCCAAACTCAGCCCTGCAACTCAGATAAAACCCTGTGCCCCACTTGCAGGAGAGCATCCTTCTCCCCTAGACCCTCCTGAGATGTCTTTATCCCTCACCCCCACTTCCACACACACTCACATGGCAGCATCCACTCAAACTGCCCACCACTGCCAAATATATCGCTCCTGAGACTGACTCAGAGGCTTGCTGTGGGTGGGGAGAAACGTCGTGTGCTTCTAAGAACTGCCCGTATCTCACCTGAAGGAGTCAGTGGGATGCGGAGATATGGGAAGTGTCAAATCTAAAGGATGGAGAATATTTTGCATTAGTCAGGGTAAGTGATGGGTTATGGTGATATTTCTTAGCTTTCAGCACAACGAGGTGAAGGAAGATGGGGGTTGTGTTCAGTTCACCTCACCAAGAAAGGTTTCTTTCCAATAGGAAAACAAATGGATACTCGAGGGCATCATTCAATACTAACATTTCTCAGGGTGAACTGAAGCATCAGCCAAATGAAGTCTTTATGAGCTTTTTGAGTCCCAGACAATTTCTTCCATCTCTTTTCTAGGTCTATTCACCTCTAGGTATTCAAAACACGTTTTTGCATCCCTTGGCTCTTTGATGCTCGCCTACCTGGCCCTTGGGAAAGCCAGATGGGTCAAAGTTGAAGTCCTCACCAGAAGAGATGGGATGTTGAGATGCAGTTTCCTCCCATGCCGGGGCTCACAGTATACAGAAACACTTTAGCTGGTGAGCTGCATAGGTTTCCTGCAATGGAGGGCCCCTGCATGGCCGGATGTGTCAACCGGACAGGTTCACAAATGACACTGACCCATTTTTGGCTGTTCAGAAAACACTTCCAGTTCTCTGCAAATTCTTACTCCCAACAGTGATATTTTCAGTGTTTCACACCCATTCATTCCTGCTTCCCATGAATTCTCCCATAATAGCTGCATGGAGAGGCTTCTATGAATCACTCTCTATTTTGATGAACCAACCAAAGAACACGCGCTGGTATTTTCAGCATCGTGGCTGAGGCCTGATTCTGCCAGGCTCCCTCGTCAGTGCCTCGCTTTGCTGCACGCCACCCCCAGGACCCTCTGGGAGGAAGAGGAAGCGGAAGAATCAGGCCTGCAGTAATCAGTGCACCAGATCAGAGTTATTCTCAACCGCACCAGCACAGTTTGTGGAACTACAAAGTGCAAATCAAGAGAACAAGAATAAACTTTGTTCTTGCTTCCTTTCAAGGGTTTGGGTTTACCTACAAGCAGCATTTTATCTAATTAATTTATTTTCAAACAAAAATAAAATCATATAGCACTAAGGCCAATAATAGTTGGACTCCAGGAAAAGACCCTAGGCAAGGCAGCCCTCCTGCTCCTTGCAGGTAGCCCACTTCCCCACGCCAAGGAGAGCACACACGGCGCCTCTCCAAGCTGTGACAAATGCCTTGTTTCCTTACTAACTGTGAAAGAGCAGCTCTCAATGTGTTTTTTTGCTGTCCTTGCCTCACACTCTTTTTCCCCAAGAAAAGTGGCCCCAAGTATGGAAACACATCACAGAGGTCTTGGTCCTCTCCTGCAGTCTTCCAGAGAGTGACGCACACAGTGACCTCCTCCCATGACTGCTGTGAAACTGCAGGGAAAAGGAGCATGGGTCCACGTGCAACTTCCAGAGCAGCAAACGGAGACCGGCCCTGGCTCATGCAGCCTTCAAGCCACAACTTTGGACACCAGAGCAAAATGCAAACAAGTGCCTGACAGTCTAAATGACCATGACCAGATGGTGATATTAGCTACCGAAACAGGTTTCTTTTCCAGTAGCTTCTCATTACAAATTTAACATCTAGCCGAAGAAACGTTGTTGGGTCTCAGTTTTCTCTAAAAAAGATATTGCAGGCCAGCCTCTGACCTTGCTTACACAGGTGTAAATCTGAGTAATTCTATTTACTGGGGCTTCGTAGTGTTTTCAACGTTGCTAAACATGAAGGTGCTGCTAATTGCTAATTGTTACCATTGCCTCAGAAGTGTATCCTACCAATACATATCCTCCAGCGGTAATGCTGCCAGATTTTTTTTTGACATAGTGTAAAAGCAAAGCTCCTGAATAAGTGGGGCTAATTGCAGACCATGGTTGGCATTGACTTTTGAGGAAGGCGTCTATACGCACCTGGTGTGGAAAATTGGTGCATAGAGTGGAGGAGCTACCATCCAACACAGCATCCCAGGCTCTCTCAATCAGACCACTCGTTATCGTCCAGTTCTGAGTCATCATCGGACTCACTGTACTCCACTGCGATCCGTCGGGAGAGGATCGTAGCCACATCATTGCCCACAGGCTCTTTCTTGGCCTCTTGCTCCCACTGCTCCTGGACTTTCCGGAGCTGAATTCCTGCATGAGAAAATGTGGAAAATTTTTAGGGCTAGTGCATCCATCAAACATGCAACCATACTGAACTAGCAGCGCACCAAGATAAAAGTGTCTCTAGTGATTAATTTCTCCATATTCCCAGAAATTTGGAGGAGCAGATGAAATGGCCTCAAGTTGTGCCAGGGGAGATTCAGGTTAGATATTAGGTAAAAATTCTACATGGAAAGAGTAGTCAAGCATTGGAATAGACTGACCGAGGAAGTGGTGGAGTCACCATCCCTGGCAGGGTTGAAGAAATGTGTAGAAAAGGTGCTTAGGGACATGGTTTAGCAGGCCTGGTATTGAAGGGCTTATGGCTGAACAGGATGATCTTGAAGGTCTTTTCCAACCATAATGATTCTATAAAGAATGTGTAATAAAGATCAATGAATACATTTCAGTGTGGTGTTTCCTGACATTCATGATGGCTCAGTGCAGCCTCTCTCTGCTGCTTCTCCTATCTTCAAATAACTCCTGTCTCCCTGGAGGGCCCATCTCCTCCTGTTTTCCTACACGGTGTCCCATCCGTGTGTCCCTGTCTTCGCGTGCTACTTGTTACCCAACCCCACCTGCCCTCTGGCCCAACTCACCCCTGCGAATGGCAGCAAGCAGGTCGCTCCTGGCGTCGCTCATGGGGATCAGCGGGATCTGGGCTTTCCGGGGCTCCACGGTGACGGCCGGGGGTGAAGCCGAGTGGGCTGGCGAGGCGGCCACGGCAGGGGGGCCCGGTGGCGGCGGCGGGGGCGCCACGGGGGGCCCCATGGGGCCGGCGTGTGGTGGGGAGGCAGAGTAGGGGCAGGGTGGAGCGGGCGGTGGCGAGGGCGCGTAGGTGGCATGAGGTGCCGAGGTGCCCGCGCTGGGAGCCAGAGCAGGGGGCGCAGAGATGGGGCTGTCGAAGGCAGTCTGAGCAGAGGGGATGACGGGCGGCGGGGGCGGCGGGGCTGGTGGCACAAAGTATTCTGCCATCGGCATCTGCTGCTGCCTGCAAGGGAAGCGCCAGCGGGAGTATCAGTGGCATGAGCAGAGGCTTCTGCTGGCAGTGGCCAGGAGCCACTGCTATGTGCCCGCATGGGCCCTCCTGCTGCCATGGCTTGCTTCTAACTCCCAGGAGGGAAAGTGGGGAAGGCTGCCTGCACAAAGGGGCATGGGACACCATGTGGACACCAATGTCCCAGACAAAAATGCTCGCCTCTGCCTGCCTTCCCCTCATCTTGTCAGGGTGAAGCGCTCCCCTCGGCTTTGCCCCAGACATGGAGATACCCAAAAGAGTGATCACCACTGATCTGCCCCCACTGCCACAGCTCTGACTCACGTATCAACAGTTTAAGGTGGTGCCAGCTGCAGAGCAGGTCTCGAGCAGCTGCTGGGAGTTGCACTGGGCAAGTCCTATTGCTGCCATGAGCCAAACTCCTTGTGGTGCCCTGGGAATGGACCCGCCTCCCGCCATGCCTCTCTGGGGTGGCTGCTGGGTTTGCTGGGCATGGCGAGCTGAGCGCTGGTGGGACTGGGAGGACTCAGCCTGTTTGTCTCCTGCAGGAGGGCTGAGATAGGGACTGTTGCTCCCCTAGCCCTGCCAACCCACCAGCTCTGCAGATCACTGACAGCTACTGAACGGGGCAGGACAAGGCTCAGAATAAAAGAGATTGAAGTCCATACCCATAATCCTTGACTAAGTGAGGCCTTGGTCCGTTTAATATAGCTTCCGGAGGCTGCGGTACGTGGGGCTGCTGGATACGATTGAGGCTGTTCTGGCGGCTTCCCGCCGCTGAGGGTCTGTAGACATGCTCCTGGGTCTGGTTAGCCACGAGGGCGGCCTCCTTGGTGTCTGCCGCCAGGTGGGACGCCGGGGCGAGCATCTGCTGCGCGGGGTGGTTAGGGCTGGCGGGATATGAGTGATCGGCAGCATCGGACGCATAAGATCTGTGGCACACAGAAACACCCAGGGTTGTTCTCCTGGAGGGAGGGCTGGCTGGGAGGGAAGGTGTGGAGAGCTTGGGGTGACATGATGGGGCACCGGCTGGCATCTGGGGCCAGGGCAACAGAACATGGAGGGTGGCCACAGAAATACAGACATGCAAGAAAGCACCGAGATAGCAGAGGGTAGGAAGACATCAACAAAGCTGGACTAGTCTCTTGCTGTTGCAAATCTGGGTTGACATCTTCCCAAAGCTCCTAAACGAAAAGTGCTCTGACTTTCTCTCTCCATGGAGATCTCAGCACCAAGGCTGGCTCCTGAGGCCAGGACACCATCCCAGAAGGCAGAGGGAAGGGTGCTGGATTTGAAACTGTGTGGGTCTATGGTTTATTGCCATAGCCTTGTTTGCTAACCTATCAGCCCTTCTATGACCTGCACTACCTGACCACCCAAGGACTGAGAAGAAAAAAGAAAAGTGAAGAAAAGCAAAGAAAATCCAGTGAGCTAAATGTGTAATAGGTAAAACCTGCCTATTATCTGGGGACAGTGATCCTTCCGATGAGGCCATGTGATATGGGGATGGTGAGAACCTGTTATCCGGTCGAAACTCTTTATCATACGCCATCATGTTCCACTCCAGGCGCCGGTTACGGGCTTTCCTCACTTTCTTCACCTCCCGGGTGGAATCTTCTACTAACCGCTGTTCCTGGAGGCAGACAAGGAAGTCCATTAGCACGCCTGCAGCCGTGCAGGCTGATCTGCACACAGCGCCGTGTGAGCTGCAAGGGGACACTGCGTGTCTGGACTCGGGGGGACACATTCTGCCAAGTGCTGGTCACTGGGTATGAGAAAGAGCATCAGGAATGGTCCTTGCCCAGACACTGAGCCCATGGGCACCACCAGCACTTGCTTAGAATATGTTCTCTAGTCCAATGGGATGGGGCAGAAGCAGAGCTGTAAAGCTGGCATGGGAAAGCTGGAAGCACAGACATCTGGGAGTTTGCACAAATCAAGTAGATATCTCATCGACCTTGCTAGATGTGATGGATTTGTTGCTTTGGATACAACCGGAGACCTACTGCAGTCCATGCATGGGTCAAACACACCTGCAGATTTGGAAGCCTGGGTCATACTGCTGACATGCTACCTCTTCCCTGCAGACTTGGGCCTACACCTCACCCATAGGGACCTCAGGTAGGCCCTAACCAGGCAAAATGGGACAAGAAGTGGGAACATCACATGTGAGGAAATTGTTCAGAAGAAAAGTGTCTTTGAACACATCCCTGGTCTCCTTAAACACCCTGCAATATACATATGCATGAGAGGGCTCTGCTAGTTTGACAGAAACCCCAGATTTCCTCCCTCATGTCTGCTCAGGGCCCAAGCTCTCCTGGGTCTTTTAGTCAGGGCTATGCCAGGCAGTGGGCATAAATCCAAAAAGGAAGAGCACTGCAGGTGTCAGTGGGATACCATGAGATTCAGCATTATGAGAAATAGGTGCTAGGAACAAACCAGGAAACTTCATAGAGATCACAGGCCTGGACTGGTCACTAGGGAAATCCCAAACAGCATTTTTGGAGCTCCACCTCCATTCAGCTCCTTCAGACCATGACTAACGCAGAGGTTGCAACCCTCAGCACTAGCAAATGACCCTTCAGAGTCAGTCTGGCAACACAGGGTTTATGGCAACAGAGGCACCATGGAGACATACCCACCCCAGGAGCAGGAAGAGCACAGGAGAAACTCCAAGTAGAATTATCTAATTCATGGTTAGCCTAATTTCCAGTCCTACTGAGGACCCTCTGTGCCCTTTACCTTCTGTCTGCGCTTCTCCTTTCTCTTATCTTCAGTTGCCTGCAGCATCTTCTCTTTCCATAAGTTGAAGAAATAGGAGGGGTCAGTATAGAATTTGAGGCCATCCTTCTTGTCATCCCTGGAGGTATTTGGGGAGGAACGGAGGGAGTTGTTAGCCACAGGAGGCAACCTTAGGGGAATTTCAGTGCTATCTATAGTGATGCACAATAGATCCAGTATTTGGGAAATTCAGCAGCTCAGTTCCTTGCCCTTCTCACTTGTTACCACTGCCAACCCACAGTCCTCCCCAGTAGCTCTTCCCCATGTACACCACACTCACTCATTTCATCTCCTGCAACGTGGCCGAGCCCAGGCTTTACATAGAGGCCACTGGAGGGACATCTGAGTGGTTTTGCTGGGCAATATGGGCTCACCAGCTGATCCAGTAACCAAGAAGACCCCATCATTTTCTGGAGAAGACCTTCCTTTCCACTGAAGAGTAAGGTTTGGACACGATCAGAGCTATAAGCTGTGAGGAACCCATGAATGCAAGGTCACTTGTTATACAGTAGAGGCTGTGGCACAGCAACATGAAGCCAAGGTGAAAATTTCTCTCCTAGAAATGACTGCAGATACCCCATGGCTCTCCGTCACCACCTCGCCAGAGTCAGCACGGGCCAAGGGAGCGTGGGGAGGCTGAGCAGTGCTGTGGCCTGCCCTTACCTGTAAGGTGTGAGGATGTTGAGCGGCGGGGGCTTGTCGCACCGCTGATACATCTCCATCACCGGGTTGGGGATGGAGTTGCGAGACACGACCTGCTGGTTCTGCACTGTGGAGCTCTTGAATGCTTTGCGCATGTTGATGTCTTGCAGTGAAACTGGGGACATGGGAAGGAGACATGGTCAACAGGCACACCATGGCTTTAACACAGTGCTACATCTGGGCACCACTCCTGGGTGTAGCACCGGCCCCTGATCCCAGCGCTGAGCCCGTGGCACCCACACACAGCTGGAAGCCTGTGTGCACAGTGTCCTCCCTCTCGCTATGCAGAACCAAGACTGATATCCGTTATTTCTAACCCAAAAGCGTCCTCTCAAAACAAGTCCATGCCCCATGCAGGGCTCACGCTGCCCGTCTGATGGGGATGTGCTTTTCACCACCTCTTCTTCTGCCTCCGTCAGGCAAAGTTAAAATGAAACCGCTGCCCAGCATGGCCCTACCCGCCTGGCCGAGATCCACCCAGCAGCTCCTCACCTTCCTCCACGGTGGAGTCCAGCTGTGTCACCTTGATCACCAGCAGGTCCACCCTCTCCTGCAGTGAGTTCATCCGCATGTAGAAACTGTTGGCTTCATTGAACAGCTCCCCAAAGATGTCCTCAGCGTGCCTGCCTGCGGGCCAAGCACGAAGGGAAGGGGCCAAGGCATCAGCAAGGCCACAGAGGCTGCATCCCCTGTGTGCTAAGCACGAGCACGTTCCGGGAGAAGCCCAAACTCCCCATCTCTTCCCAATTGCATTTCCCAGATATTTTCTGCAGATCAAACTGCATTTCACCGTTGCTTTTCCCCATGGGAAGGGCAGATAACATCGCTTCCCTTTGCACTGCTGACATCTGCAGGCTACAGCCATGTGTGCTGAGCTCCACTTTGCCAAGAAATGGTGTTAACACAATGCTGCTATGGGAGCAGCCAGAGCTATTAGGGGTTTCCTCCCAAAAAAAAGTATATTAAAACGTTCCCAAGATCAAGGTGCTTTGCATACAAGAGGACATGGTTCCTGGACATGCCAGGACAAGCAGACATGGGAGAAACACAGGCACATGGCCTGTTGCCTGCTCATCTGGCATGGGTTTGATTTCCTTTCCCCCTGGACGTCATCTCCCCACCTATGTTCTCTTCTTCTGGAGCCTCAGCCCTTTGTGGGGTGAAGCCTCCCTGATCCTGCATGATCCCCTGGACGTTTTGACCGTCAGAGCAGTGAGCTTAGCTTGGGTCTGGGAAGGGGAGAGAATAAACTCGCGGGGGGGTTTCCTATGAAAGACTCCAGGTGACTCACGAGATCTGGGATTATCCCATTCAAAGCGGTTCTGAAGGTGCCCTGAGGACGTCACCCTGCCAGGGCTGCCCCAGCACGTCACTCTCCCTCCTTCCCTTTCCTGTGCGCGAATGGCTTTGCTCCTTCTTTCGTTTAATCAAGATTCCAGGTCAACAGATGCACAACTCCTCCCCTCTCCCTCATAGTTAACATTTCCTTCCTCTTGTAGGAGGATTTTTACAGAATTACAAAAATTAGTGCCCAAGCTTTCCTGCTCTTTTTAGGGGTTGATATTTCCTATGGCAAACAGGGATTTGGCTGTAAGATTGCCCTGAGAAGGGGGTTTCTCTTAGCAACTATCTGGTCTGCCTATTTCCCAAAGCCTCGAGCCTGGCGGCACAGAGCCACTCGGGAAGGACCACACATGCTGGCTCATCCCACGCTGCTGCATCCCGCTCCCATCTCGGTGGCTCCAGCGCCGCCTGGGCGCGAGCGGGCTGGGCTTGCCGCGCCGCCGCACTTACTGAGGCTGCCCAGCTGCTTGATGATGGCGGCCAGCGTGCTGTTGGTGACGCACTCGAGCTCGCTCGTCACCCCCTCGGGCAGAGCCCCCCGGCACAGGTGCCGGGGCTCGATGCTCCTCTTCACCAGCGGCATCGCGGCGGTGAGCCCTCACGGTGCCCCTGCGCGGCGAGAGAGAGCGGTCAGCACCCGCAGCCGGGGGGGATCCCTGCCCTCCTTCCTCCTGGGAAAGCCACAGCCCCACGGATCCGTTCCTGCGGCCGCCCTCCCGCTGGCAGCCCCAGCGCCAGGACACTGCAGAACAAGAGAGCTTTTCATGGCAGTCTCGCATCGGCCCCATGCACAGCCGCCCGGGGCCACCTGAGCGGCCAGAGCCACGTGCACAGGGACACATTTGCCACTTACCTTCCCTGAGCCTGAAGGTAACCCCCGTGTCCAGCCCCCTGTGACTCCCCAGCCTTTCGTCCGCTTGGCGCTCGTGAAAAACCCCGTGCACCCAAAATAGCAGGCGGAAACCCGCAGCCGCCTGTAATCCCATTATTTCCAGCTGAACGCAAAGCGCGCCGGGTTTTCCTCTCCCGCCGGCGCGCGCCCGTGTGGCTCCCACAGCACCCAGCGCCACCGCGTTGCCCGTGGGCTCCGCAAGCCAATGTTCCCCGTGGCCACCTGCCCTGGGCAGCTTGCGAGGCAGGACGGGTTGTGGCTGAGATCCCCGAGACCCTGATATATAGGTGATATCCATGTTATATATCTATATGCATACGCCGGCGAGCAGAACGGACACAGAATCAGTTGCTGAAGCAGAGCGGGGCAGCAGGACTGAGCAGTATCGCGCAGAGCCGACGCAGCCGAGCGTAACGCGGGGCCGCTCTGCATGCGCAGTTGGCGTGTGCGATGGGCCGAGCACTGCTGCTTTCCATATTTTTCAGGCCTTCCTCCCCCTTCAGCAGGAGAACTAAATCGCAAGGAGGACAAGGCTCCTCGTAGCGGCCGGAGGAGCCGCGTCTGCCCGGAGAGGAGCCCGGCGGCAGGCGGGAGCAGGCACGCGGAGCAGTGCGAGCAGTGATTAAGGCTCCCCGGGCAGCTTAGCTGCCTCCAGCATATGGCCCAAATTCCCTCCTCCGTTACACCGGGCCTGTCAATAGGATTGCCCTGGCTACGAAACGGCAGCTAAATCCCCCTGCTTTGCCTGCCCAGCAATCCCCGCTCCCCCTGTCCAGCCCAGCTTTAACAAAATCCTGTTATGCTCTGGCCGTCAAGGAAAACCGGCTTAGGGCACGGATGCCAGGGCAGCCGGGCACCAGCACGGAGCCGGCAGCTTGGCTCCTGCAGGATGCAGCAAGCTGCAGAGACCAATTTTTTTCGCCTGGCCATGGTGGAGCAAAACAGTTTCCTTATTGAAACTGCCCAGCGCTGCTCAAAATCCGGTCGTGCTCCACAGTGCGCCCTCCTCTTTTCAAATGCAAATCCAGGCCGAGGGCGACCAAGCAGCACAAAACTGTCCCTAACTCCTCAGCAGAGCTTCCAGAGGGCTCGTTGTGCCTGTATAAACACGAACTTTCTCCAGCTCCTTCCAGAGCTGCAGGCATACAGAGATGAGGGCTCGGGAGGCCGTTTCCAGGGGAGTCTTTCGCTACCTGTACCCAGATGTCCATTTTGGCCAGGTACCAATGCTCCTTCCAGGCACTCTTCTTCCACCCATGCCAGCCTATGTGCCATGGCAAACCCCTAATAGTGCTCAGAGACCAGCAGGCCTGCACACGTGTCCTGAAGCAACACCATTGCTCATGGCAGGGGGTCAGCGCCCTTGCCAGCTGGAGCCATCTCCGCGGCATTTGCAGGGGAACAGCGTGGAGAGCTCCATGGAAACTTGCTATGCTCCACTTTCTGCTTGAAGGACCATGCAAAAGCCATGGATAACTTGGATAACTGATACAACTGATGTAACTTTTCCGGCTTCCTAGCCCACTCTGTTCATACAGTTGCCCGCCAAAAAATACAGTTCCCCATACGTGACCCCAAAAATGGTGTCTGGAATCCAGGGAGAATCCCTGGAAACGACTGCGATGGCCAAGGCTGTCGCTCAAAACTCATTAGGGGTTGCATAATCTGCCACGGTCGACACAGGCCCTTCAGTTCCCGGTTGTCCAGCGGCCTGGCTGGGCTGGTGGCCAGCCAGGGGACAGGGAGGCGAAGGGGGGGAGCAGCTAACGAGCTGTCGGGGCCCAGCAGTTAGAACTGGGCACAAAGAGCGATTCTCAGCGTTCCCCACGGCCTGGCAGTGCGTGCAGCCTGTGCCCAGGGAGCGGAGGCTCATCGGACATGGGAGCAGTTTCTGGGTTCCTCCCTACATTTCTGATGGTCACTGGGTCACTAAGGGAAACTTAAGGGAATGGGGAAAAAATTTTAAAAGGACACAACTGCTAATTCCTAAGTGTAATATAAGTGCATTTGTAGTGTAACAGCCCTAGTGCATCCAAGGCATCGTGACTCAGGCCTCTGACTTTGGGGCTTCAAGCTTGACTTCTGATGTAAAAATCATTTGCCCAAGGGACAAGCTGTGCATGACTGCACAGGTGCCAGCACCACTCCTGTCCTTGCAGGCACATCATGCTCATACACATGAAGATGCTGCACGCAAATCCTGCTGCAGCTTATGAAAACCAGCGTGCTCCACCTTCCCAAGCGCTGCTGCATAACGTGCATGAGCAGGATTTGCCCCTGCTCCCACAGCTGCCTCAGTGTTGCAGAACTAAGGGGAGTCAAAATGGGTTTTGTTTTTTTGCTTGTTTTTGTTGCCTTTTTTTTAACACCTAAATGAATCCATCTGGGAACTGATACACAGGGAAGGGACCTGAGTCCCTTCCTGGAGTTACTTTTCTTCTAGCCCTTGATGGAACTAATCAGCATTGGCAGCCCTGACCAACTTCACCTGGGGTTTCCTCTCACACCCTGCCCATGGGCTCTATTTAAGCTCAGCCCAAGGCTCTTAGGCCCTTCCTGAGCTATGCTGTGAGGAAGTCTGTCTTCAGCCCTGGTCCCATTTCCTGGACAAACCTTGGATCTACCCTGTAGGTAGTCTTTTTCCTGGATGGACCTCTTTGAAGGGTGCTATAGATTGGCTTGAGCTCTGCTTCAGGCTCTCTGTCCAGGGTGGACTTTGAACTTGTGTTGCAGCCTTGTATCTAGCCCTGTCACTGGCTCCATCTGCTTTTGCTCCTGTCTGAATGCTCTGGGTGGATGTTGGCCCTGGTCAATGAACTGCGGATACCTGTCTTGCCTGGGACCAGTGATGGACCTTGTTGCCAGCATCTGGTTCTGCCTGCTCTGTTCCAACCCTCTTGGTGTGGATAAGGATGTGAAAAGGAATTGCTGGGTAAGCACCCTGCAAGCAGCATTTGTCTGGCATCATTTTTCTGCAGAGTGGTAGGTGGGAAAAGGAGCTTTTAAAACTTTCACCTCTTGGTGCAGCAGCTCCCAAGGGTATGTCCTTGCTTGGGGATGCATGCTGGGGGGAGAAGGAGGTGGAGAGGAAGAGTGTCCCCTTCTTCAGAGCCCCTGCTTTCCTCCTCAGGCATTGTGCTCAGCCTTCCACTTTCTCTGCAGATCCATGGGGCATTATTTGCAGGCTTGTCTCTCTCTGGCTGGCTATGTGAAGTTGAGGTAGATGCTGATATCAGTTATGAGGATTAAAATCTCCAAGGTCTATCTTTCACCAGTGCACATTCAGAGTCCTCAGTGGAATAACTTTAGTTTCAAGTTAGAGGAGGAGACTCAAAACCACAAACCTGGGAGCAGTTCTTTTAGAGCAAAAAGATGGAGCAAGGTAGGATGGGACATTTTGGGGAGCAGCTGCTGTGTGGGGCCATCTCCACACTGGGGTCGCATCAGTTGTCTCTTCCCTGCTGATTGTGGAATAATATTAAATGAATAACACTAAAACTTGCAGTATTGGAAAGGTGCTGTGACAACCCTCATGGAGCTGTCAAGACACGAAGAGACTCATTGCTGAGGATGCTGACTGGAAACCGTCTGCTTCTCAGCAGTGCATCACTGCTTTCTCCAGTAGCACATTTTGGTTTCCACACTACATCTGTCAAACATCCTTGGCATTTTGGCTGTGGCGCTTGCATTGACCTCCCCAGGCTGTTTGTGTTCTGGAGATGAATTGTGGGGGTTTTTTTCTTTTTTTTCCTCAGCCTGGTTCACTGCATTTGCTAGATCTAGTGTGCTCACAGTTGCAAATGCCAGCCCCTCTCCTGGATTTGGGCCTTTCCTTGAGGATACAGGGCACCTTGGCATTCTTCAGGGCCACAGATATTCCACATATATCCCCAGCACCCACCACCACAGGCCCTTAGGCTGAGCACCAGCTTGCAGACAAAGCATCTTCTCTCTACCAGCTGCCTTCCAAACAGTGCTAAGGAACTTGGAAAACTGCATCTACTTCATCGCTGCCCAAGCAAAGATTGTGAGCCAGTGATGCCCAGGCAGGGAAAGGGATAAGACAAAATGAGCAACAGCTTTAACTTCTGCATGAGAGCTGCCTTTATCCCAGTGGAGACCTAGGAAGTTTATCTGCAGCAACACTCGGCTCTCAGTGCTGCTGAAGGACCAGCCCTCGCTTTCCTAGGCCATGCAGGAAAGCACCACAGGATGCATGGAATAAGCAATGTCACAGCCCAACAGCTGCCACCCTGTGGCCCTGCAGACCAGACTTGGCCATGAGCACAGTGAATTCTGCAGGGATAGCAGCACAGTGTGACCCTTGTCTGGCTCCTTCCAGCTGCTGGTGCTGGCAAGGACATATTGGGCTGCCTGCCTTCATCTCACCAACCATCACTTTTGGTACCTATATCTTGAGTAAATCCCTGAGCATCAAACCAAAACTTCTCAAAGGACCTTTCCTGACTTGCCATCCTGGGACATTTGCTTCCAGTGCTGGTCCCTGTATAAAGTACTGGCTGACCTTGTATAAGTTGCCAGGAGAAGCAATTTCCTAGTTGGGCCCATCCAGCAGGACTCACTTCAGTTCCTGCTCCAACCCTTTTGCTCAGCCCCTGGATCAGAGTTTCCGACGAGCTCACTGGAGTCCTGCTGGCCCCAGACTCTCTGCCTCTGCCAGGAACCGGAGTACCTCTGAGTGCTGCCAGGAGCCAGAGTATTTTGTGAGGAAGCAAAAGCTTTGGATGGATGCCAGAAGACCAAGTAGTACAAAAAAAAATAAAGGAGTATATTGAAAATCTATAATCCTTGAATGGAGAAAGACAAAAGAGTTTGGAAGTGAATATTGAAAGAACAAAATGTGCTGGACCCTGCAACCTCTGCTCAGGTCAAAAGCCCTTCTTTAGGTGCAGACATCCTGGGAACAGGCAAGTGAGAAGGCTGTGGGATCAGAGGAAACACAAGGCGGTCCCTCAATATTTAAATAAGCAGATGCAAGAATTGGGAAAAGGTCTAGAGATGGGGATGAGAGGGCTGGGCTCTGAGGTGCCTGGAGGGACTCATGTAGTGGCAGGGGAAGTGATGCATTGGGAGCAGGCTGGGATGGATCCTGATGGTGTGAAATGTTCCAGTCCTTCAGCTGCAGCAGAGGTGGGATCTGAACCTGCCAAACAGCCTTTCTGCCTGTTCTAATCAGGCAGAGTTAAGGGGAGTAGTGCAACAAGATCAGACTTCTGAAATCTAAAGGTTAAATAGGACTTTTTACCTAAAAGGGGGGCAACTGGTAGACAACAGCAACCCCAGAGGTTTTTAAAGCCATGAATGATGTCAAGAACATGAGTAGGGGAAGGTTATCCACTAATTATGCAAGAATTAAGTGCAGCCAATGAAATCATCAAAAAAAAAATCAAATATAAGAAGCAATGTTTTAGTATAGCTTCCCCAAAAATAGTAGAACTCCCTCCCGCAGGTGTTGTGGAAATCATGAGTGCAGAAGAGTTCAAGAAGGGACAAGATGAATTCATGGACAAGTTTAGCAGCACCTGGTGCCAGAGAGGTAATGTGTGGCTCAGCTAGGCCTGCCCTCATGGGTCTCAAGCTCAAGTTTTGGCTGTTGGGGCCATGTGCAAGAGCAGAGTCTGCCCTGTGGGGGCTGAAGCATCAGCTGGTATCAGGTGTGGAGGCAGCTCCGCAGTGCAGGGGAGCTTGCTTGCAAGGACCAGACCCAGATTGACTGATTTTGCACAAAATGGAGTGTGATCCACGCAGGAGGCATTGGTCTCATTTACGAAATGCATCTGTGATCGCTTAATGTGTTGTTGGCAGAAATGACCACGAATGCTAACAACACGTGCCATTGCTTCATGTAAAACTGATAATCCAGAACTGTTGTCCAAAGGTTAATTAAATACTGCTGGATTGCAAACGCCCCCCCCCTCCTTGCTAAAAAGTAAGTGGAGAGCTGATGGATGCAGAAGTGATGATGATGGCCTGCCTTCCTCCCACTGTTGCTGTGTCTTGTCTGCAAGGGTCTGCTGCTCACTGCAGGCTGTGGAGAAGCTTCCCGGGCTGCAAGAGGAACCTTAGCACATTTTCTGGCAGTGTGTCAGGTGACAAGATGCTATGGGTGACTGAAAAGCCAAGGCAAAGAGCTGCAGGGTGCAGAGGTGCTATTTCTAGGTCTCCAATTTAAAGGCTACTGGCCCAGAAGCAATGGGGAGTCATTGCTTCTGCAGCATGTATGAAATGAGCTGAGATGTCTCAGCTCCTGTCCTGCTCGCTGTCAGGGAGGGCTGATCAGACTGATCCAAGGGAGAAAAGCTCAGGGTTTTTAACCAAATGGGTGAGAGGGCTCAGCTGGAGCGAGCGAGGCCTCCATGGCCACCCTGGTGCGGAGCGATGCTCCCTCTGGCCCAGCAGCAGGGGCCTCCACGGCTCTCCCACGGGCCATCTGCACCTCTCCTCCCTGCTACACTGACAGCATCTTTCCCCTTGGTGATAACTGAGAGGAGGCTGCTGCAAGTGAAAAATCTTCCTGTGGAGTGCAACATAACATTAAGTTGTGGCTAAAAATATTCCCAAAGAGTTTTATTAATAAATGCCATGGTACCTTTTTTCTCCCCCTCCCTTCCACTGCAAAATGCTCCAGCCCTAAGCACAGCACTCGACTAAATTGCCTCTAAATCATGGATACCTTTGAAGACTCTGCAACAGAAACCTCTGCCAAAAGCCCAGCTCCTAGGAGGCTGCCATAAATGCAACTGCCTCTTAACCTTATGGTTAGTATAAGAAGCCAGCCCTGCTATCCCTGTGTTTCAAAATGGAGACCTTAATATGTTTCTTTTCCTAAATCATATGTTTCTGAACAGATATGTGCCTATCAGAAGCTATGCAGTAATTAGCAAGAGGCTTCCCAGCAGCTAATTTCCAAAGATTTTGTTTATTTTGGTTTTCTCGTTCTGTCCTTTGGGTTCTTGGAAATGGGGAGCATCCAGTATTGATGACAGCTCAGGTCTGTGTCCTCAGGTCTGGACTACCATGTGTGGAGGTGGATGAAACCTGGTGCTGTGATCAGTCTCCTCTGTCTTTTATCTGCTCTGTGCCAGACTTTTTCTCCTACAAATGCCTTGGAGAAGTATTACATCTTCCTTGATCTTCAAGTATGTGAAAGGAGTTGTAGGATGGGCAGTGAAAGGAGCAGAGCAAATTCTTTGCGTTTCTGGAAAGCTGGTCTGGCCCTGCAGGATGGGGCTTGTGGGTGGCCTTCCTCACCAGTGTCACAGCAGGACCACCACATGAGGAGGTGAGTCCTGGGGGTCTCCTGAGGCTCTCATCACCTGCACACGCAGCCTGGCTGCCTCCTGCCATGGGCTCGTGGGACCTGTCAGTGACATCTCCTGAGCCAGCTGCCCCCTGCATGGTGTCACAGCTTGTGAGGAGGCACCTCAGAGGGTCAAGCTTTCAGCTGTGTCCTCATCTAGAGAAGCAGGTAAAATAAAATAAACTCTTCACTTTCTGGGGGGACTGTGAGACTGTTTGTAACTTACTGGGATCTTGGTGTGCCCTGCTCATGTGTCGGCTCCTCTAAAATGGAGGCTGAGCATCTCGAGCTCAGAACTGGGCCAAGGCAGGCGATGGCTCCAAGTAAAATGCGTTCCAGCTCGAGCTTCCTTTTCCTCAGCTCCTTGAGGAAGAAGCAGCTGTGGGGAGACTAAGCCTTTCCACAAGCTATAGGTGAACCCATCTCCATGTGTCCTGGGTTTTTGGTAGAAAAGCACTGAATGTGTTAACCTTCCAGCTGCTGCGTAGGGCTTTGCTGGACCCATGCCCTCTTCCACCTGCCTTAAGCATGCAATTGCTGGTCTGGATCTGCAGGCCAAGAAGATCCAGAGATACTGCCCCAACACCTCAACTTCAGTCTGAAGGAAGCCACTAGCAACGAGTGAGCACACGGGGACTGTGCCTTGGCACAGCAAAGTTTGGGAGATGAGTTATTAATCCTGCCCCTCCATCTAGGGCTTGTGTCCAGGCGAGGAGTGGCAAGTGGAGCCGCCAGATGCAAGGCAGCCGCACGCATCGCAGACACAAACTACGCTGAACTGCACTGCTCCTGGCTCTGAATCTGCAGGAATTTTACGGTGCTGACACAACCACAAGGCAGGCAGAGCTTGGGAGGCTTTTAAGCGATGGAATTAAAGCTCCGACAAGTAGCTGAATCACGTTGCATGGGGCTGGCTTCCACACCTGGTGTGCGGCTGGCCTGGGGGGTGCCCTGGGGTGGGGGGTTCGGGGCAGATGGGTGATGCTGCATACATGAGGATGGTGAGCGGCAAAGACCCCCCCCCAACGCAAAGGTACGAAGTGGTTGGAGACACATCCTCCCCCCTCATGCAGGAGCACAAATGGTGGGGACTTTCCCTGCAAAGAGCAGCGATGGCACACCCCCACCCCAAAGCTGTCAGGCAGTAGGGGCTCCCCTGTATGGGGTTGCCAAGGAGTGAGGGTCCCCCCGAGGCAAAGGTACAAGTCGAGGGAGACAGCTCTGTAAGCAAAATGCCCAGCACAGGGGACCCCTCTCTGCAAGGATGCCAAGTTGGGGGGGGGTGGTGGTGGAAATGGAGGGCTCTGCAGAGCTGGACAAGGGTGGGGAATGCCCCCACCCAGAAGCAAGATGCCAAGCAGTGCAGACCCCTGCATGTGAGGAGGCCAAGTGCTGATGGGGGGCCTGATGTAAAGCTGGTGGGAGGCACCCCCCTATGAAGGGCTACAAAGTGTGTGTGGGAGCAGGGGGGGGCTCCCTTTTGATGCAAAAGGGTGAAGCAAAGGGGACTTCTGCCCTGATGCAAAGGAGCAAAGTGGTGGGAGGGGAGAGACCTCCCTGGAGGGACCCCCCCAGCGTCTTTCCCCTACCATCCAGATGCCAAGCAGTGGGGAGCCCCGTGTGTGAGGGTGCCAAGCAGCAAGGGCCCCCAGTGAAAGGTGCAATGTGATGGGAGACCCTCCCCTCCATGTGAGCATTCCAAGTGGTGGGGACCCCCCAGTGCAGAAGTGAAAAGCGAAGGTAGACAACCCCCCGCCCCAACCAAGCAGGATGCTAAATGGTGCCCCCCTCCCTCCCCCCAGTGCAAGGATGCAGAGTGGCAGAATTCCCCCTGATGCAAAGAAGTGGGAGACACCCCCCTCCAATACAAAGGGCCAAAGCCATGGAGACCCCCCGCCGCTGTCCTGAGCAAGATGCCAAGTGGGGGACACCCCCATATATGAGGATGCCAAGGGGCAGGGGTTCCTCTGATGTGGTGGGAGACACCCCCTCCATGCAAGCATAAAAACCAATGACCCCCCCACCATTGCAAGGGTGCAAAGCAGTGAGACCCACCCCCCCCGCCCCGTGCGAGGATGCACTGAGGTGTGTGTGGGGACACCCCGTTGGAGGGAACCCCGCTGCAGGTGTGCAAAGCGGTGGGGCTGCCCCCCATGCAAGGCTGCACAGCGGAGGCGGGGGGGGACGGACCCGCATGCACAGGTGCAGAGCAGCGGGGGCCACCCCCCATGCAAGGCTGCACAGCGCGGGGGGGACCCCGCGATGCCAGGGCGCAAGGCGGGGGGCACGACCCGATGCCAGGGTGCCGAGCAGCGGCGAGCCCCCCCCCTTCCCCCCCCGCCCCCCGCGGCGTCCTGCCCCGCGCCCCCCGCACCGCCCCGCACCCGCTCACCTGGCCCGGGGGCTCGGGGGGCTGCGGGCGGCGGCGCGGGGGGGCTGCGGCGGGGCCGGCGCGCGCCTGCCCGCGGCGCTCCGCAGTGCCCGCACGGCGCATGTGCCGAGGCCCGCGCGCCGCGCCGCGCCGCTCCGCGCCGGCCCCCCCGCGGCAGCTGCGCGCGCGGGGGCGGCTCCGCAGCCCCCCCGCCCCCCCCCCCCGGCGCGGGGCCCTTATTCTGGTGGGTCACGTTCCCTGGTGGTGGGTCACGTTCCCTGGGGAAAACGCCGCGAAACGGTCACCCCTAACGGGAGTTGTCCCCCTGTCGTGTCCCGGGGTGGGGAGGGGGTCGGGATTGCTGCCCGCTTTGCACCGGGATGAGGCGATCAGGGGGAGCCCCTACAGCAAGGTCCGTGAGTGACCCGCAAAGGGCTCTGTCCCCTCTCCCCATCCAGGGTTACATCCCGGCAGACACTTCTGCTCTACCCACAGGTCCCTCTCCGTGGCCGCTGACCAGCCGCAGCGGCAGGCAGTTATTTTCCAAGTTGGCCAAAGAGTTACAGGAATGAATCGCTCCGTGCTGCCTGCCTGGGCCCAGGTGACAGCCAGGCTTCTCCGGGGACACCTGGCAGCTCCGCTTGCCCCGGGTGCAGCGAGAAGGGCCCGGCACGGGGGGAGCACGCGCTGCTGTAAGCTCTGCTGCTACTAGAGGGCAGAAGGAGTCAGGCTGGAGCCGGGTCCAGCCACGGAAGGAGCTGGCACGATGGAAGCTGCACTTGCTTCTCCTTCCCGCTTCCACAGAGGCAGCGTGGGGAAGCGCGAGAGCATCTCCGAGACCTGCAGCGTGGTTTGAGGTTTAGCTTCAGATGAGTCATGCTTTGATTTTCTCCTGAGCGCTCCAGGGCCGGATTAAGATGGGTTTGTAAGGGAAGAACTGGAGAGAAACCACCATCAAGATAGCGGATCGAAAATCCTTCTCCCCCAGCACATCAGCCGAAGGGCCCTTTGAGCTCGGGTCTTCAGCCATGAGTTGCCAGGAACCGACATCCGCAAACTGCAATTATGCCGCAGGCCCCTCAGGCCTCTGCCGCAGGAACATCTGGACCATCAGTCCTTAAAACTTGACTCACCTTGCACCCATCCCCATGCCAAAAGCCACTCACAAGGTGTTAATGCAGCAGGGTAGCCATGAAGGGCCATTGGCACCGACTGTGCTGGCAAGTCCTGGTGGTGCATGGGCCGAGCAGGCAGCGCGCCCGCCCATGCCCACGTTGCTCGGCCATCTGGTCTGCAAAATGTGGGTAAGCAAAGAAACGCAGCACATGGGCAGATATGAATAGAGCTGGTGAGCACCCGCCACGCAACTGCAGTCCTTGCACAGTGGGGATCCTTTGCTGTCTATCTGACACACTGGAGGGTGACTGGGCCACACATGGGGTGCTATTTTGGCAGGTAGCTCCATGAAGGGCCCTCTTGGTATATTCGTGCTAAGTTGGAAGCAAGGATACAGAAGGGGAATGTTGCTTTCGTGGTGCAAGTGGTGGTTAAAAGGCTGGGAACAATATGGGGGAGGCTGCCAAAAGAATGTTCCCAGGGCCTGCCACCTTCTCTGCCATGACTCTTTGGGAGAGGGCATCACAGCTGGTGGCAGTAGCTCTCCAGGTCTTTGCACTGGATTTGGTCATGGAGTGCCTAGGGCTGGCACCACCACGGGTAATCATGGGCTCTACTAGGCTGACCCTTGGATATTCCCTTGCAATTTACTCTGGTCTTCTGCTAACCCAGTGGGTGTGCAGTGAGGAGTCGAGGAGAGTGGACAACTGTGCCCTGCCTGGCCCTTGCACCCTAGTGCTGCAGCCCCTGGGCCAGGGAAGAGCTGAAGGTCCCTCCGTGAGCCAGGCTGGGGGACAGTGACCCCTGAGACGGGGTGAGGGGGAGGAAGAGGAGCAGCCTGACGGCCTCTCCTGCCCAGCTCGCTGCTGGGGACAGGGGCGCCTTGAGGAGGATAGCCTGAGGAGACTGCCCTCAAGCCGCGGGAGGGATGCAGAGCGCATCTGCTCCCCAGACAAAGCGCTCCAATTAGCAATTACCATCGCTAATGAACGAACCCTGGGAACAGCTTGTCCTGGGGGACACATTCGCATGCTTGTCTGCCAGTAAAGCCCCGAGCACCCCTGGATTTCCGCCTACTTTGCACCCCAGCAGTGCCCACGGCTCCTACTTCGGCTCCCTTCCACAGCCCCTGCATGCACCAGATCAGCCGCGCCAGCATGGCACCTGCTATCCCGTCCAGATCCAACCCTTCAGGAAGCGCAACCATGGTGAGCGGGAAAGGGGGCTGCTCCGGGATGGAGCACGGAGGGCTCCTGGCTCCCGCCGCCACATGAGCTCTGCCGCCCGCGCCGCGCTGCCTGGAATCGTGGAGGTAATCCCGGGTAATTCTCGCCTGCCGTGGAAGCGCCTCGAGGCCCAGATGATTATCACTGTAATTAGCCTCTCTGATTTTCCGCGGTGTTCTATAAAATATTAATTTACCGCTGGATCCCTGCCACCTTTGTGCACCGCCGGCGAGGCGCTGCAGCAGCGCAGCCCCACGGGGCTCGGCGCGGGGCAGGTGAGCGAGGTCCGTGTTCAGAGGCTGCTTCCTCCTCCGACTGAAGAATCCTGCTTGCACTGCCTCTTTCGAAGGTGCAAAGCTCTCAGGATCTGCCCTTCTTGGCTCTCCCACATCTGGAACATCTGCAACTGCTCAGCTTTGCAGCTTTGAGTGGGCCGATTTTGCAGCCCTAAAAAGGGTCAACCTGAAGCTCACTAGCAACATGGCAGGCAGCACCTCTGGTGTTGAGGCCCAGCGCAGCTTGAATGCCATCGAGGACAAGGACAAGGTGGCATCTCAGCATGCGCTGGAAAGGGGGAAAAGGTGACAGTCCCTGCAATGCGGTTGGTGGTTGCCCTTGCTCAAGCTTTCTGACCTGGCTTTCTCTCTGCCAGGTGCCTCCTTCTCTGCACCCTGCATTCCCAAAGCCCTGCCAGTGGGGCCCTGGCAAAGCCACCACTTGCTGTTGCTGCCCAAGGCCTCGCCATGGGGCAGGATGCTGCAGTCCCCCGTTTGCAAGCAGTTGCAATGAGGACGCATTACAATTTTGCCCTTGCCCACAAGCACAGAGGAGCACCTTTGCTCCTGGTAAAGGAGCAGAGTTCCATCTCTCCCAGAGGCTGCCCGGCCCATTCCTGGGTGAGTCCCCATCACCGTGGCCCTGACCTAGGCCTCCAACCCCCAGTGCTTCACTTGTTCTTCAGCCCCATGGCTTTGCTGCTCAGCAAGCTGCAACAGGGCCCGGCGGGGCTGGGGCACCCAGTCCTCCTCCGAGGGGTTGGAATGGGCCTCCAAGCCAGTGGCATCCAGCATCCCGCCGTGTGGAGGAACGATTAATAAAAATCCATCCCAAAGCTACATCGTGCAGGCAGCAGCAGGGCCTGCAAGTGGCTCTGGCTCGTGTCGGCAGAGGGCAGTGGAAGATGCTCCCAAAGCTCCCGGGGAGCCGCCTGGTGCTGGAGCCGGGATCCGGGGAGGAGACTCGGCCGGAGGAAGGGAAAGAAAAAGGCAGCCCTGGAGCGGCGAGGCCGTGGCAGGAGCGGGTTTGCTGCAAGGCACCCCTAGGGGCAGGGATGATGCTCTGCTCACCCAGCCCGGGATGTAGCATTTTCCTCCGATAGGAATCTGACACTGACACAGGCACCGGCGTAAGGAAGGAATCGCAGCTTCGGCTTGGCACGGCGGAGAGTGCAAACAACGCGAGCACGTTAGAAGCAAGGCTTTGATATGGCGCTGGAGTTGCAATTATTTATTAGAAGAGCAGGGAAGGGAGAGGGGTTTCCAGACAGAGATAAGGCTGGAGAGCAGCTTGTCACCAGGCCATTTGGTGCAGCCCCAGCTCGTGTCTCGCTCCGGTGGCACCCAGGGGCCTGGTGGGAACCCCTCGGCCCTCCTGGTTCCGTGGTTCAGCAGCTGGGAGCAAGCCCAGCTTCCCGCGCTTGCTGCCAAAGTGCACTCAAAACGGTGCCGGGTACAGGATCCCAGCGAGGTGAACGCTGCCCGGGCCAAACCTGCACAAAGCCGAGCAGGATCCCCTGTGAGGCTCCGAGGCACTACCTGGCTGGCCTGTTCCCAGCTCCTCCTTTGGTCTGGGTGGCAAAATGCGGGATGAGCACCTGTCCGCGGTGGGCTAGGAGGTCCCCCCGCGTCAGTGCACATTGCAAGCAGGAAGCCACGCGCTGCTCCAGCTCTGGTCGTCCCTGCATTCCCCCAGCGCTTCCTCAGGAGCCCCTTTCCCTTCCCATGAGCCAAGCAGCAGCCGAGCGGGGAGCGCAGGCCCCAGGCGGTCGCTTCCCTCGCCGGGGGCCCCGGGACGCGCCCGCCGTGGGCCAAGCGGCGGCCCCGGTCCCGGCCCCGGTCCCGTCGCGGGGCGGTTCCGCCGGGGACCCGCCCCGGGGGGGCTGCGCCCGGCGCAGGATGCGGCGGGGGCGGCGGTGCGGGGCCCGGGGCCGCCTCTGAGCGCCGGGGCGGGTCTGGGGCGCGGGGGGCGCTCGGCGCCGGTGGGAACCGGGGCTGGGGCCGGGCGGCGATGGAGGAGGAGGAGGATGGAGGCGGCGGAGGGGAGGCGGGGACCGCGGCTGCGGCAGGCGGAGGAGGAGGAGGAGAAGGAGGAGGAGGAGGAGGAAGGGGGGGCCGGGCAGCGGGGCCGGCGGGCATGTGGGACCGACTGCGGGGCAGTCGGGCGGCGAGCGGCGGCCGGAGCGCGGCCGCGATGGCGCAGCGCGACACGGCGGCGGACGACAAGGGCGACAAGGAGGCGGCGGCGGGAGAGGGAGAGACGGGGCCCGGGAGCGGGGCCGCCACCGGGGCCGGGGCCGCGGCCGCGCCGGGCGCCGCCGCGCCCTTCCAGCCCCCCGACGGCGGCTTCGGCTGGGTCGTGGTGTTCGCCGCCACCTGGTGCAACGGCTCCATCTTCGGCATCCACAACTCCTTCGGGATCCTCTACCTGATGCTGCAGAGCGACCTGGGCGCGGACGAGAAGGACCCCACGCTGGAGTTCAAAACAGGTGAGCGGCTCCCAGGGGCTCTGCCCCGACAGGGCACCCACCCCAGCGGCCGGTGCTCAGGGAACCGGGCACCCCTGCCCGCCTCCAGCAGCAGCGCTACCTGCACCGCGTCCCGCGGGCAGGCGGAGGGCTGCGCTGCACGTCCCAGCAGCCTGGCCCGCCGGCGGCGCGGGCCCTGCCGAGCTGCAGGCTGCCGCTCGGATGCGTTGAACGGCGGTTGCTCCCTGCCCCCTCTCCGCCCTTGCTATATTTATCTACAACAGTATCAGATGTTTCGGAGCTACTCTGCAGTCAATTAAAAGTAATTCATCTGAAAAGCGTGCCTACAGCGAGTCCGGCCTCATGTTTTGGAGAGGGGGTAATAATTCAAATCGACTGATTGAGGGAGATACCTGGGTTGTTTTATATATATATATATATATATATATGTTTGCTGTTGTTGTTGTTGTTTTGTTTTTTCTTAACTCTATTTCTGCCTTATCTACCGAGCCGTGCTTGCGGACGGCTGCAGGGAGAGCATCTGTCTTGCACATGTTCTTCCCAGGAATCACATCCATTGGGTTGTGGAGGTGCAGCCTGGCAGTGTGAGCCGCGTGTGCTCACACAGTGTCCACGATATTGGTAGTCTTTAACAAGGCAAGGGGGTTGCAAACGGTGCGTAGCGGTTGGCTGTGGTAGGATCTAGGGAGCCTGGCTGAGCTGAGGGCTGTGCTGGGCATGGAGAAGGGACTTTGCTCCCTGCAAAGACTCCTCTCTTCAGCTGGCGCTGGCAGAGGTCCTTAAGCCTGCCAGGGTGACGGTCCTGGGCTCCTGTGCTGTATTCCTCTCCACAGAAAGATCTCATACATCTTCGTGTTGAAAACCCACCTTGCTTTTTGGGATGGGATGAGCCGTTGCGACTGGGGTTGCTTTAGTGGGGTACTGGCAGCAGTTGGGGAGGCTAGTGGTCCTGAAGGGCTGCGTGAGTGGTGGAAAGTGTCACTTTGGGGACCATCAAAGGTAGAGTCACCTGTGATCCTTCTGCTCCCAACACATCTGCTCACCTGCTGCAGCCATGAATGTGTGCAGATAAAATGAATGCCGAGCTCAACTGCATTCAAGGGTCGAGTGCTCACTGTGTGACACTGTTAATGGGGAAGCGGGGCTGGGGACACATGGCTGGGGACACATGGGTAGCTTTCACTGCCGCAATGGATGGAGTGCATGAGGTGTGTGCATGTGTGTCAGATCTCCAGGAAACTCATCACGCCGTTGCCTGTTTCCTGCACTCCGCGATCGTATCTAGACAGCCCAAGGCACCTCTGCAAAGGCAACAGTTGTAACAAAAGAAATTAAGCAAGTGAAGTTTGGGTGGTTTGAAGGCTACGTGCCCAAGACAGTGCTTGTAGGAGTCGGCATCTGCCTCTTGCTCTGGAGACCGCTTACTGATGGTGCGGAGACCTCTGAAGCGAGTGGCTGTAGGCGCGCGAGGTGAGCACGCGCCGGGTCCGTGAATCGCTTCCGTGATGGACACGTGCTTGGGTCTGGGTGCCTAGGGAAGAGACCGTTAGCTCAGCGTGCCCTGTGCCATGCTGCCAGCGCCACTTCCCGGCTCCGCGAGCACTGACTGCTCCTGCCGCTCTTCCCGCACAGTGCCCTTTCCGTGGCTTTCGCCCTGGGACCATGCAGGATGCGAGCTTGGCTGGATGCCTCTGGGAGAAGACCTCAGAGGGGATGAAAAGAGAAGTGGTCCAGACTTCTCACATGGATACAGGGTGCTGGACGCACTCCTGGCCCAGTGGGTTTATCATATTCCTGTGAGCGGGAAGAGCATCCTGAGCAGTGAGGCTGAGCTCCCTGGCTGCTTTCCGTGATTGATACCATATGCGCCGGGCTGGCGGTAGCAGGAATTAATCTCCGGCTGCAGCTTCCCTGTCTGGGAGCCGAGGGCAGCGCCCGTGCAGCTCGGGGGCGGCTCCGTCACTGCCAGCCCTCCCTCCGCTCCCTTGCATAATTCCCCGCCGGCAGTGGTTTGCACGCAAACGCGAAGCGGGGAGGCATCGTAGCCGCCCTCCAAGCATGCCAGCCTCCTGCAAAGATCCCACTGTGCCCTCATCCTCCATGCTCCCTTAGGCTTTCGGCTCGGGTCTCTCTGTTGCGCTCCCGATTTTGCCTGGGAAGGGGTTTGGGAGGCGAAGCGCAGGCCGCGCTCTGGGCATCCCTTTGGGAGCAGCCGCTTGTGCGCGCGGGTGCCGGCCTGGAGCGAACAATAGACACCCCAGCGCCCGGCTATAATTATCAGAGCCGCTTTCTTGTTTGCATGGGTCACGTTTTAGCGCGTTTGATCTCGCGGCCCGCAGGATCCGCCGAGTTCAGATGCGGGGTCAGGCTGTGCAAACAAAGCTGCTCGCAACAATACGTCCAATGCATAGGCGCCTTTGTTTAGAGACATATACTGCGAAGCGCATGTAAACAAGCGAGCCCGTGACCAGCGCCCGTGGCCCGGAGCAGCGTGAAGCCGGGGACAGGACTTTCTCAAGGCACACGCTGTCCTTTCGGGTTTGTTTTCCTTAGGCAGGGGGGGGATCGGCGGGAGAAGCCACCACTGGGAGGGAAATGCACACGAGCGCCGGGCCGGAAAAAAAGGGCTCGGCTGCAGCGAGGAGGTGTGGAGTGACGCTGGGAAGCGCTCGCTGGCCCTGAATGGGCCCTGCTTCCCTTTGGCTGCATCAACACGCATCCCGGCACATGGGTCACCCCGCGGCACGGGCAGCGCGCTCGCCTCCGCGGCCCTTCCGAGCAGGAGAGCGCGCGGGGTGAGGATTGGCCTCTCTTAATCCGGCGCCTCCTGCAGTAATCTCTCCCCACCGTGCAATCTTCTCAGCTTGGATGCCTCCCGGCTCTGCCCCTCAGAGGAGGAATTCCCACCTCCGCCAAGGATGAGCCGCTCTGAGCAGTGGGTTGGGATGAGCCTGGAGCTGCTCTGCCTTCCCTGCGCTCCAGCAGCCAAGCCCTGCGCCCGGGCCCTTCGTCCCTGCCAAGCACCGAGAGGCTCCCAGGTACTGCGGCCTCTCCGTGTTTTTATTAAACATCCTGGGGCGAGGGAGAGGCTCAGGAGGAAGGAGGGAGGCCGCTTCTTGGAAGGAGGAAAGCGCTTGGGTAATGACGGTGGCGCTGCGAGGGCAGGAGGAGAAGCCGGGGCTGGCGCACACTGGAGCCTGGTGGCCTCTCTGGGATCTCTGTGAGCTCGGAAGGGAAACCCTACGGAGCAAGGAAGTAAATTAATCATAATTAGTTGCACGCAGTGATGGCTGGTCATGGCACCCGTATCCCAGGTGCCTTGGCGGAGATCCTTGCATCCCCGATCCGACCAGCGCATTTCCTGCTGAACATCACCCTGGAGAAGGGGCAGCTCCGGAAATCCTGCTCTGCTTGGTGGAAAGAGGGTCTGGAGGGTCTCTCCTGCCCTGCTTATCCAGGAGTCACAGGCCTCTCCCATTCCTTTAGCTTCCTTTTCTCTCGCTGCTGTTGCAGGAAAACAAGGAAAATAACCTGGCTGTGAGCTGAGCCCATCTTGGCCTTTTCAGAAACTTCCAGACAGCAGCGGAAAAAAAATGAAAAGTTCTGTGTTTAACACTTAATGTGAAATTCTTGCTTATTTTGGCCTGTTTCTTAGACTCTTTCCCTGCACTTTCTCCCTTGCCCATGCGCGCGGTGAGACTTCTGAAATTAAGCGCCCATAGTTGGGGGATGCCAAATTTAGGCTCTGTTTTGTTGTTTGTTGGTTAAGTCTTCTTCAAAAATCACTTCGTTTCCCCTTCCAAAGGCCCCCAGAATTCCTGGTGCAGCTTCGTGAAGCTGAACCCAGTGGGGGATTTAACAGAAAGTGGAAGTGCCTCAGAGCAGGAAGCGGAGGAGTGGTTTCATTTTCCCTTCGCAGGGAATTCCAGGAATACGTCAAGTCAACAGGACGAAGCGAGACTTCGGCACCAGGAGTGGCGGTGTAAATCAGATGTCTTTTACAGGCGGTCTTTCTGAGGAAGGGTGTGACATGGGAAGGGGACATTGGAGATGGCATATCCTGGCCGTCAGAAAGCAGGCCAAGTAATGCTACGGCGCGAAACGATTCGGGACAGTTGAGCTGTAGGACCTTAAAATAGACCCGGACCGTCTGGTTAGGTGAAATCCTCTACCTGGAAGGAGACACCAGCCCTGCTGATCTCTGCTGCGGTGCCCTGGGAGCAATTCCAGTTGAGTGAGATGGTTCGTGCATGACGATCGTGGGTGTTGCCTCGTGCCTCTGCGGCCACCCTCGCCGCTTGTCTCCTCGGGGCAGCACTTCTGCCCGTGGCCGTGTCCTGCTCTCCATATCGCGCTGCCGGTTGGTGCTGAGTGACACTGCGGTATCTCTGTGCCACGGGCTTGGGCTGCTGCACGAGCCTCGCATTCGCCTTGGAAAAATCACTTGGAATTTCCAAGACTTGCCAGGTGGCCCTGCTCAGTCTCGCTGTGTGCCTGGAGAATAGGGCAGGTGGGAGGAGAAGTCATCATCCCACCACACCATAGGCAGGTCGGGGATGTGGAGCACCAAGGGTTTGCGCCGGGTCAGGTGGTGCGGCGGCGGCCGACGCTGGAGCAGCAAAAATCTGCATGGGGTCTTTGGAGGCTTTGGGCTTCCCCAGCGGGTTCACTGGGGAACTTGCATTCCTCCGTGTCTTGCCATTAGGAGCTTTTGTCCCCAAATGAGATGATGAGTGACCATGAGTCTGAGAACCCAGGGCACCAGACATCTTGCCCGCTGTGCACTCACCCATAGGCTTTCTGGGAGAGCTGCGGGAAAGGGGAATAACCTGGATCTTGGGGGAGTGCAGCCATCTGTTTGTAGCTAGCAACGTGATGTAGGGAGCCCACCCGCGCCGCACACCACGTGCCGCTTGTGTTCGCGCTGCAGCAGGGCCGTTTGCTTTGGAAAGTCCCCGAAGGAATGTCTGGAGCCTGTTCTGGTAACCTGCAGTGAGCAGGGGGAAATTAATGCTCGGGGCATGGGTGGCAGTAAACATGCAGGGATATTATAGCGCTAATGGGGAGCTAATCCCATGGGAGCTGCTTGCTGGTAGCCACTGTCTCTGCAGGAATGTGTGCTCTGCGCTGGGAGCTCGCGCTCCCAGTTGGCACCCTCGGAGGACAGGGCCTCTGTAACCTTCTGCTTTCTCATTCTGGTGGCTCTTCGGGATCCCTGCCAGAGCTGGGCTAAATTCATGTCAATGACTGAGACTGGCAGTGCATCTGTGCTGGAACTTATATGAGGTGCAGGAGAGCTCAGCTGTGTTTGGAGGCAGCTTCCCTGTCTCCATCTTCATGATGGCCTGTCTGGAAACCCCTGGGGTTTGGTCCATACTGAGCTAGCGTCCAGGAGAGCTAGTTAACAGGTCCCCTGAGTTTTAGAAAGGGCTTCACCAAAATCCTATGGTCATCCTGATGGCCTCCCCATCACCTCCTGGGCCCAGGACATCTTCCATCTGCTTGAGCAGGCTGAGCAGGTGCAGGGGCTTCAGCAGGTATTTTTCAGGCTACCTGAGGCTGTGGGATGCGGCCAAGCACCCGGCCCAGTGCTACTGTAGAAGGAGGAGAAGGCATCTCCCAGCCAGTGGTTTTTGTGGGGAAATCACTTTTCCTGGGTTTTCATGCCCTAGAGATGGAGGGGAAGAGCACCATGCACACTCCCAGGCTGTTCATGCCAATGAGACACGAGCCAAAGCGCTGTGCTGGCTGCAGCCCTCCTTTTTTTTCCCTTCTCTTCCTAGAAGGATTGATGAGTGCATCCCTCGCCGGCAGCAGATGCTGCCTTCTGGCACGGAGCCCTTGAGGAGGTGCGCGTGGTGGCGGACATGGCTGGTGTTGCCGTCGGCCTTAGCGTGGTCCCTTCCTGGTGCGGGCCCTCGGCGCGCGTGCGACCGGGGGGAGCCCGGTTCACTCGGGGCTGTTTCCGTTCCTCCAGCCCAAGACAGTTGGGGCGGTTGCAAAACCCGCATGACGCGCGCGGCGAATTGCTGCAACACGCTCGCATTTGTACGCGCTTCAAATCGCTGCCGGGCACCTCGCACAACAGGTCCTGCCAGGTGCCGCGAGCGCATGGCCCGGGAGTGGCGCAGCGGGGCCGTGCGTGCGCGCCGGGCCGCGCGGAGCTCCTGTTTGCAAGCCCTTCGGAGCCGCGGGCTTGCAGCATGCAGCGCAGCAATGCCAGTTGCAGGTGGCCATGCAGGCAAAATCCAACAGCCCTGGGGGGGAAGCGGCAGCAACCCAAGCGCGCGAGGTTGCTTGCAGGAGCTCGTTGCCATCTGGGTTATGTGAAGCCCTGCAAGAAACCTCTGCTCTCTTGCTGTAGTCCTGGGTACCTGGTTGCTGCAAGTGAGTGTGGGTGGGCGAGGGGAGCAGAAAGTGCCGTGGTGGGGTGTTAAGCAAACCCTATCTGCATCGGGTCCTCTGCGAAATGTAGCATGTGATTAAAGATCTTCTGTAATTACATAATGTATATGCACCAGGCAATGAATTAAGGTTGCCCGGACAAGCTTGGTTCTGGGATTTCCCAACTTTTGAGGGCTTAACATTGCAATCATCCTAATGTGCTTCTACCATAGGGGGTGTAATTATTGATATTAGAGCTGAGCCTGGAGCCCGGAGAGGTTGCGGGAGGCTCGGCGGGTACAAATTGCCTTCAGTCGGAGTCGCTGCTTGTTCACTGCCGCTTTTCGAGCTCCAGAGCCAAGCAGGCTGAAGCGCACGGGGTTTTTTTGTTTATTCTGTGCAGAGCTGCGGCTCTAGTGCGCCGAGAGCTGCAGATCGCACGGGAGGTTTGGGGCAGAGCCAGGTGCTGCAGGGAGATCGCACCCTTCTGCCTCCGGCAATTTTGCTGCAAAACCCAAATCCCTTTGGCTTGCTTGTGGGCAGGATTTGGGTGGCCACTTCCAGCAGCGAGATGCAATGTGTCCTTATCCGTCCTGCTTGATGGTACCTTGTTTGGCCCCACGTGGAGCAAGGCTGCCACAGATGCATTGCAACCATGGCACATCACTGCTTTGGGTGTGTTGCACCCACACATGCATTGCTGCTGCGGATGCATCACACCCAGGGTGCATCACCACTGCAGATGCGTTGTACTCACACATGCATCGTAGCTATGGCTGTATTGCACCTGGGGTGCATCATGATGGGGATGCATTGTGCTCACACATGCATTGCTGCTGCGGCTGCATTGTGGTTGCATCGCGGCTGCAGATGCATCACACCCAGGGCACACCGCCGCTGTGGATGCACACGTGCATTGCCACCAAGGATGCACCACTGCAATCAGTCCCAGGTCACCACCTCTTTGCCTAACTATCACTCAGGAGGTGACAGCAGCAGGTAAGATGTTTTTGCTCCCTGACCAGCTATTAATCCCCATATTTTCCCAAAAGCACGTTTCTTTCTTAGGCTTTATGTAAACAACAGGAGCTGGGAGCTCTAGCGGGTGGGGAGAACTTGCCTGGGATTAAACCTGCCTTGGAGCCAAGCACGCCGAGCTCGCAAGCCTGCGGAGAGCTTAATTAAAGTCAAAGGCAGACTGTTTCCAAGAAAATAATACTGAGTGTTTAAATGTTATATTCTTGTTCGGGACCCAGAGCATCTCCTTTGCCTCTATGGTGTCAGCTGTAATAAAACGCAGTGCGATCTCCAAGAAAAACAAATTGGGAGCTCTCGCAAGGAGATAGAGATCTGTAATGGTGTTGCTGGTAACACCTTGGGTTATTACAAGGGGAAGGCAGCGTGCGGGCTTATTTGCATTGGGTCTTTCTTGTGGCTGCCGGAGCCGCGAGAGCCAGCAGGGCACCGAGAGGCCAGAGCCCATCGTTTCGGACCGGGCGCTGCTGGACGCCGGGCTCCAACTTGTCCACAACTCACAGGTAGATCCGCTCCGAGTTGCCACTTTGTGCAATAGCCACCAGCCCTGTGGAAATGGGGTTCCCTAGGGAAGAGCAGTCCTGGACTGTAGGCTCGCAATTTGGGCAGAGAACAGGCTTTTGGATAAGCAGGCTTTAAACTGAGCAGCAGCAATGCGTCGTCCACCCATAAGCCGAAGCCGGGATGCTTGTGCAAACACGGCGGGGGCTGGCCCGCGCCTCGCTGCCCTGCCGGGCTCCATCAGATAAGGCAATTATAGCTTTATCGCTTAATTGCAGTGGATAATAACGGGAGCGCGCTGCCGAGGGAGAACCTTGCCAAGGGGGAAATATCGGCAACGCGCTCTTTTTTTCGGCTTGCGGGGGCGGGAGGCCTTACAGGGCTCTTGCTGCCTCCCTGGGGCCGGGCGGCGCGAGCCTGCGCGTGTCCTGGGGAGCGCCTTGGAAGCTGTGCCGTGTTCCTAGACATGTGGACACCAGCAGGATTGTCCCTGCACTGGTCAGCACCCGGCTCGGAAGCGGGCGTTCCTTTCCTCGAGCTTTCTCTGCACTGCGTGGCGGGTTTCGTGCTGTGGTGCGTGTGCTTGTGAGCTTAGCGATAATGAGCGGGAGGCTGAGCTCCCTCAAGGAGCAAAGCCCCGTTTAGCCGTACTGTGTGGGCCATAAGTCTGGCTGCAGCCAGTCCTGGAAGCAGCTCCTTGCCCGCTGCAGTGTTCCCGAGTGTCCTGCTGCCCTGCTGGGCTCTTTGTGTCTGCACTGGCCAGGAGCTGGTAGGGAGCCAGCACCCCAAGGCCCTCTCAAGCATGGTGGGAAGCAGGGATTTGTTGAATGGACAAGTCAAGCCTTCCAAGCTGAGAAGCAAGTAAGAGTATCTCCTTCTCTAGAGATACCCAAAACCCTCTGGACCATCTCAGAGGCCCCAACTATGCCATTATCCTGCGAAACCAGCCATGGGCTGGGCAGTCCTAGAGGAGGGGGGGGGTGGCTCCTGGCTTACAACTCTGCTTTAAAGGCAACTCGTGATTCCTGATGTGGGCAAGATGAACAGGGCTCCTTTTCAAGGTCTGGGACTGCGTGGGTGGCAGTAGAGCCTGCGGCCCGGCCCGCGCGGTTGTCTGCAAACACAGCAGGCCACGGCCAAGGTTCAAGGGACAGCCGTCATTTCAAAGGGCAGGGCAGATGCACTGAGGACAGTGTTGGTCTAGAAGAGACCACACTGAATCCATCCCGCCAAGCAAAAGTCCAAGGGCAGCCCAGCCATGCTCAGTAAAATGCACTCAAAATGTGTGATCTTTGTTGCCACATACCCAGGTCCCACAGCAGTCAATGACCCTTGTAGATGAAGCATCTGCTGTCAGGCCTCCAGCCTCTGTGGGGTTTCAACATGCAACATGTGGGAACTTCTCCCTTTTACGGGGATCATCACCAAAGGGATCAACGCATCAGGATGCCCCTTTTCCAGTACCGTGAGCTCCAGGGGTGCAGGGAGCTACTCAGCATGGAGCTGCTGCTAGGCAAACACAAAGCAAGGCAATAGATTCCTGTAAAATGGAATGTATGCCAAAAGGTAACACCACAGCGGATGTTTTTTAAATTTTTTTTTCTATGTTTTTAAGCCATTCAACTCTACCCCGCTTCAGCTCATCAACCAAACAACTCCAAAGAGAAGGTATTTCAGGTCCTGATGTGAACTCTGTGGTTGGTGATTAACTCTCTGTTAGCAATGCCAAACCTCGTTTGCCAGACTATGATTCCAGCACCTCAGTTTCCCCTCTCCCTGGGCAGCATTCCCCTCGCCCCATCCTTCTTGTGGCTCAGCAGCCAGTGCAGACAACTGGCTTCCCTGCCTGGGGCACTGAGCAAATGCCCATCCAGGAGATGCATCCCAAAACCAGGAGCTTCCCAGCATCTGAGGGACTTGCAGGAGGCCAGCAGCAATTCCTGCCCTATGAAGAGAATAGGCTGCTTGGAGAGGCAGGCTGAGAGGGCTCCTCTGAAGTGGTGGCTGAGAGCTCTTTCCGCTCAAGGGAGATCCTTGTTTAGACTTTTAGTGTAGGATGAAAAAGGGGAAAAAATCCCCAAAAGCTGCTGAAACAATAAAAACAGGCAGGGCAGCGAGAAAAGAAACATCTTGAGGGGTTTTAATAGTTCCTCTGCCTCTAAAGCTATTGTTCCAAATTTCAGGAGTTAGCTGAGACATTGCCCAGTGATTTTCCATCATTTCTAACTATTGTCATTTTTAGCACGTCTGTTCTTTTTTGTTACTTATTTCACAGCCCCTTCAGCTATGCTTCTTCAAAGTCAGTCTGGGTAGGTGGGTATTTTGGTGCCTCCACATAACCGGCTTGGCGTGGTTTTCCTGCGGCTCTTGGTTTTCCTCAGCTCCGAACTGGGAGGACCAGGTGCTGGAGTGGCCTCTCTGACTAGATGCTGCCATCAGAGACCAGGGCCCAGCAAGGGGAGACTTCCCTGGGTTGTGCCAAGCCAGCTCAGCCTTCCTAGTGCAGCTCAGTCCCTTGTCGGGGACATGGGGTGGCCTTTGCTAAGCCGTGCCTCAAAGATGTGCCCACAGAAGTTCATTGACCACTCTCTGGTCTGCCATCCCAGCAGCCTTCCTGGAAATTCGAATTGAGGAGAGCGATTAAGAAGCTGCCTCATTATAGTTGGCTCACGAGGTGGAGGTTGGTGGTGGTTTTCCCCATTAGTCAGGGTTGGTGACGAGTCAATCTCCTTTTATGTTTTCTTATGAATGAATAAGTTTTGGCTCGTACCCGATGATCAAACTGGTTAAGCCAGATGCAGCTGGTCTCAGTCTCATTATCAATCTAGACATGTCACTCTCTCTCTCTCTCTCTCTCTATATATATATACCTGTCGCATAATCTGCAACCAGCTCAGCTCTAACATGTTCCACGAGGACAGAGCAGCTGTCCTGGAGCGCAGGAGGCTCCCAAGTCCCAGCTGCAGCTGTGCTGAGCTGTGACCAAAGCTGCTCAGCCACACACAGGGTCCCAAAAGGCGGCAGATGGGCTGATCTAGGTGTCTTTGTGAGTGTCACTGGGTGTGAATGAGAGCCGTGGAGGAGACCCTCTCAACAGCCTCCTCTGGAGCTGTGCTGGACAGCGTTGTCCTGGTGAAGGCCCTAGTTCCTGCAGCAGCTCCAAGCCTTCCTTTCCACCCAATCACCAAGATTGCAGCCCTGTGGCTTCGGCGGGGTCATTGCTAGCCTTGCGTGGCCTCCTCACTTTGGCCGCGGATCCTCTAGGCTTTTCCGTTCACTGATTCCTTTGCACCTCCGTGGCCATTCCGGGTCCTTGAGTCACTTAAGTGCTGTGGCCCAGTCAAACTTGCGCTGAACACAGGGTTGCCCTGCGGAGATCCTCGCTGCATGGGCTCCCATGCTCTTTGCCATCTCAGCGTCACAGTGTCCATCCTTGGTCAGGGCAGCGGTCCGTCTCTTTTGTTGCAGAGAAGCCAACCTGTCTCCACTTCCATCCTGGCCTCCTTCCAGGGATGCAGCCGGAGGCGGAGGTCTTGCTCCGGGCATCCCGAGCGGCAGCGTGGGGCAGCGCGTGCGCTTTGTTTGAGGACAAGGAGGCGATTTCAGCTCTGGGTCACGTGCGGCCGCGGGGGAGCTGCCCCGGGCGCTGCTGCAGAGCGCGGGCGGGTGGGAACGTCCTGCACTCAGCTGAGACCTCTCCCAGTGCACGAGCAGTCACCGACTGATTTGATGACACCTCATTAGATAGCTATAAACCAAAAATTGTCGGTGTAGCCTTTCCCTGGGAGTGGGATGCACTGCAGAGGCTGAGGTATTTTTCTGCAAGACTGCAGCCAGCAGCCTGAACGCTCCTGCTAGGCTGCATGAAGAGGCTGGTGGTGATGGATGCTGGAGAAGCCAAGCCCTGTGCAGGGGCTGCTGCACCCCCATTTGGGTGATGGGCTGCTCTGGTACCGCCGCATTCATCTCTAGTCATTACTCCTCTCCACCACCCCGTGTCTGGTGTTTCTCTCTGAGATGTTGGTCTAGGCAGCAGGAGCCTGTGAATCCTTCAAAGGCAGAAGATGCCTTTCCACCAGCATGGCTTTCTTGATGGCAGCACAGAGGCGATGGCTGGTGACTGACCGAATATGTCTCAGCAGCTGGTTGTGACGCTGCTGATAGCCAGCCAAGTGATAGGCTGGGGTGAGTTTCTGAGGCAGACTTTCTATGCCTACGTTCAGATCCTCACATCTGTTGTGCTGGAAGACACGCTCGCCCTTTCAGAGGAAGAGGAGGGGACAGGTGGTTTCACTTGATCTGGGCTGAGCCAGTGTTCCCTGTTCTGCTGCAATCTCCTGCACTGCTAATGCCTCCAAAAAGCTGTTTGGCTTTGCTTCTTTCCTTTGCCCCTAGATGCAGGGGGATGCATTGACTTTGCATGAGAAATTGAAGATAATTGACTTGAAAGCAAGACAAACGACAGCTTAAGGGCTGGGCCAGTATCAATCACAGGTCTGACGTGTTTTGAAACAGGGTGATTTGCCTGCTCTTTCTTGCACCCACCCCAGAAGTGCAGTATTTTCATGGCAAGGAAGAGGATGGTCCCTAACAATGGCAGTAAGATGTATGGCTTTTGAGTCGGAATTAGAGGATTGCCAAATCTATGGAGTAAACCCACAGAAACTTTATGGGCCTCCCTTTCTGTTGCCGATGACACTTGGAAGCCCTTGATGCAGAAAAAGTGAGGGTGCCTCTCGAGGGAAGCGCATTAATGTTTCACGTGGGCTCCAAACGGTTTGTGGCCGAGGCACCCGCTGGCACCTTGCTGTCCCCACCTCCCCTCGCTCTCGTTGAACGTTGTGCTGCTGGCTCTCCGTGCAGACATCGTGTAGGCCAGAGCCCCCGGGCTGCCACGTCATGTATATCTATATATGTATATATGCATATGTGTGCACGCACACATATGGATATAGGCACTACAGAGATGCACATCTATGCATGCACGTACATGTGTGGGAGTGTGCATACATACTGTATGTATCTTCATGAATTTAGGGATGTGGCATTCCCTCAGCCTCGTCTCGACCGTCCCGGGGCCGCTCGGCTTTGCGGGAGGCGGTGGGTGTCCGCGGTCCGTCGCGAGCTCGCGGAGCGCTCGGCGGAGCCGGTGCCGGGTGCCGTCCTGCCAGGCAAAGCTGCATCCCGGCCGGCGGCTTCTCCCCCGGCGTGCTCCGGTGGCTGCCGGCTCCACTGGGCGTCTGAAAAACTTTCAAATGAGCTTGGGTCAGCCAGAAGTAACACACTGTTGGCAAAGGGGTACAACCCGTTTCTTCATGCAAATAATACAAAATACATATTGCTGCGCTTCGGTTTCTTTCAGCTATCGGATTTGCTTAATTGCAGCGCGGCGTATTTTTTCTGGGATATCCAGGTGTTCTGAAATGTGTGCTTTAATATAAGGAAACAACAAGAGATTAAAACCACAAGGATATTTCACCCCTCTTTTGGCCTCTGGCTCTTTGGTTTAATGATAACACATGAGTCTTGCATAGCTTGGGGATTTTTTCTCCCCATCAATAGGCTTCAGGAGGAGCATCCAAGCAGGCTCCTTGCTCCAGAGATGGGGGAAACTCTCTGGAAGAAAACTTGGCGGCCAGGAAGAGAGCCCAGCTCTTTACACCGTGCAGCTTGGGTGGCTTTGGATGACAGTGGCTCCTTGGGATGTGTCCTGGTCCAGCTCTGGTGCACGCACTGCCAGCGCAGGCTCTGCAAAGTTGTGCCTAGAGCCCACACGTAACAGTCCTATAAAACTAGGTGTTACCTTGTTTGTGAGTGAAGCTCGGGGGCAAAACAACTTAAAAGAGGCCTCGCGGAGGCTGGAGAGGGGCCTCCCTTTGCAAAGCGCTGGGAGGAGAAGCTGCGGCTGCATCGACTTTCCTTTCATATTTATAGACACATGGATCCTTTTTTCTTGGGCAGAGCTCGTCTTGAGGGAAATTGGGGCCTCGTTAATTGTAAGCAAATAAGTTACATAACTGAAATATTTTGATAATACTCTGTCTGCAAGGCAGCTCTCCTTGGGTTAGCTGGGGGAGAAAGCTGGTGAGTGGGGCAGGATGTCAGGGCCCTCATGGACCTTGCCCCTGGACTGGCTGTAAAATGAAAGTGGCTGTTTTTTGCATTTGCTCTGGTGTTTCAGTGATGCTTAATGTGATGTGAGCATCCCAACGCAAGAACTCTTTCTGGACAGGGCTCTGAATCGTGGAGGGTTTCCAAGCTCTGCGCTGCTTGGAAGGAGAGGTGGGAACTGAAATGCCTTGTGCACCCCGGCAGCAAACTCGTTATCGTTGGCAAAAATGTTGTGCTGGTTCCCTTTTTCTCAACATAATCCAAAGGAAAGGCTCATGGCAGCCAGGTGGCTGCCGTCCTGCTTGTGCAGAGTAACAGCCAACCACGGAGCCAGGGCGATGGTGGTTTGGGGTCATTGCAGCTGCAACTCATTAACTGGGAGTTTTCTGGCTGCATTTTTTTCTGAAGTGTCTTTACAGGCTTTTTATTGAAAAGTGGCCCAAAATAAACCAATTTGCTCCTGGCACTGCCAACGTGAGGTTTCTTTGGAGACTACTGTGCGAAAAGAGGAAATTGAGGATGCTGAATGTCACGGTGGTGGAGCCTGGAAAGCCAAAGCAGACAGGCATTCTGTGGCCTCCAAGCCCTAGTGTAGGGCTTGGCTGTGGATTTCAGGAATGCGATGTCCATACAGGAGAAATCTGTGCTCTTGGTTAGAGAAATAAAAAAACAATCCAGTTGATGCAAATGTAAATATATCCCTGAATAAGTTTCATTATCTTAAAGAGGGCAAATTTCCGTGTATGACTCAGTCCCATCTTCTGTCAAGTGCTGTCGCCGGCCCAGGGGACTGTTCCATGCCACATGTCTACCCTGAGCACACTTGGGAAGCTGCGGGAAGCGAGATACTGCTCAGGGTGGAGGGATGTTGCCCTCCCACATGCTCCTGCTCTGAGTTCTCCATGCAGTGCTGGCAGACCAGCAGGTATTTCAGCTTATGGAGACGAGTTTGAAGTCCACCAGGGAGGATTGGCTGCAGTGGGACGCTGCATGGATAGCACTTGAGGTCTGGAGTCTGGGTCTGAATCCAGTGTCTCTCCTGTGTTTGAAAGTCCTACTTTATGTCACGATATCTCAGCTTTCGTGCCCTCTGGGTATTTGAGTTTCTAATCAGTGGAAGTGCAATAGTGCAGTCTAGATATCCAAGTCATCTACAAAGCCTTGGCTACAGTGTCTGGGACTTGGGGAAGGTCTCAGAATTAATTGTTTGAGGGGGGCATATGCTCTCTGCTGTAGGTTTTAAGGAGGAGTACAGGGAAAACTTTCCAGAGCAGCATTTCTACGCTAGGCATTTTTATTAACGACTTGGCTGAATTGTATGGAGAGGGGCTGTAAGCACATTGGGAGACAGGATGTGAGTCGAAAATGATCTTGGCAACTCTCAGACATGGCTCAGTTACAAATAGGATGTGATCATATCGCTAATGGGATGTGATTTGACAAGAAGCAGGCAAAGTATTGCACTTGTGTGGAGAGTGTCAACGAAATGAGGTAAGGGACGATTAATTATTAAAGGGTCCTCTGGAGGGGAGCTGGGTGCATGGGAGAGCAGCAGCTGATCAATGTGTCAATAATATTGCACTGCAGTGAAAAAAAATGAACCATCCGCAGGGAAGTGCAACGGAGGCACATGCAGGGCATGAGAAGCCTATTGCTATAGGACTGGTCCTGAGGAGCAGGCTGTTGTGTCTCCATTGAGCACCACCCATGGAGAAAGACGTGTCTCCATTGAGCACCACCCACGGAGAAAGACATGGGCCAACTGGAAGGAATTGAGGAAAGAAAAATGGTCAGCTACCCAGAAACCATGGCCAGAGAGGCAAGGCAGAATGAACTTGGGGTGTCCTGCCAGAGAAGGGAGGTTGGAAGGGGATTTCTAACTGCCTTCAGCTCTGTAAATGTTGCTGAAAAGACAAAAAGTATTGGGCTTGCCCAGTGAGAGGCAGGTTAGAAGTGATGCATTTAAATTATGCAACGAGGAATATTTTGGTTAGGCATCAGGGCAGGAGATTTCTTCCTGCATGGGTAGCTGGATGTTGTCAAAGGTTGTCTAGGGAAGGCTTGAAACCGCCGCCACCAGAAGCATCTAAGAAAAGGCAGGACAAAGGGCTGCCAGGGATGACTTAGTGCGATCCAGAGTGGGACAGGACATAAAGGTGCTGCAATGGCACCTGAAAGTCTGAAAAATGGTGCTTTTTGGGTCTGGGCTGTCCACTTCTGCCCAGGGACAGAAGGAGGAGCTGAGTTGACTCTTGAGGGCCTCCTGCTTTTATTCTCAAGTACACTGTGGGCCTCTTAGGCAATGGGCAGGGCTGGCAAGGGGCTGGAAGTGTTCCTCTTTCCAAATATCCCTTAATTAACTGAAAGGGAAGGTTGTCAAGTGCCCTGCCAGAAGGGGAATAAAGATCTTCATGCATCTGTGAGCAATGCAGGATTTCACCTCCATTTATTCTCCCCAGCATCTTTGTTTTCCCTTTGGGAAAAAGAAAAAGGAAAAGAAAAAGGAAAAGGAAAAGAAAAAGAAAAAGAAAACGAAAAAGAAAAAGAAAAAGATTTTTTGTTATTATTTTGCTGTATTTAACAGCTAATTATTAGCTGGCAAATGGAATGAATTCAGCTGGGATAAATCCCTCTCGTGCCAGCGACTTGGGTCAAAAACTTCTTGTGCAGAAGATTTAAGAGCAAACTGGGGGGTGTTGTTTTCCCTTTCCTGGCCCTCTCATCTCCTGCTCTGTTTTTCTCTCCCTGACAGTATGTATTTCACTATATCATGGACAAGCAGGTTGGATGATTTTTAATACTCCTTTTTTTGTGTAATGTTCCCAGAGTCTATGGGAGTTGTAGTGGGAAAGAATGTGGAATTGAGCTGAAGGGTTTCTTCTTTCCCTTAATAGAAAACAGAAAATTGCTTGGGAGAGGTCTGGCAAGGAGGGAAACCTTGCTGCCTCTTTGAATTTGGGACAGAAAAGAAAAGAGGCATCCTTTTCCATTCCATCCTCCAAGCAGCCTACTCCGTGCATTCTCAAAGGCAGTACAAGGCTGGGTTTCCTGGTGGGCAAAGGGGAGTTAGAAGGGGTCTGCTCATTCCCCAAGGGATGGAGCAGTCTGGGGCCACCATCTGCAGTCCCCAAGGGAGACCCCACCATGCGCCCCAGCGGCAGTGGCCAGGAAATGCGGTTGGATGGTGGGCAGCCACATTCCCAATTTCTGCCCAAGCTGCGGCAGGGCTGTGTCTCCCCCAGTGCCTTCCCCTCTGCTTCACTGCTGCAGTGATGTTGGAGATTTTTGAGGTTCTGCAGCCGTGCTGTAGCAGGGGGCTTGGCTGTAGTTTCGCCAGCTGACAGATGTAGATGCGATGAAGGTTACGATGCTGGGCTTTGCACTAGGAATAGTTGCTCATAGAGTTGTACAGTGTCTTCAGCATATGCTGCACCTGGCCGAGAGATGAACCACTGACCTTAACATAACAAGGCCCATTTCTCATTGCCCTGGCTCAGCCAGGACCTGGGAGATGCAGCTTGCTTTGCCATTTTCTCTGATGTGTTCTGGAAGGAAGCCATGACCTCTGCTTTCTGGCAGGGTATCACAAAGAAAGCAAAGCTGCTGTTTTCCAGGGAAATGCTATAAAACTGATTTGCGTGGGTTTGCTGGCAGTGAGCTGGAGCGCAGGTGAGCTTCCCACATCTGCTGTGCAGCACACGGGCTCCCGCGGACGTGTCGAGGGGCTCCCAGAACCGAGCCGCTGGTATTGTCCTCTCCTCGAGGGGCTCAGGTGCCCCCCAAAAGGGGCAATGCTCATCTCAGCCCCGCGTTACAGGCTCCACAAGATGAGTGTCAGTGAGGCCGCTTGCCCAAGACGTTGCTGGGAATCAGTGGCTGGAGTTGGGATCGTAACCCGGCTTTCCGGTCTTGGTCCTGGGCCGGGCCCGGCTGGCGCCTTCCTGGGGCTGGTTGGGTGTCCTGGCCGAGCCGGGCTGGCGCCTGCCTCCATCCTGCCGCGTTGCATCAGCCTTGCCCTGTTTGCAAATGGGTCGGTTTTGCTTATTGCAGCAATTCCAGAGGTGCCTGGTTTGATGCCTTTTACCCATGGGATTTTTTCCAATGGTTTTCCAACCTTTCTCAGCTCTATACTGTCTTCTGTGGCCTAAGATGTTGTGCAAAGGAAACATTGCATGTTTTAGGACAAAGCATGATTACACAGGCAGCCTGAAAGCATTCAAGGGTTTGGATGAATGACCATGCCGGAAAGATGATTTCCACATGGGAGGTAAAGCAATGGAACAAATTCCTAAACCTCACCCTCCAAACCAGTTGCTCCCATTCTTCCCAGTTGTGTCAGTGGTGCAAGGATTTGCTGCAGCAACTAGAGACACTAGTCTGCCACCTTCCACAGCTGGCCACGGTGGCAATTTGGATGAGATGACGCATGAGGAGTGTCACCACAGCGCTGTCGTGGGTGGCAGGAGGGCCACGCTTCTCCAGGGGTGACAGTCCTTGCACATGCAGGTAGGCCAGACTGCGTGGGAAGCGGCTGGGTGTAACTGCTGAGCTGTTTCGCTGGCGCTGGGAAGAAAGGTTAATCATAGGCAAAGCGCGGTGAAGTTTGCTCAGGTCATGGCTTTTCTACAGGCTTGACATTTCAAACAAGCAGCAGCCTATGTCTGGGGACACTGCTGACTCGGACCGTTGGGAGTAACGGGGTCAGGCCAGTGCAGTTAATAATTACCGAAGCATGGTCAGCTCTGGGACCTGTCCCACTGCAGCTGCATGAGCCGTTTCTCCGAAATGTGCATCCTGCTGAGGCAGCACGCTAGCCCAGGCGGCGAGCTGGACCATGCCAGGCATCGCAAGGTCTGGCCTTGCTTTGAGCAGCGCTCTCGGTTGGGTGGCACTGAGCTCGTGAGGAATGCAGGGCCCGTGCGAAAGCCCCAGGGAAATCTGGGCTCACCGTTTACTCCCAAAAAGGAGGAGCTGGAAACGTTGAGGGGCAGCAAAAGGGCAGAAGGGAAAGGAAACTTGAGCTTTCTTAACGGACTTTGCAAACTGCAAGTGATTGCACAGGGAGGCATTTTGTTCAGAAGCCATGGCCATTCACTGATCAACATGTGCTCATCTCTCCATAAGGCAAAAACGTCCAGGTCACTTCCAGTGAGTTACAGGCAGCAAGGCAGGTATGGCTGAGGTATGCACTGAGCATGGTGAAGAAGCTTTGCTTTCCCTTTCATTTCATAAGGGAGCTATGTTATCTACCCCTCTCTTGGTAGAAAAGTGATCACCCAAAGTACTGAGCTTGAGAATTTGGAGCAGCACGTGACCTCACTTGGTCTATGGACTTTCTTAAGGCCCTTCTCCTCCTGCTCTTTCTTAATTTACTGGACAACGGTTGGTGAAGGTGCCTGGGACTGCTTGGTGGGGAAGGCACTGCAATGCAGGATGGTGTAGGTTGGAAGGAGCTCTGGAGGCTGTTGGTTCAGTCCTTTGCTTAAAGTAGGACCAGCTGAGAGCAGGTTGCTCAGGATTTGTCTCGTGGGGTTTGCCATGGGGAAAAACCGTTTGCTTACACAGGTGACATGCTCATGCCACCTCCCTGCATGCTAGGGAGGGTGATGGGAATTCAGACACATATAAAATGCTAAACATTAAGGCAGCAATCAAGAGTCTTTAGCTGCAATTCCACTTTTGCCTCCTTTGCTCAGGGTAAGAGGGGTGGGAAGATCTGTGGTCCTCCCCACCCTGCTACTTGCTTTGGGATAGTTTAGGTACTCATCAGACCCCTTCATGAGCTAATTCATCTCACCAACCCATCAAAATCCAGCAGAAAGAATAAGGGGGGCTTGTTTGCACTGGGGTGGTGAACTGAATGGCACAGGGAGAGATCTTAGGAGCCAGAAAAAATATTAGAAAAGAAGTGCAAAATGGAAAGAACTGGGATTAAGCGCCTGCTTTTTGGCAGCAAGGAGGCTAATGGCACTGGCAAGCGGGTTCCTGTGAGCTGCCCTCGAAGGCGGGCGGTACGAGGGGCTCGGAGGCTGCAGGGAGCGGGACGGGGTCTGCAGGACAGGGCCAGCAATGCTCAGCCCTCGCCACTGCCCTTCCTGACTCGGGAGGATCTTTTTTTCTGTTTTTTTTAAATCTTTATTCTCGCTGTGGGTGTGTTTTGAAAAGGGGCTTGGGAACAATGTGGATTAACAAGCAGCTAAAGAATTAAACGCAGGGCTTGAGCCTTCAAATGTGTGCACATTTCAGAGCGAGTGTTTGTGCCAAGATAAACTCTATCAGGAATAAACATCGTTTGACATGAAAGGCTAATTGCAGATTGGAGCTCCGCATGTAGGAGGAGGGAATTTTCACCAATTAAAGTGGAACTTTTCTGTTTTTCATAAATTTGCTGGATAAGGCTCGGTGAGGTGTAGCGGGAGATGTTTGACAGCACAGTAAATGGCTTTGCAGAACCTGCTTTTAACCAATTTTCTCTTTCCTCTGACAAGACCACAAGAAGAGCTGTGTCCGTTGTTATCTTTACGATGAGTACAGCACTTGCAAGAGAAACCCCTGGGCGGTTTGCGTTGGCCAAACAGTCCACTGAGCTTGTTTTGATGCCCAGGGATTCTTGCTGGAGGGAACAGCACAAGCGCACAAGTGCAGATGTCAGGGGTGATATGGTCATGCTGAGCCTCCAGAACTTGTTATTTTCTTCCATACTAAAGAGCGTCTGCTGTTCCATTTAGGCAAGAGTTGTGTTAAGCACTAGAGATTTTTACGCAAACATCTGTGGAGCCATCAAACCTGAGGAGCTCCCACTCATATGGATGGTCACCGGGGGTTGGCCACGGGAAGACCTGGCACGCAGGAATCTGTTGCTGCGTTGCCAAAGTGGAGACACCCCTTAGATGAAGAAACATCATAAGAGACTGCAATAGCAAGATATCCAAAGACCTGGTGGGTCTGGATAACGGAAGGATGTTTGCAACTGTTGGTGTGTCTGAGCCCATGTGTTCTCATGGCCATGTGGTAGAAATATCCGCTCAGTGTTGAATTTAAACTGTTACAACCATAAGTTCCATTTGTTTGGTAACCTTAGTATGTGGTAGGTGAATCATAACTCAAAAATTGTAAACCAGGAGACGCAGAGAAGAAAACCTTTCCGGCCCGCTAAGAGAAATGCTCAGAATAAAAACTCAGCTTGGGCATATGGTGGTTTTCATCTGCAGAGCACATGCTGTTTTATTGCTTTTGGATAAATTTCACAAGGATTTGCATTTCTGGACTGGCTCTGGATTATTCAAGGCCAGGCAGGAGTCAAAGGACAAATACTCCTCCCATATTTACATCATGTCTTTTGGTGCATGCTCCCGGAGCCTTGCTGTGGAGGGGAAAGATAAAATTTAATTCAGACATGGGCCTGAACACCATTTTGCCCTAACAAGACTTCAGTTTTATGGTTTTGGAATAAAATGATGCAAAATGTGGCTTGGGCTGAATTTTGGAGATACTCAATGCACAAACCTCATGTAAACACTTCGCGCTTGCTTCTTGCCAAGCAAAACCATGGATTTGTCTCCGTCTCTACTTAACATGGCCGCAGGGCTGCTAGTATTGGGACCTTTTTCTCACATAAGCTGATATCCTTCACTTAGCGGTTAAAGGAGATTGAAACGGCTGGTGCGGCAAGGAGAGGCAGAGCAGTGCTCAGCGGCAGTGAGGAGCAGAGGGGAGGCCTCCAGGGTTTAATCGCTGCAGTTTGCTCAGCAACCAGCTCTTGTGGCAGCATGATCCCTGGCTGCAGTGCCGAGGCCTGCGAGGGAACCTTGAGGTCATCTCTCTCATGTTCTCTGCACTTTAATATTCCCTGCATCCTTGGAAGAGGCAGAAGGGAGAGCTCAGATGAGGAAAGATGGAAAGAAGGCTCAGTGCATTTCCAGCCTTTTCTGTTCCAATGCCTTGGGCTCTGGAAACAGTCACAAATTGATTTTTAGAAATCTGCTGTGGCCAAGACTTGATGGACATGCTTTGCATTCTGGTCTCTGCCTTGTTATTCTTGGTCTTGGGACCATGTAGCGGTGATGGTAACTAAAGAATGTATCCTGCTAACCCTTCTGCTGTGCCTTCCGCATTTTTCCTTCATCCCTTGTAATACCAGCAAGAACAGGACACTGAAAAGAGCTCTTATGTCACACCTGGCCTTCTGCTGACTTGCAATGTTGTTACTTTTTCTCAACAAAACAAACAGACAGTGAAGTTTGTTACAGATTTGAGTTGTAAAACTCCATGATGGGTGGAATATCACTCAGTGGATAGATGCCCAGCAGCATTGCAAAAGGTACTAGGAGTTTCTGGAAACAAATTTGTCCAGCTTGGATGCACATGCTCTCGCTGGCGACCCTGAGTCTAGTGGAGCTGTAGCACATTTGAATTTGACGTAGAAATGAGGTGGATGGTCATGAGGAGCAGGGTCGCATCAGCTTCTAGACCCATGGCTCTTGGGCCTAACTGTGGCAGAGGTGGCACATGTGATCAGCCTGGTATGATGGGGCCTGTGGAGTACATTGCCCACGTTGCTTTGCAGTGGGTCATCCAACTCCAGCTAAGCTGCACCTGCAGAAGGGAGAGAGACCATGTGTGGTCTGTAAATATGGCTTGGTTGATGAATGGTAATCCATTAACCCCGATAAATATTCTTGTCTCTGCACTGCCAGATGAAGCAATGTCCTTTGTGAACGTGTGCCGCGTGTCAACTTGACAGCGGGAGATGTCCCAGCTTGTGCTGAGCTGGGGCAGCGCACGCAAGGCAGAGTTTGAGTCTGAATGATCTGTTTAATTTCAGTGGCAGTGGCCAGTTTTGCTACTGAGCCTATTGGAAGGGAGGGGGAAGAAGTTAGCAAAGCTTTTTAAACAAAGTGTTTGCATTGAAGCAGTATGTTACCAAGCGGGGCTTGCTAAATGCTTAATGAGCTTGTATGTCCCCTAATGCAGCGAAGCCAGGTGGACTATGTCGGCGCGCTTGCGAGCTGCCTTCTCCAGCAGCGCTTGTCCTTCGGAGGAAACCCGACTGCCTGTCGGCTCTGCAGGAGCTGCTCCTCAGCTGCCGCACATTTCTCTTCCTTCCACGTTCCGTAGCGACCTCCTTAAGCCATGACTTTGCATCTGCCTTTATTCACATCTTGACAGATCTTCTCCAGGGTGGACTTGGCTGATGCTGGATGTCAAGTGGGTTAGACTGAGCTGTTAGGGGAAACTCAGGCTTTACTTTGAGTGAGTAACAAAATGATGCAGGTTATTTTGTAGGGGAGTAAGATAGAACATCTACTAGATTTTGACTGCATGGAGTTTTTATGACCTACTGCCTCCCAGAGCTTGCAAGCCTGTTTTTGGCTCCTGGACTACCAGGGAATGGAACCAAGTAAGGCTGGAAGGCTCTTGACGATGTGTGATGAGGTCTGCAAGTCAGCAGGACTCCAGATGCCTACCCATACCCAGAAAAACATTTCCGACCCTGGCACAAGATGAAAAATTACTTGTCTTGGTGGTAAGATATGGCTGAACACGTGTTGGTGCCTCATCTTTTGCTGCCCGGTCCCTCCTCTGAGCAAAGCTCAGTGGTTGCAGTATCAGTTGACGGCTTCCAGCCCCTTCCCAGCAAAGCCACCCAAGGGGGAGAAACGGAGAGAAACGAGGGAAGACACTTCCTACATGGGACGAGGGCCGGATCTGAAGTCACCTCCTGGTCCTTGATCCATCCAGACTGAGGAATTTGGGTCAGTGGGAAAAATGCATCGTTAGGAATGACGTCCCTTCCTTTTGTCTCCCAGGAGATTAATTTTTAAAGGAACAAATAGACTAGACTGCGTGTATCTCACGGTATGCTTTTTAATGATGTTTTTCTGAAAGCTTTAACAATGAGCTGAATACCAGAGGGAATTTGGATCTGTGTCTTGGAATGATTACGTTTTCCCCTTTTGTTTCTTACCTCACTCCAGTTTTTGGTTCCCAGCTTGTTTTGCTCTATGACTCCCAGAAACCTATTCTCAGATAATGGCAGGGAAGGGAGCTTGGCATCTTTTGGAGACTGCCTTGTTGGAAAGAAAGCGTGTCAAGCGTCTGGCCAGAGTCCACTCTGGACTGAAGCTCTTTGATCACCTCCAGCATCTTGGTGTCATGAACTCATTGCATTGTGTAGACGCTCGCTATGCTGGTGTGTTGGGACGCCAACTTGGTTTTCACACGCCCTTTATGGTCTCCATATAATGCCAACCCCTACGTCGCAATGTCCCACAGCGGGGTGTCTACCCAGTCCCCAGGACTGGTGTCACCTGCCAGCTGGGGCAACATGGTGGCTGAAGCACATCTGATACCAGGCTCCTCCCTTGAGGACCCAGGTGAAGTCCACCTTGATATCATAGGGCAACTGTGAAGATGGGTACAGGATTTGCAAGGGATTTCTCAAGGAAGGAAGCACTGCTTGCGTTGAGCACATACGATGCGGTGCAACTGCAGGCCATGCAGAAGCACGTGCTGTCCTGCATTGGCTTCCTCGGTGGTTTGTGGCTGGCTCACTGAAGCCAGCCTCTGCCCTTTGGGAGCTGCCTTCTCTGCCAACTCCAAGGATGGATGGACTGAGAATGTTGACTCCTGCGAGCCCCAGCCGAGTGGGGCTAGGGAAAGGAGAGTTCAACTTGGCCTTGGTGCTTCCATCTCCCTGTTCCCTCCGCTCTCTCCTTGGAGATGCTCAGCCACTGTCTTCCTCCTGCCTGGGCTGAAGGCCAAGTTCTAAGTGGCAGCTCGCTTTGAGCCAGCTACAGCATCACTATTAAAAAATCATGTCACCTTCACTTCCCTCTGCAGTGTGCTCTGCAAGTGGGACCTTTAGGCTAAAAAGTGTCTTCCAAAGTGTTTAGTATTTATAGAAGGCGTCCCTTGGAGGGTGGGCTTTGGCGGCAGAGCACGTGCTAGCCCTTGTGACTGGGCTCCAGGGGGGATCAGCCTGGAGACGTTCATGAACTCGTTTCGCCCTGCTCAGTGCTCTCGTTAACCGTTTCGGAGGCCGCAGGCCGGGTGCTGAGCGGGGCGTTCCTGACTGCGCTGCGCGGGGCCTGGCAGCAGCGTGAGGCGCCGCCGCACAAAGGCCGCGTTGTTCTCCCGCTGCGGCGGTGGCCCGCTCGGGCTCCCGGTCGCTCGGGCTCCTGGCTGCTTGGGCTCTCAGCCGCTCGGGCTCCCAGCCGCTCGGGCTCCCGGCCGCTCGGTCCTGCTGGCAGCGTGGCTGACGAGCCGCCTCGTCCTGCCGAGAGTCGCCTCCAAAACGAGCCCCTTCCACTGCGGCTTCCAGGAAGCGCTTGGGCTCACAGCACCTTGAGACTCCATCAAGTCAGCACCTGGTTCGCGTCCAGCTTCTGCACTGTGCTGGAGTGGAGCCCAAGCCAGCCATGAGCTGAATCGAACACACGTTTCCCTTCAGAGGCTGCTGCGGCAGGGCTGGATCGCACCGTGCTGCTGATAAGGGTGCGCACGTCTTGTGGGGGCTTGCACTTGTGTGCCGAAGGGTATCGGCGCGGTTATCACACGGAGCATTTCTGAGGTGTGGCAGGGCTAGGAATTAACGATCCTATCCAAAAATCCACGGAAATCAGAAGCAAGATTCCCCTTTTCTTTCCCATGGGCTTTGACTCGAGTCCCATCTTCTCCAGCGTCTGAGGAGCTGCTAACCCTACGTAGCAATGGCAGCTGATTAAACCCAGCACATTCCTCACCCGAGGAAGGGAGATGTCTGCCATCAGTATCAGCAGCGAGCCTGGAAAGCTCAGAGACACTGGAATATCATGTTATGCACATTTCCAAAAATGTGTTCCTTTAGCTCCTTTTGTGTTCAGTTAGGTTTGGAGCTCCACGACTATTGGGGGCGGGCTTGATGTTAAATTCGGTAGGAAATCGGATTTCTTCTGAGCTGTGATTTCTCACTGTTGCTCTCCTTTAGCCTCTCCCCGAAATGCGATGAAATGAACTCTCAGGGAGATACAAGAGCCTTCCTCTTCACAGCTCCATCGGCACCACTCCCTTCTGCTCCCATGTCCTGCTTCCTGCCAGAAAAAATACAAGGGCAGTTGTGAAACCAGCTGTTGGGGGTTTGTTTCGGTGCAAATCTCTAAGCATCCCTGAAAAACACTGAGCCTGGGCTGGGCCTTGGCCGCTTCCTCGTGCTGGAGCCGGGGAGGAAGGCTCCTCGCAGCTCTGCGCCTCGGAGCGCTGGATCTCCACCAGCCTCCTGGCTTCCCGGGCTGTCGGGAGGGCTGGCTGGGATGTGGAGACAAAAGCGTGCTCTGGAAGTGAGGCTGTTATTCTTACTAATTTTAACTCGGTGTTATTACCAAGAACTATTTTTATGCATTGCTTGTGGTGAGTTGTTTCTGCAAGGTAGAGCAATTTGCCACGGGAATCTTTTTTGTTGTTTGCCGGGTCTAATTGAGTGCTATCTCTCTTCGCAACCTGCAATGTGCATCAACTTCCTGTCGCTGCACCTCTCACACCGGGTTTGCTTTGATCCCCACCAGGTGAACATGCGCTTTGGGCCAGGGATTGATACTGCTCATTTGCATGCAAATCTCTGGGTTATTAAGATCAGAATCTGGCCCTTTAAATTTAATACCTGCTTTATGCTTTTATTTCCGTGTTTCTTAAAGCAATTTCCAAAAATAACAAACTTCAAACATGATGGGACCATCGAGCATTTTACTGCCTTGGCTGAAGTAGAAGGAACATTTCTGAAAGTATATTATCCAATTTAACGAGCCTTTCCCATCCTGGCGTTTCTCCCACCTCTCACCCCCTTTTGTAGTTGTTTTGGACGGCACCTTGGAGCGCTGCCATCTAATCCTATTAGAAGGACTTTCATTACACTGCGCGCTGTGTTTATAACCAAGAAAATTAGCTAGAGAGGGGGGTCTGCTCCCTCTCCCTCTCTCTTTTTAATTTCATATTGTGTTGCGACAGGATTCGAGTGAGCCCCAAAAGGTTCCTGCTAGGCCTCCGCTTTTCTTTTTTTACTTGGGTTGGAATTTATTAAGGATACTTCAGGGTAAATTGGGTTCTTGAGAACTTATAATTAATTTGGAAGGGTCAGTTCTTCCCAGGCTGGAGAGGGCTTCCTTGTGTGGTCCCTTTTGAAAGGCAGAGACTGGAGAGGCTGTCTGCAGCAGGGCTTTTCTTTTAATAGGGCCCTGGCTATTTTCTGAAAACCTCACGGCTGCTGGAGGCTGTTACTGAGCGGGGCTCAGAGGCCTTGCAGAGCTCTTGCTCTGGGTACAAGTGGCTGCAATGTGGCAGCTGGGAGCCCGCGTGTCCCGGCGAGCTGGTGGCACAGCCTGGGCAGGGGGTCGCTGGGCCCCCGGGAGACAAGCTGTGCCACAAAGGTCACCGCACACTTATTTATAGAGAGATCTGCCAGCGGGTGGCAACACGTGGAGGGCAGCCGGCTGGAGGTCTGGCCGCAGGCCGTGGTGCTGCACGGCCCAGGCCAGGCCGCAGAGGTGGCTCACGGTGCCCACGTTGGTCCCTGCTGCACGCTGCTGGTCAAACTGCCTGAGTCAGGGGGCGATCCCCACAGGTGACGTCTGGGGAAATACTTAAGGCTGCAGAACCACATCTTGCAGAGGCTAAAACATGATGCCACTGAGATACACGGGGCAGGAGGGAGGAATGAGCCCCGGTCAGGCAGATCTTTGTCTGATGGCACTTCCCTGAAAAGACCCCTGAAAGAGTCTGCTGGGCTGCCCTGCTGCCCATTTGCAGCTCATCTGTGTGGAATCAGGCAGCTTTTTCCTCCCTTACAGAGTCACTCTTTCATCACAGTGCCTGCGAAGTCAGGAGCTGTTGTGTTTGCAGGGAGAGCAGCCCACATGCGTGCGGTAGCTGAGACACCGAGGGAGGGTGAGGAGCAATCCTGATCACAGCGCTCCATCAGAGCTGAGGACTGAGTCGTGAGGCAGCGACTGAGGATTTAGCGTGGGATTGTGCGAGGAGACTGCAGCCGTTCTCATTTGCAAGGGAACCAAACAGATCCAAGCATTATCTCCTCCATGCTTCACTTTGCAGCCTTGTATGTGAAATGGAACCTCCAGCACAGATCCAACTGGACCTTCGTCCTTCTCCTCATGTGAAAAGGCTATCTGTGTGCCAGTGGCTTGGAGTGCAGTATCAAGTGCTTGTTGAAATCATTGAGAGAGACTCCTCAGCCCTCACAATCTCACCATTCAGTGCTCTGCAGATCTCCTCCCACCATGGCCTGATGGCCATCCGTCTGTTTCGGAGTATTGGCTCTTCCTTTCTTATCCATACATCCCTCCTGCCTTTCTGCAAGCCCTACACCCTGAAGAGAAAACCTTGCTTGGTGAAGGCCTAACACCTCCTGCTCTGCATTCCCAATTTGCTTCTCCTCAGATCTTGCAGACAGATTTTTGTTTACCACATTTCTTTTCTTGAAAGCCTGCCTTCCTGTAGAAAGGAGCTAAAGGAACCATGAAAAGGAGAGGGTGGAGGGCAGGGAGAAGAGGGAGGGCTGAACTGATCTTATAGCAATTAAAGTTTCTTTAAAAAGACAGAGAGACAGTGGCTTTCTCCAGAAGTAGGTAGAAAGGAGACATGAGGTCATGCTCCTGCCTGGATATCACCCAGCAGATTCGGGGATGTAATTTAACCTGATGTAGCTTTGTGGGCCCCTGTGAGCTTTCTGAATGCAGTTTAAAGAGTGTAGTAGTGGTCAGACTTTAATCAAGGAGAGCTGTCACTTCCCACGACTGTGGTGGCTTTCTTTCTTTTTTAACTTCTGGACCATGCCAGTTGCTCTTGTTAGGGCCTGGACCTTGTCCTTTTAAGTGTTGCCATTTCTCTGGTTTTCATTTCTTGATGACGTCCAGGTCCCATCACTTGAATATCGTGAGCTGCTTGCTAGTGCGTGTTGTTTATAGCATTGTCATTTAATTAATAAGGCTTGCTAGCCTAAGGCTTCAGCTGTGGGTACGTTCTATCACCAGTGGCTTAGGGAAGAGCACTGCAATGAAGAAAGTCACACTTGGCATTGTAAGAAAAAGTGTCGTGGCAAATGGAGAAGGGTAAGTAATCTTGGCTTTCCAGGGAGTGGAGAACAACGGTGGATAATTGTGGGGCCTAAAAACACAGCACCATAACTCAGGCTATGGAGCTCCTACTAGCCAAAAGGTGAGCAAGGGTGCCCTGAATCCCTGAGTGCTCTTGGCTCTCTCATGTTTAGGAAGAGCATCTCTGGAGATGTCATTATACAGGCTGCAAGGGTAACCAGAACAAGGTGCTGCAGGTTGAGCTCCTTTCTTTGGACACACAGGGACCCCACAGAGGGGAATAAAAGCAAAAATTCTCAAGCGAATGTTCATTAAACAATCCTGACCTTCGTGTTTCTTCTCTCTCTCTCCCTCTTCCCAGCATGGGTTGGTGCCTTGGCCATGGGGATGATCTTTTTCTGCTCCCCCATCGTGAGCATCTTCACAGACCGGGTTGGCTGCAGGACAACAGCAGCCTCAGGAGCTGCCATTGCTTTCACCGGACTCCTCTCCAGTTCGTTCACCAAGTAAGACTGCTGGTTTCTGGGTTGGGAGGTCACACTGCCCTTTAGCAACCGGCTCTTTTTGCTTGTTCTCCCCAAATCCTCTGCTTAAAAAAACACATTGTTGCTGCCTTTTCGTGCAGATCAGGTGTTTTCAATCTAGTTGAGAGGTCTCCTGGCATCGCTGCAGCCCATGTGCAGCCTGCATGCACACAGCATGTCTCGGTCCAAATTCAGTCCTGAGTCACTTTTTTGTCCTTGAACAACAAGAGAATTAACTTTAGCTAAATCAGGAACTTTGCTTTACACAATTGTGGCTGTTGGGAGCTTCTCTGCTCATGTGCTCTTAAATTTCCACCATCGTTTGATCTTGAAGACAGGCAGCAGGAAGCTGTGTGCCACTCACAGTCTACTCCAGAGAGACACTTGTGGAAAATTGTCCTTCGCAAAATACATTCGGTACTGAAAGTCAAACACAATTTGAAGTGATATTTAACTGGTTACACCTGGCCAGCGTTAATGGTGCTCACTAAGGTGCAATGTGCTGAAGGGAGGCCAGAAGTTTCTGTGTGCAGTAGCCTGGAAAACAGGAACATAGATGGGATTTGGAGCAGCCTGTGCTGTTCCCAAGCTGGCCCTGGCTCCAAAGCCAGCTGTTTCTGACACAGCATAGAATGGCTGCCGCTCCATATTTTCCATGGCAGGTCCTTTCCTATACATTTCCATTGGCAGCCTGTCACTAATGCACATTTTGATAGTAGATCTAGCTGATTTGGAGTGATTGATAGTTTTTCCAGCCCAGCACATCTGTATCTGTAGGGAAGCAGAAAAGGTCACCTCGATCTCCTCATCCTGTGTGTCTCTCCTTAGACATAGTCTCAAGAGCTCTGCACTTGGGCAGCATGGAGACATCCTCCAAAGCATCATTTGCCCAAGCTTGTCTGAATAGAAACATTGCTGGCGGTTGGACTTCAGTTGAAATCAATATTGTTTTAATTAAAATGCTCCCAGAAGTATTTTTTTTCAAGCAAATGCACACATTTGTTCCAAAGAGGACAACTGTGCCCTGCCCGGAGCTGCCTCCGTGCCAGCCTGGCTGCTGGCGCCAGCAAGACCGGCCTCCAGCCATGGCCGAGGCGGCCTTCAAACGCTTCATGCTGGAAGAGGAGACGTCTCTGGGAAGTTTTATGTCGTGCGAGAAGCATGGGCCGCCTGCTGCTCGGCCACATGATGGTCGGCCTCCATTGCTGGCTTCTTACGAGAACCAGCTCAGCGCTAGGGGGACTTTTACCCTGAAGACCAACATCTGATAAAAGCCTCAAGCTTGTCCCGGCCCTTGGGTTCCTGTGGAGATGTGCGTGCGTGTGCTGTTCCCAAAGCAGCAGGAGGGTCCGGCAGGCTGGAGCGTGCCAAGAGCCGTCTCCACGGGGCTGTGTGAGGCCCTGCTGTTACGGCGCGAGGGTGGAGGCTGCTCTGGAGGCTCCGCTATGGGATGTGGCTCCCGGCTGCTCCCCGCCGAGGAGCTCCTGGCACGGAGGAGCATGACGCAGGAAGAGCTTTAGCAACCCTGTGTGGACACAGCAGTGTCATCAAACCTCACCATAATTATAAATAATCCCTTGCTCCCCAGTCCCTGAGGTAGAGGACACCCGTGTCCCAGCAAAGCCCCTCATTGACCAAGGACAGAGATTGAGGAGCTGTTTCAGCAGAAAGCTCATGTGGCTTTGCCTTACTTTAGCCTTTTTTGTGATGCTCTCGCCCTCTCCCTTAACAGCATGAGCAGCTGCCTGGAAGACAGCAGCTCTCTCACTAACTCCACAAATGACGGCCCTTTGTGTTTAGAAAGATAACAGTAATTGGAGAAAGTCTGATCATTCCTGTGGGAAAGTGCCTCTGAACCCCCTGGTAGCACGCAGGATCAACACGCAGAGCACTTCCCTCCTAATCTTTCTTTCTCTCTAATCAACAAAACTTTGACTCTTTTTTCCCCCTATTGTAAAGTGTTCGTGCAAGGGAAAAGCTCTCTTGAGACCACAGCGCTGCCAGTGGATTATTGTGTTGGGCTTACAAAAAAAAAATGCATGCAGAGAAAAATATAATTTCCAGGAGAACTTCAGAGCTGAAATCCATATTTCCTGCTCTCTTGCTTCTAGCTGAAATTCCTTTGGCTGCCTTTTAAGGGAGGAATGAAACCCCTTTGCAGCTGTACCACAGGAAGGGATGGGAAGAGTTTCCACTGAGCTGCCTTGGGCAAAGCTGAGCCGGATTGGAGGACAAGGAGCAGGGCTGCTCCATCTGCATCATGGAGCCCAGCCCCACATTTGGAGCTAGCAGCTCCTGCTTTCCCACAGCAACCAGGAGGCGTATTTAGTTTGGTGTCACAAACTCTCACAGTCTCAGACGGAGGATGATGTACATGGAGCAGGCGTTGCAGCAAGCACATAGGTTGGCCTAAATGCGTGGCTCTGGACATCAAAAAGCTGAGTCTAGCTCTGTTGTAGAAGTCCTAAAGATCAGGCAGCACATTGACCCCCCAAACTCCCTCCTTCATCAGTCCAAGCTTGAGGTGGCTCTTGTCACCCTTCCTGGCACCACTTGCTTCTGCCCCATCTTTGCCTGGCCAAGCTCGCTCAGGGGACTCTTGGTAGCCCATTTCCATGGCAGTGTGAGCTTCCTGCTCACTAAATGCTGGGAGCTCCATAGGGAAAACACTAAATAAACAGGCTGTGCTGAAAAGCAGAGACCAGGAGAAGCTTGGGGTTTTCTGGATTTGTTGCAGCCAGGAAGCTGGCATGCAGCTTGGCACTAAGAGGAGCAAAGCAGCTTATCCTTCCTTTCCGGCCTTCACTGGGCGCCTTTCAGCGTGCTTTGGTGAACTACTAACCAGCCAGGGCTGCTGCTGGTCTAATGAGTGTTCCCTGGGTACCTGCTTCCCTTTCCTGCCGGAATGGGACACTGTAGTGCGAAGGCAGAGAAGGAGAGAGGTGGAAATGCTGGCTAGTTTGGCAGTCCATCACGTCTCCCGGGCACCTCAAACCCTCCCCTGGCCTCTCTGAGGATTTTTATGAGTTTTGTGTTAGGGAATAATTAGCTCTTCTTCTACTTCATCTTCCCCTGCCCAGTTTCTCATTCTTCCCTGAGTGACATTCACTGTGTTTCAGCCATGTCCTCTGAGCCATCGAAGGGCTCCTGGAGCAGCCACTGAGCTCTTGTCGCCTCTGCCAGGACAGAGCAGCCCCAGAGCCAGTGAAGCAGGAGCTGCCACCACAGAGCTGGCTCCAGGGGGGACACGTGCCACCCATGAGCCCCGAGAGAGCTCACCTTGGGCTTTGCTTCCCACCACACCAAGGTTCATGCATGGGCCTCCAGCAGCAGGAACCTCTCCTCAGCTCTTGTGCTCTGCAGCAGGGTTACCGCTCTGGCCTCCTTTCATCTCTCGGTGTTAATAATGCACAGGATTTTTTGCCAGGACAGCTGTCTCTTGCTTCCTGCACCTCCTTCGCCCTTGCTCCTCACCGCACACTTGGCCTTTCCTGCAGATATGGCATGCAGGACTTTGGCACGTGGCTGAACTTCACTCTTGCCCTCAAGGGGGTTGTTGAGGTGCCCTTCCTATCTTTGTGCCATGCCACTCAGGATGTCCCCCCGTGGGAAAAGACCCCAGAGGCTCGGTCAGCGGGGCTGAGCAGGAGTCGTTTCAGGCGTGCTGTGAGCAAGAGGCAGCTGTTGGACGGTGACCTCATTATCCCACGGAGACGCCGCCACGCTTCCCATCAGGTCACGGCGTGCAGCTGGCTCATTCCCAACCAACGGAATGCCCCACCAAGCCCCCACTTTTGTGGCCTGTTGCGGGAAGGTCTTAATGCCAACGTGGAGCAGATGGGCCCTGTGGCATTTGCCTCCCCTTATCCAAAATGTAAGATTAGCCGCAGTCCTGAAAGCTGGTGTGATCTAGCTGCGATCACCAGGACTGGTGCGTGGGTGGCCAGGACCCCTGTGGTGTCCAGAGCGCTCAGTAAATGGGTCAGTGCCTGGGACCATGATGTCCCTGTCCCCCTCGGGGCTCTGCTGGGGATGGCTGTATGAGGAGCCTGTGCAATCCCGCTCCTCGCTTAACTTCTAGCAGAGGGTTTTTCTGATGGAGCTGAGCTAGTAATCGCCTTTTGTGGCAGCCATTCCTCCTCGAGCAGTTTGGTACGGTGGTCACGTTCGGTTTGCTGCTCAGCTAGCTAAAGAGACAAGCTCGTAATGGAATAAATGATGCTCTCATAAGCATTTCCTCAGCTTCTCATTTGCTATAGGGAAGGTGTTTAGTCTTTTAAGCAAGCAACTCTGAGTCCTAGAATTAGAAGGATCCAGTCCCCGCAGCATCTTCAGGTCAGTTAATAGCCGAGGTGTCTCCATTGTGCTCTCCTCCCATGCAGCATTTTGGCAGCAGACTTTTGCAGCTGAATGCGTTGTGCAAAGGCTGGTGAAATCCCTCTTCTGCAGAGAAACCTGCTGGAACTCAAGAGGTTGTTTGCACTGCCTAACTTTAGGCTCCTTGCTTAGCTGCTGCTTCTGGGAAAAGCTGGTCAACAACAGAGAAACGGCTCCTTCCAAAGGGGCTCAAGTGCTTTACACACGCTCTGCAGAGCAGCCACTTCACTCCCTCCTCAATGCAGCCACTTCTGTAAGGTAAAAATGAAACCCATTAAACATCTAACGGAAACGTCTGAAGTTGCTCTGAGCAGAAGAACGTAATTAACCAGCCTGGAATTTGAACGGAAACGCAATGTTCTCGTCCTAAGTGCCTAATAATCAGTGAGGTTGGTGCCTTCTGCATTTAAACACTGGCTGCAGAGTGTTTCCAATTAGTTGTTTCAGTGGAAAAAAATGGATTTCTAGCTAAAAATAATATATCCTTCCTGCCTTAGTTAAGCTGTTTTACTGTGATTTAAAAACTGCTCAAGCTGGGTAACGTTCCCAGGGAGCGTAGCTGGCTGCTGCCTTCTGCACGCCGCGCTGCAGAAAGCTCTCCCGGCTAGACTCCATTTTCTCTGAGATTTAACATGCCAGCTGTGAAATGAGGATAATCCTTGCTTTGTCTGGGGAATAAGCTCCTCAAGATGGGGATGTCTGTGCAGTGCTCATGGTATGCGAGCCCTCGGTCCTGACGTGCGGCTCGGCTAGACTGCATGACAAAGTCTGCTTCCCCCGTGTAACATAGCTACGTGCCTCTGTTTTCTCTGCTAGGTCTCTCGAAGTCCGTTATTTCACATACGGGATCCTCTTCGGCTGCGGCAGTTCCTTCGCCTTCCAGCCGTCGTTGGTTATCCTGGGTCACTACTTCAAACGCCGCCTTGGCTTGGTGAACGGCATCGTGGCCGGCGGCAGCTGCCTCTTCTCCGTCTCCCTCCCCTTCTTCTTGAAGACAGTTGGGAAGGCCATTGGGCTGGCGCACACTTTCCAAGTACTCAGTGCCTTTATGTTCATCCAGATATTCTTGTCCCTTACCTATCGGCCCATCTTGCCACCTTCTTGTGACTCTCAGCACGATGGGCAAGATAAGGTGGTCAGCCGGAGCGTGCAGCAGCAGTGCTGGTCTCAGATGCGCAAGTATTTCAACCTGAGGGTTTTCCGGAGAAAGACCTATCGGATTTGGGCCTTTGGGATTGCTACTGCTGTGCTGGGATACCTTGTACCTTACCTGCACCTGGTAAGAGCACCATGGGGGCTGGAAGGGGAGTGGCGGGGGTCCCTTTGCCCCGAGTGACAGGGCTCTTCCTTGTGAACGGAGGAGAGCACGATGAGCAGGTAGGAAGCTGGAGAAGGACAGGAGGAGAGAACCAGTGGGGACAGAGCAGCCCAGAGCTTTGAAATTAAGACAACACTGCATGCACTTCTTGTAAACAGGAATAGTGATGGGGAGAGATGGCTTTTGAATGTTTCTGCAAAGGACCGTGCCGATTGCTACCTCCAAACAACCTCTGCACCAAGCGGCTGTTGAGCAATTACTCTCCACCGCTGGACTCAGATGACTCTATGGACAAGGTGGCAGCGTTTCTGCCACACTCGATTGCCAGGGGAGGATCAGTAATGAGAGAGGAGAAAAGTGGAGTTGTTGGCCTTTGGGTTTGCAATGTCTGGATGAGGTGAGCTCATGTCAGCATGGTGCGGGCATGAGCAACGCAGCCATCCCGAAGAGCAGCGATTCATCTGACAAAAGTCCACACAAGTGCTCGGCATTTAGAAGTGTATGCTCCTTCCAAAAAAAATCTTTGCTTATGGTCATTCCACCTCATTCATTTGCGATGTGTGAGATGAACTAACGCAGGGAGGATTAATGTCCTTATTTCTTTCCCTTCATCCTAGATAAAATATGTGGAGAAGGAATTTAAAGAAAACAAAAATGACTGGCTTCTCTTGGTTTGCCTTGGAGCCACTTCAGGGCTTGGTCGCTTGGTTTCAGGCCGGATTGGTGACTGCATTCCTGGACTAAAGAAGATTTATTTGCAAGTAAGTTCTGCTTGATCCTTCCTGTAGTTCCATGTTAACTATTGTAGATCAGCTACTTGGGGTACTCATCTTAGGAACTGTTGATGGCAGATGTTTTCCTACTATTAGTTAACACCCTCATATGCCATGGGGGAACAACATGTCTTACAGGAGGGTACACAGAAGAACAGAGAGTTACACCCTTGACCTCGTCACAGGTGGCAATATCAATTCAGCAGTAGAAGACTCCAGTCCTGACTCTTTCCCTAACTGCTAGACATCCTCTCACCTTCTTTTGGTTTTGATAAACAGACTGCTGAAATCTAGCAGATAATCCAGAAGATAATCTTTCTTAAGGCTTCTTAACAAGTCCTTCTTAAAGGACTTCTCTGAGACAAGAGCAGAGGGCTGAGAAGAGGCAGTGTTGCTGGACTTAGAGAATATGGTCATGTTGTTGACTTGTTCAGTATCGCCATCATTTAAAGCATGGTTTTGGTCTTGACGAACTGCTGAAGTGGCTCTTGCAACTGCCTGGCTCTTTCCCTGGGGAAGAAGAGACCTTAGAAGCCCTTGGTTGGGAAAGAGAAACTCAGCAGCATTAAAGCCTTTTTCTAGTTCAGATGAAGAAATGCTAGTCCTGCTGACATTCAAATCGAAGAGTTTCTATGGGTTTGGAGCTTTGCAATTCCAAGAAGCAGGAAGTATAAAAACAAAGTCTTGTGGTGCTGGCAGAGATCCCAAGGGGTAAATAGATGACCAGGAGCAATGGGTAGTAATGTCCTCTTTCAGAAGTCGTCCCTGGAAGGAGGACCTCTGTGCTGTGAGATGTTCCCAACTCTGGGGTTGTACTCAGAGGCTAAGTTGTCCTTGAATGGTCTCATCTTTGTTCCACAAACTTCTCACTTGTTCTAGAGATGTGCTGGGTGGATCTTCTATTCCTGGATCTTGTAGCATCACCTGTGTAAACAAGCAGCTTTGGCTTTGCTGCTCCTGTTCAAGATGCCTGAGCTTATTGTAGTGGCCGGATGTTTTGAATAAAAATCTGCTCCAATTTAAGCACTATAAAAAAATCCACCTCCTACTGATTAAATGTCAGGATTAATAGTGCTATTCACTGTGCTTAAGGCCTTCAGTCATTTAGGAACTTTTCAGAACAGGACGAAAGTGAAGGGTGGAGAGTGGCAGGGAGAGCCAAAAAGGCAGGGTTGGAAGGGGAGCAGGAAAAGAACCAGACAACAGACAAGCCATCCAAGTCACAGCAATGCTCAGAGCAGCCACACGTGTCTCTGTGATGCCTGGTAGGGGCCTGAGCATCACCTGAGAACTTGAAGCTACGAGGTCGAGGCCTTGTTTCTCCTGAAGTATTTGTGCTAACTGCCCAAGAACCTCACCTGCTCCTTTTAAGATGAAACACCCTCAAGTCACTGGAAGGAAAGTGTAGAACAGCTTCCTCTTAGCCCTCCCCAACAGTCCTGCAGCCCTCAGAAACCCTGAGCTCATCCTCCCCCACAGACACCTAAAGACCATTCCTGCTTTTTCTCTCCAGGTTGCATCCTTTATGCTGTTGGGCCTCATGTGCATGATGATCCCCCAGTGCCGAGGCTTTGCGGGCGTCATCGTCATCTGCCTCTTCCTCGGCCTCTGCGATGCGTTCTTCACCACCCTCATGGCCCCCATAGCCTTCGAGCTGGTGGGGCCCATGCAGGCGTCCCAGGCCATAGGGTACCTCATGGGCCTCATGGCCGTGCCCATGACTGCTGGTCCACCAATAGCAGGTGGGTAGCGCCTTTGGCGTCAGTGTTGGATCCAGCTATGGGGAGGGAGCCAACACTAGCAGATGGTTTCACCTAGGCTGATATTTTGGTGAGGGAGCAGCAAGACAGGCCGAGAAGCAGTGTGAGCACATAAGCTAATTTTCCTGGAAGGTAAGCTAAAAATCAGGAGGCAATGATTCATTCCCAAAACGGCACAGAATGGCATGCAGGGAATTTCTTGAGCAGAGGAGAAAATGTAGTGTGAACTGTATAGACAAAAAAAAAAAAAAAGAACAGATAGAACTATTACTTGCAGTAACATGTCACAGAAATATGAGTGTTTTTTGGAAGTCCTCTATAATGCCAGTCTTGAAGACTGACTGTTAACTGATAAATTCAGTGTCTGGATTACTGAATTAGATCTGGAGACACCTGAGTTCAGGTCTTGCAAAAGCTCATGTTCATGCTGGAGCACATGAATAACCCAAACGTCCTTAAAAGCCAGCACTTTGCAGAAACTGGCACTCGAACAGCAGAACATCTGCAACTGAAATAGTGAAGCTAAAAATGTTAAAGCACATTTGATCTTCCTGATTCTGGCAGCCAATGTGGGGCTCAATGCCATCGTGAGGAGCCCGGTGGCTGGAGCAGTGGCTCTGTTATCCTGGTGCTGCAGAACATGCCGTGTTGGACTCCTCCGGCACGGGAGCAGAGGAAGGGGCCCAGTGCATAGGCTCTATTCCCAAGCAAGCTTGAGAAACTTGCAGAGATTTTTCCAGTGTTGAAGAGCGGTAACATGTGACTTCCCACAGATGCCATGCCATGTGAGAACTTGCTGAACTAGTAAGTGCAGAGTGTATTGGTTTTCAAGGGCTCTGTTATAGTCTGTAATAAGCAGCACATATTTTTCCTATTATGGCCCAAAATGGACAAAGTGTGCCTGGACTCAGGAGCAGCTCATGTCCTCTTGTCCTAAGCACCTGGTGCCTGTCACAGCTCTCAGAAGTGCCACCCAAAACATTCAATTTCCTGGCACTATCACAACCTGCTTACAGGATTGTGCAAAATATGCCTGGTTTTGCTCTGCCCTGGCCACAACACAGGGTCTGCCCTTGTCTGTTAAACCGAGGAGCCCAAAGGAGAAGTCTAGAACAGCAATGGTTTAAAAACCAAGTCTCCTCAAGTCTGGTGAGCAGAGCTGGAGAGCTGAGGTCCTCGCTTGACACAGGAGACAAGCTGGTGGTTAGACTGAGGTGGCTGTAACCAGTGTTGCTCTTCTCTTTCAGGATACCTCAAAGACCATTTTGGGAATTACCACATTGCCTTCTATTTTGCTGGAGTTCCCCCCATCATCGGAGCCTTGGTGCTAGCCATCGTGCCCCTGGTTCATCAGAGGATGCTCAAGAAGCAGCGGCTGGATTCGGGCAAAGACAAGATGCTGGTTTCAGAGACGGTCATGAACGGAGAGCTGCTCCCGGGCTGCCCGGCCTCCGAAGCGCACATCTAGGCCCGCCCGGGCCGCCACTCTGACACACGCACACCTAGATACACTATTGCCACCAGCATCTTCTTGATAGCCTAAGCACAGGCCCCTTTTCTAAACAGACTGTAATTCTCAATGATTGCTGATGCACTATGTTTGTAAAGGAAAAAAAAAATCTTCTAGTTAAATGCTCTTAACTAGCAGAAATGCTTTTATTCGGGGCAATTTTGATTTCAAAGCCTCATTTTTTTTCCTCTAACTGTTTTTTCTATGGAGAGCTCTCACCAAGATTCAACATTGATCGAGCACCTCGTCCTTCTCCCAGTTTTCTATGTGTCACAACAGAGGTTTACAGCTGACAAACACCTTTTTAAAGCCGTTGGCAGGCAGGGCGCGTTGACCTCCCGGGTGTCCGGCCTGCACCCTCCACGTCCCTTGCGGGTCCCAGCTGAGCGAGCCGGTCCATCCCCAGCGCAGCTCCAGAGGAGATGCCGAAGGCAGGCGCTTCCAAGGAGCTAACGCCGCTCTAGCCCGGCACAAAAGCGAATAACATCTCAGCAGGTCACGCTGTAATCTTTGTATCTCCTGCTTTTCCGCTGCCGTCCCACGCGCGCCGGCACGCACCACGAAACGCGCTGCAGCTGTCAGCGCGCTCTTAAGGACGAGCGGGCCCTCAGCAGGGCCGGAGCCCACACCTTGTCTTGCTTTTCCCCATGTGGATCCCGCTCATTGCAAATCGGGAGCGGCAGGGGGACGCGGGCAGCTGTGGTGGTTCATGGCGCCAAGCGGAACTTTATTCCCAAAATCCGCACTGCCCGCGGGTTGTACATAGGATCCCGCATGCCCCTTATCCCCTTTTTGTCCGTATTGGAGAGCACGGGTGCATCGTGCAGTGCTGTGTCCAGCCCCTTCTTGGCATTGTCTCCCTGGAATTCCAGGGGCTGCCTATTTATTGTACTATCCACTACATACCAGCAACGACCACAGTCCCAGGAAGAAATATTTTATATTGTAGCTGCCTTGGATAACTGGGGTGGGTTCATCACACCTCAAATCCATGAAGCGCTTCAAATGATCTATCTGACTTCAAGGCCATCCTCAGGGGGAGATCAGCTCAGCTGCAGGCAAAGGCACCACGCCGAGAGCAGACGTGTCCCAGCAGCTTGCGTGGCTGCACTTGGCTGCCGTCACTGCTCCAAATCCTTAGCTCCCGGGTATTCAAAACCGCACCGTTGTCTTTTTTTTTCTTTTTTTTTTTCTTCTTTTTTTGCATGCTTGCTGCTGCAGACCAAGGCACCGTGTTTAACCCCTGCTGCTCTGCAGCAGGAGGGAGTGCGCAGCTCCTAAGCCACCGCGGATGGAGCATGTGGGCACTGTGGAACGGGGCCATCACGGAGCGCTTCACGCTGAGCTCTTGGGCCCGGGCGTGTTTTGAAGGCTGTGCCTCCACTTTCACAAACTCTTGACTTAACGGTCTAAAATTACCCTGGGCAGGAGCTGTGGGAAGGCCCACGTCCTGATCGCCGCCACAATTAAAAGCTGGAGGGCTCGGCGCGTGCGAGACTCACACGAGTGCTGGTTTTGCTGAGGCGCGAAGCTTTGTGTATGTTTCTCATCGTGGTGTATATGGTGGTTTGGTCCCTGGCATGGCTTCAGTTTTTGCATGGCTTCAGTGCCTTTGTTTTCTTTTCATTGCTCCCAGCTGACCAGATTTTAAATCCCCAGGTCTTTTCAGTGGCATTTCTAGCATCCTCCAGGATGCAACTGCGAACATCTGATTCCAACCGTTAGTTCTGCTCCTGCAAGGGAGCTTCTAGAAGCCCGAGCCCCTTCGATTTTTAGGGGGCTGCTGGGCGCATTAAATCAGACTGCATCAGATAGGTGCAATGCTGAACTCTCCCAGCGTATCTCGTTTCGCCCATTGAGCCCAAGGGGCACCATATCCTCGGTGGGAATCACTCTGCCCGAGTCTGGGCTGGATTTCGCGGCTCTCGCCACCTGGTAGCACCCAGGAGAGAGCCCGAGTGCCCTTGGCAGCTGTGCACCCCTGCCTTTTTTTCTTTTTCTTTTTTTTTAAGTCTGCTTTTAACTCAATATGCCCTTAAAATTTTGTATTTGGAAGTTACAAGTATTTGCGTGTGTGTCTTAAAAGTACGCCTGTCCTTTCAGAATGTGAACTTCCGAGTCTTGGTATATTAAAAAAAAAAAAAGAAAGAAAGAAAGAAAGAAACACTATAGCACATTTTTGTAAATGTTTCTGAATGTTGTTTAAGAGCCCTGTAGAATAAATCCAGTTGTAAAAGATGGAGGGCGGTGCTGTGTCTATCCTGTCCGAGCTCCCCGCTCTTGCGCAGGTCGCGGTGCAAGAGGCAGCAGAGTTGGGCCAAAGGCTCATACGAAGCCTTCGCCTTGGACTAGGTACAGATTGCTTGGTGCTCGGGAAGGGGAAAGGCTGCGTGGAAAGATGAAAATTTCTGAAAGAAAAACACATCATTTCAGATCTATATAAAGAACTGAAATAGAGGAGGCCGAACCAGACCCATCAGGATGCTCTTATTGCAACCATAATGCAACAGCCAAGTATTTTGCCATAAATTCAGGCAGAGCTATTGAAGTTTCCACACACACTCCCCATACAGGAGTGCTGTGCCAGGCGCCCCTGCCTCACCTGTCACAACCTCCACAGTTCTCAGCACCCCAGAGGCAGCCGCGGGGCTCACGCGCAGCCGCCAAAGCATCATTTTATTATACAATAAAAAGTGTTGCCCTATTAATGCAAACACCTGGTTTACATTAACACCTATAGCTTACAATAATGTATTTTATACATTAGGTATCAAATATAAGCTAGTACTTATATATATGACGTAATAAGATACAGTTTATATATGCCTTTATACATGGTATAAGTATATGCATGGTATATACACATACTATATATTAGATCTATAGTACAGTATATATTAGATCAACAGTTTACATTCACACCTAAAAAAATGTAAGGTGTATGCATAAGTGACTGATACACTTAAGGTGTATAAGTCTATATGTTAAATAATAAACATATGCAAATATGTATTAGCATACATTGTTAAAAATTACATCATACTTTAGATATACATGAAAATGAGATATATCTATAATTACATGTAGACTTAGCTATATAGATATGTATTTATTAATACAGTTATTAATTCAAGCTATATGTCTAATATAGCTCTACATATTCCAAAAGAGAGAGAAATATATAGTATATATCTGGGAGATATCTAGAATATATCTATAGAGCGTCTCTATATAGTGTGTGTATATATTTATACACACACATACACACTATGTAGTATGTAGATAGCAGATATATCTACATCTATTTAGTATGTTTAGTAGATCTGTATTATATATTATCTATATAGAACTAGATATCTAAATAGACATGATAGCTTTATATATTATTCTATGTTTATAAAGTTTGCATATATATATGTATATCTAAACAGCTTGTATTTCATATACAAAATATACATTAAAATGATACATATAAATATAATTTACAATAATAGCCAACCTTACCCAGCACAACCTCCTGCCTTGCAGCTGGAAGGCGGCTGCTGGTGCTGGGCAAAGCGTGGAAAACATCCTTCCTCTTCCTGCTCCTCTTCCTCCTCCTTGCCAGCTCCCAGCTGGCTCTGGCCACGAGGAGGGATGGAGGGACAGGCCGGCCGTGCCCGTGTCCCCCTCCGGCCGTGCAGTCTTTTGCTGGGGCCATCGCGGCGAGTGAGAGCCAGGGCGCTGCAGTGAGGGCCAGGGGCTCCCGAGGGAATCGGGGCCTTCGGGAAGCCGTGGCCTCGCCAGAGAGGCAGCCAATCCCACGGGTCCCTGAATGCCCGGAGCCTCCGGGAGCAGCAAGGACGGGGCGGCCACAAGGGACCTGGGTGGCTCTGCGCAGTTTCCAGAGCAGCAGTCGCTCTGCAGCAGGCAGTGGGCAGCACGGAGCCATGGAGAAGGACTGCGCTGCTCCCAGCAGGAGCCCCAGGATTTTGACCTCCTGCAAACACCACTTACTGCCTCAGAGCTGCATTTGGGTCTGTCGCACTGAAGGTCCCTCAATGGGGTCAATCGCATGTGAAGCAGCTGGGAAGGACCCCTGGCAGCTCAGTAGCATTTGCCTTCTCTCCGGCACAGTGTTTCCAGATGGTAAATCCCCCTGAGAAACGGCTGCAATAGATCCCGCCAGGCCCTCTCCGCTTGCTGTGCTCAGCGGGCAGCGGGATGGTCGTTGAACGTGGGCCATTCCACAAAATAATAACGATCCGGCTCTTTCCAAGCTACATCTGGCTCCTCTTCTGGTGTGTGAGTAGGGATATAGCAAAGCCATTTGCACTCTGGACATTGAGAATTAATTTTGCAGACAGAATCTTTCCTGTCACTGAATGATCATTCCTCGACCTCCATCCCTCCAGTTCCTCCACCTGTATTTTGCCACAGCCTTTTCCCCCAGCACCAGGACTGCTCTTCCTCAGAAGAGTGCTCCATAGGGAGGCACAGGACAACACGAGAGGTTATAACATTTAAGTAGGGAGAGGGAGGGCCTGAGCGATACAAAGCTTTGCAGGCCAGAAGAAAGCTCTCACCAACATCAGGATGGAGTTAGCACTCTCCCAGTGCTCCAAGGTGTCCTTGGACTTTTAAGCAATCTGGGGGTCAGGCAATTACAGTTGTTAAGGCTGAAACAGAGGAACAGAGATGCCAGACGACTTTTTCCTACAGGGAGGTGCAGGGCTGAAGCCAGTGAGCTGGCAAAGAGCTTCTGCTGGAGAAGTCTTCTTCCATGGAGACATTGAAAGGAAAGTTAAGGCCTGTGTTAAAGACTGAATTTTAGTTTGAACTGGTCGAGTAACCGTTGGCCTGACAAATCACCGAGCTCAAAATGAAGCCTATGAGAATGGGTACTGCAAGACACCTCTGGCACATGCAGACCGAGGAGCACCCCATGTCTCCAGACGCTCCATCCCACTTTTGCTTCCGAGTCTTCACGCCTCTCTCAAGGACCAGCCACAACTTCTTGTACAAGGGACAGCATCGAGATGAGGGAAACACCGCTAACAAACACAGCCTCCCACACCCTAGAAAATGTCCTTCCCCCTCAGTAAGCGTGTGCACATAGAGCAGATACTGATTTTAGGACGAAGCTTTTAGTCACCTGGAAGAGCTTACAAAAGCCACAGCTAGCACAACGAGTGCGGAGCGTTCCCGGGGTTTGCAGCACCAAAGTCGGAGCCCTGGGTCCTAGTGACCACAGCTGCTACTTGAAGGACAACGTAGGAATGCTGGCATCCCATATTGCCTACTGCATCCCATATTGCCTACTGACACATGTGCAGAAGTCTGGTACAAAATGAGGAGCAACCAGTTCTCCTGGCAACTTAGCTAGACACGAGGCCAGTTCCTTCCACCCAGCCCCAAGCGGGGAGGCAGCCCGGTGAAGTCAGTTTCTATCACATTCCTCACAATGACTCCAACATATTCCCACTGTAACAAGAATAAGCCCAAGGAGTGAGGATCGAGCACAAAATGATCACTTCATGCATTTTATTGAGTCTCTTGAAATTTGCATCATGACACCTTACACAGGGCACAAACTCCTCCTAAATGGTCGCTATCAAATCTGCTCAAACTTGTCTGTTGACCTCAGAGTAACGTTTCTGCGCTGAGTCCAGTATAAACAGATGTAAAGCACTGTGCAAGAAAGAAAGAAAGAAAGACCATACCCAAGAAGGGGTCTGGGGTACTTAAGGCACAGATGAGACAACCAAACTGAAAGGTTTTTTTTTTTTCTTATGGGGGAAACAAACTAGTTTGCAACATTGCAAAGTTACAGCTCCCTCCCCTGGGGAGCGATTCCTGCTGGGACAGACCCGGGGAGCCGCGGCGGCCGCTCGGCCCCGGCCTGGGTGCAGTGAGGCCCCGCGGCAGCAGCGAGGGCCCCAGGATGCCGGGCAGTTACAGAGACGCTCACACCGCAGTAACAAGGACGCTCGAGATAAGGCTGTGGCTTGGGGCAAACGGATGAACCCGTGCCTTGTGATGGCCAAGATCCCGCCAGGATATTGGGGAAACAGCCCATGGCGCCAGCAACTGAGCAACGGGCAGACCCGGCCGGGGCTCCTTTCCCCCAGCCCTGCGCTGCTGCAGCTCCACGTCGCATCTCGTGGGCGACCATTGCCACCCGCTGCAGATCTCCCAGGGACAGGGCGCTCCAGAGCCCGCGTACTCGCCCAATCCAGCTGCCGTGGGGACGCTGGGTGACAGCCACCACGGTCCGCGGTGGCAGCGGCACTGGGAAACGCACTCATCGGCAAGCCAACGCCGCCGGCCATCGCGGCTCCTTCGAAACCGGGGTGTCATCGGGCTGGGGCAGCTGCTCCGCGCACCCGTTAGCGCTTCCTACCGAAGGCCTCTAAGCTCTCAGTGAGCAACTTGGATGCACGCGGGGGCTGCACTAGTCACATCATCCTCAAAACAAATCTATAAACAGCCTGCAAGTCCTTTGATAGAAAAAAAAACTCAGTAATAAAAAAGAGCATGTAAAAGGGAAGTCTAACAAACCTCAGGAATTACTCTTTGCAGTCTTTTAATGAATTAAGCCCTAAAGGAAAAAAAAAAAAAAAAAAAAAAAAAAAGTGCTGTGCGGGACGGGCAGGAGAGGCTCCCACCAGATGGCACTCCGAAGCCGGCAGTGACGCTGCTCCGCATCACCGGCAATAGGAAATTACCCCAAAAATACCCATTTTAACCCTTCAGGTGGCAATACACCCGAATCAGCTGGCTGCATCCCGCCTGTGACAGCAACACCAAACGAGGAACTTAGGGAAGCCACAAGCACAACTGCTGCGTACCAAAATGATTCCTAAACAGCATCCCAGGCTAATTGCAAACCTTGCTAAGAATCAGCCTATTCTGTTATCCACCAAGGTGTCGACACCGGCTTTTCCCAGCTCCAATACAACAGTAAAAGCAGCGAAGTTACCTCAAGGGATCAGGGCACAATGCAGCCCAAAGTCACCGAGCCTCAGGGGCACCCGAAACCGCCCCACCAGCCGAGGGCTTCTTCACTGAGGTCGAATTATGGGTTCTTGGTACCGTTTGGGAAACCTCCAACATTTTATTTAGTTGTTGCTATCGTTACACAAAGATAAAATGTTAAGGCATGCCACTATCAAGCTATAACAAATCTGTAAAGTTGATTCTACCAAAGAGTACAGTTATTGGAACATGAGAAGGTTACGCTGAACGCTGCGTATCACAGCCGTGCTTCACGTCGCTTAGCACTAGCGGGCTCCTTTCTTTCTGGTCACCATCCTTAGTCCTCGGAGATGCAGCTCCGAGTTCCAAAATCTAAAACGCAGCCACAGAAAAAGGCAATTTTTGTTTTTTCCCTCATAATTCTCCTTTCCAGTACAGTGGCAGAGCCCCTGGGAGCTACGCCAGAGAGCATGGATTTGCTCTGCATACGCAACTGGAAGAAATTCAGAAGTGTCATTTTGCTGAGGAAATTTTGGCATAAAAGTACATTGTCTACATTCATCACAGGCCAGCACCTGACATTAATAGCTAATTTCCAATCTTACAGTGATGCACATCAGAGGGAAAATTTAAGAGCACAAGCTTATTTATTTTTCTGCTTTAAAAAAAAAAAAAAAAAAAACACCCATAGCCCTCTGCCACAATGCTGTGTGCCACCACACAGCTCGGAAGGAACGAGCTCTAGAGCCAGACAGGGTTTCCCACTGAACCAACCACCACAAAACGCACAAAGAGAAAAGAAAATTTGGAATTTTGGGACACAGGGGAATCCTCCACGAGCTGATGAGAAGTTAAAATGGCTTAGAGCTGAGACCAGCTCTTATGCAACCACCACCGTAAAACACTACAAATGTGTTTTAATTAGAAGAAAAAAAAATAGACTAGCTTTGTGGTTTTTTTTTTTTTTTTTTTTGGTCATCAGAAGAGCAAGCAACATTTCCCATATAGCCAGCAAGAGCAGTTCATATCCCTTCCTAACTACTGTCCTGAAGACGAAATAAACGTTTTCCCGCTGCACACATTAGCTCGAAAAGATCACTAAAGAACACAACAGAAGGAATAGTTTAAACAGGTTGTTGACAGGGCAAGGAGAAGCTTTCCCTGACACTGATGAGTGCTGAGGTACAGTTTCCAACTCTCAATTTAATATGCCACATACTTACTTCTAATGGAAAACTTCACCAGTTTTAGCCTGTTCACAACAGGAATATAAAGAGCTTTTTTGTGTGCGTGGTGCCAATTGCCAGAAGTGTACTACAATAATCAATTAGAAATTTCAAATATAATTTAGCACTCTAATAATTAATCTGCTTTCCAGTTAATACTTAAAATTGTGCTTCTGTGGCACATTAGTAACTTGCTCCTAACACTGGATATCATCAGCACATTCACTAAACAGATCCAGAATTTACCAATATGGTTGAACCTCGTGGAGAACTGGGGGGGAGGAAGAACAGGGGGGAAGAAAACAAAAAAAAAGTCATTATTTATCTACTTATCTGCTGAAGAGTTAAAGTTGCCTCATTTTTTAAAAAAAAGTTTTGATAAAAATTGGGCATCTTACTGACCAGTTGGGACATTCCCATTCGTATTATTACATATCAGTAACCAAAGAAATAACCAGTCATTAGAAGAGTTTCTAATTTTTATCGTCATTTTGGTGGCATTATTGAGCCAAAACACTGCAATTAACATTTAATTTCCATTTTTAATGCAATTAAGATGTCCGATTCAACTGTTCTTATATTACAGTAGCTGTTCACATAAATAGTACAGATATGCACTGCTCTTGACAGGTACACAGTTACAAAAGCAGCTCTCGTATTTAGTTTGCTCTCTGTGTGGTGGGTTTTGTATGAAAAGCAATCTCGATTTCTAAGCATGGTACAATTTTAATTCTTAATGCATTAGTACAACAGTGCATTGAAAAAGTACTGAGCTTCTACAAAAAAGCTTTACAATTTTAAAACAGATTTTTTTTATTTAAACAAGCATAGGCAATTCTTATATTTCCACAACAAGATAAATATCCCGATTAAGCTAACAGCTCATCCTACAGCGTGCCATAGTGATGGGGAAAGGGCTAACATTAGTGTTATTTACACAGACATGTCCAATATTAACCCAGTATGAAAATTAAAAGTATGTTCAAGTGTGCAATTAAGTTCATATTATTTTTTCAGTCGGGTAGCTAGATCTCTTGCAAAAAAATCCTTCACGACTCACATACATTTAGCTGGGATGACTTCTCAGAAGAATTCCTCGTAAGTACAATCTTGAGGACAAGATGCTTATTGGCCTGGGGGGCAGGGGAAGAACTTAATAGTCTTCATAATGAAAAAAATATTTTTAAATGGGTGGATGTCTTTGGACAAGTGATATTTATCACAAACTGACTAGACCTTGAAAACGCTAATTAAAGAAATGCTCCAATTTTAAAAGCTATAATTCAGAAAATGCTTTCATGAGAGAAGATTCACTCCGAGTCATTACTATACATTTAGGTACCACTCAAAAAGTGGCCATAAAGGAAGTGACTTCTTTGCCCATCACTATTACACTAGCTGCTCGGCCAGGAATTCGGACCTCTTTTAGACAACACTCTCTCTGTTACCGGAAGCTAAGACTGCTCTGCGACAAATGGGACAAGTGGAATTTTCTGATAACCAGCGGTCAATGCAGTGGACGTGGTACTCGTGGGAGCAAGGCAGTTTCCGAAGCTTGTTGCCTTCCGTGTATTCTGTAATACACACGCTACAGGTTTTCAGAGCATCGCTCTCACCAAAATTCCTCATTGCTAGGTTGTCAATTTGTTCTTTGGTGAGTCCTCTTGGTTGGTCATCGTCATCTTCGTTTAGTAGGAAAAACTGTGCCAGGCTAAGGAATGGTAGAGAGCCACTTTCTTCGAACGTGACCGATCCCCTCGCATTCCGACCTTCTCGCCTAACGCCGGATGTCGAACCACCTTCATTGCCACCTTCATACACCTCCCCTGAGCTCGTGTCTGTACCTTCATTGCTTGAACTACCACCACCTCCGTTGGGAGGCTCGGAAGCATCCGCGCTCTGATTCGGAGCGGGGCCACTAGGATCCGCATCACTATCACTATACATAAAGTAACTTAACTCTCCAAAGCCTGTCATTATCTGCCTGAGCATCGTCTGAATTGCAACTGATGTCGTCTCACTCAAGCCCGTGTTTAAGATTCTACGGATAGGAATCCTAATGGTGCTGACGTAAGTTCTCACTCCAGCCCGCTCGGAACGTGAAAACGTGCGCCTAAACCCTCCCCGTTCGCTTTCGTAGGTGACCGTGTTGTTGGGGGTCTGGGACCGGGACCGAGTTCTGTTGGCTATGCTGTCTCTTTGCCGGTATTCTCCGGGACGAACTCGCCTCACTTGAAGATCAAGTACTATAGTGGGAGGCCTCTGCCCAGGAGTCGCAGACTCGCTGCTGCCATTAGTTTCTGAAGAACCTGCTGCTTGAGGAACAGGTCTCGTTTCAGGGGCTGAAAACAGAACTGCATTTTCACTTGGCATCTCAGTCCCCACTGTATGCTGCCTTAAGGTCACGTGCTGCCTAGTTCTAGAACTTCCCTCAGCTTCATTCACTGAGGAATGGTCAAGTGTTTGAGATGATGTATTGTGATGAGCCCTGCGAGGAGTCTCACTCACTGGATTAATAGGTGACCTACTTCTATCAGTCCTAGCCCGTGTTCTCCGCTGTTCTGGGCTCCTACTTCTTGCTCTCCTCTGCCCTCTAGGAGGAGAGGCTTCCTCAGTTGTTAGCTCCTCAGACGTGCTACGTTCTGATCCAGGCTGTCTTGTGGATGGCGATTCAGACCTTGGAATTTCAGAGTCACTTTGGCTGTTTTCCAAATCCTCCCCGCTGGAAGGCTCTACAGATGGCTCATTCTCAGTTTCTGGATTTGTGTTTCCATTATTACGGTTGACATTTATCTCCAAACTGAATCTGAAGTCACCACTGTTTGGGTTAGTCCGGCTCACCGCTCTCCAAGACTGATTTCCTCGTTGCCCACTTCGCGTTGTATTTCCAGTCTGTCGGACTGAATTAAGCCAGTCTATTATAGAGTCTCCATTTGAAACATCTTCTGCAGACTCTGCACCTGTGAAAAAGACAAGGAACTACCAAAATTAGAGTACTGAGCTAATTTTGGAGTGATTTTTTCCAAGAACATTATTACTTACTCTAACAAGTCACAGTTTAAAAGTGCTTAATCCTATCATGCACTACTGTGTTTCACTTGTAACATCAAGGCTCATCTGCCAGAGCTTTTTAGGGAGCAGGAGTGGACATTTTTCTAATGGATATGGAGAGCCTGTAGTGGTCACACAGCAAACAAGCCACCAGAACAACACACATTATTTATCATAAGTAAATGGAAAGTCAACCAGGTATTGAGCATCGCAATGCAGCAAATTGATTAATTGCTTAAAAAGAAAAAAAACTTTTTTTAAAAAAACCCACAGATTATTGCCAATCTAGTGTCTGCCAAATAGAGAACTAAGTCTGTTCTGGCCCTTCACTTGAAGCACAGCTTCATAGCAAACCCAACTCACTGAAGAATAAGCCCCCACGACAAGCTTGAGGAGTCCTCCACCAGCATCTTTAGGGGGTGTAAGCAATACAGCATCCTTGAAAGGAGAATGAAAAACAAAACAAAACCAAAACAGGATTGCCAAAAGCATCCCAGAAGGGAACAGACAAGAAAGCAATCTAAACAAAAACAAAGAAAACCAGAAGAAACTTTATCTTGATGTAAGTAACAGACGCATTATGGGTGAAGTCTGTCCCAAATTGATCGCTGCAGCAGATATCAGACATAACGTTCACTTAGTTTTGAAACAAAGCTCACCTTGCACCTGCCTAGGCTTAACTTGTTCCACTCCTGCACTCAAGTTAAGGTCCGTATGGGGTGCTAAAGTTAAGAGTTTTCACAAATACTGTATATACCTCTATTCTCATCACTGTTTTGCTGTGGCGGACCTTCTTTAACTTGGTGTAGCCTTCTCAGCAACTCTTCTTCAGTAATTTCACCTTTGAAAACAAGCAAAGTTTTCCAAAAATATTTCCAAATCATATATATGGCAAGCATTATCCATAGCTCAAGACTGCACTTGAAAACTCTTAGATACAAGTGACTGCTCATTTTTTTCTAATTAAATCCTGACATAACGAGGTAGGCAAATAGTTCAGGCACTCCCAACACCATGGGCTCAAGTATCTTTTTACTGAAGCTGAAGAATCTAACAGTTAACAACCTATTCAGATACTGAAATGCTTTCTGGGTTCTGTGACCTCTATAACTCAGATTTCCTCATTCTACGTCAGTTAAATATCTAATAAAAAATATAACGCACTCAAAGCCTGAAAAAAAGGTTCACATTAGTGGAAGTTGCATTTCAAGAGATTAGCTTTTTAATCAAAAATACCTAAGAGGCCATAACTAGGTAAACTTTGCATGTACCCATCAAGTTATAAGTACAGTAAACTTCCACATCTCATAAATCCATCTCACCCTAATTGTTGCTCCATTATCCAGTACCCCCCTCAAATTATTCAAATCGGCAAAGAGCTACTTCCTACCGTGGAAGACAACTGCCACAAAAAAAACTAACTGGTGAAACAGATTCGGGAGAACAGCAAAAGGACACATTACACCTTCAAGCAATTCCAGTAAGGTGTCCAAAACTGAGGGTTACCTACCTGGTGTTCCTAGCAAATTGTTATCTCTCATAAGCCTGTAGTCCTCTTCGCTCAGGTTGTTTACAAACTGATAGAAAGCTTCTTCTCGATCTAACCGATCCAGCTGACTTTGACGTTGTGCTTCCGATTGATCAAGGTTTCCTTTATCACTAGAATCTGAGCTTTCCATCTTGGCAAGAGGAGTAGAAGAGGATCTACAAAGGAAAGAACAAACCTTTCATCCAGTGTAATGAAGTTTAGCATGATATTTAGGTGAGTTTAAATTGCACTGCATTCTTCACTGTTAATCAGCTAAATGAGTTTCTTCCAGAATTTAAGGATAAGTTTCAGTGAAGATAAACTGCATAATCCCAAATGAAGTCACTCTAAAAAGCTAGTCATTCTGATGTCTTCAAGAACCACAAACTAAAACTATAGCTGCAATTACCAAATACTCAAAATGGCAAGTGAGAGCACAAGGAATAGTATCAACCATAACCTTTAATCTATCTTTATAGACACAGTTGACTAGCTGTCTATGACTACCCCTCCTTTTCGGCATAAAACACCACCAAAACATAACTGCCTAACCGCTCACAAAACAGGCTTAATGGTGCCACACAACAAGCTAGTATAAAGCACAAGTCACCCTTGATTATGCTCCGTTACTCTAAAGACAAGTTTAGAGGATTAAAATTTCAGCACTTCTTCGCTCCCTGCACCGTAGGAAAGCAAGCAGGTCTCGGCTGTAGCTTTACAGCCAATTAGGAGGAACATTATTATCAACATGCAACTGAATTCTAACAGAATAAAGTGGGCTACAAGGAATTTAAGTATTGAATTGTGAAGACACTAGGGAACACTGCATCTGCAGAAGAGAACTATTATTTCCCCTCAAAAAAAAAAGGATTAATGATGGCAATGACCAACAAATTTCCAGGACAAAACTCTAGTAAATGTACCAGGAACTACTTCTGCTATAAAGAGCCATTTTCTAAACTGTGCATTTTTTCATCTGGACAAGATCTTTCACAATGTCTCTGAACATCAATGAATGTAACGTCTGTATTTGATCAATATTAAAACAAAAGGCATGCAAGTGCTCGAAACATTACAGCACTAGCTACCCCATGCAAATATATCAAAGGAAGTTAAAATAATAAGTTTCCTTAATCATAAGGCCTCACCATTCACAACATCAAGAATTTTCCTGTATAACTGCAAGAATCTAGCTACTCAAAAAGGTGATTAGCAAGCTAATCCTCTGCATGCTAAAAAGCTCTACAATAATATTCCCTCATCAGAAAACATTCCTTTCATTTAAACCAATTTAAACCATATTTCATGTGACATGAAAATACTGGAAGAATAAAGCCTTTCTGCTTTTTACTGGAAAATTTCCAACTCTCAGACATCTGTCTAGTGCAAAAAGCATCTTTTTTTGGTTTGTCAGCACAGCTGTCAAGTCAAGACTGCCCACAGTTTACATTAGTGCTTCTCCAAAGAAGAGAAGCACGGCATGATCTCCAAGGGTAGGGGTTTTTTTTTAGGCTGCTATTGTGAAGATTAAAGTACACAGACAACCTAAGTGTGTAACAGCAGGAAACTCCATAAAATGTAACATTCCACTACTGCAGATTGTGGATTATAAAATAAGTACTCCAATTTGTCTCAGCTCTACTTCTGAAGCGACAAAACGTGTTTTTAAGTTAGTCATATTTAGGCACAAAGGACTTGCTGCCCACAGTAACAAAGGCAGGGAATGCTACTGGTATTACTCGATTCTGGGAATTTCTGCCATTTTGCCAAACAAATTAAGCTTAACTTTAACTATCAGGAAGAAGCAGCCAATGCTTTGGTTACTGCTGTTTCAAACGGAAGCCTCAGAGCCCTTTTTGCACTGCTAAGCCTCTGGGGTAATCTGAAGACTGCATGAGCTGTCAAATACACTGATAAATGAGTCCATTTACACTGGATATTACACAATATCTTTAGTAGGGTAAGTACAACTTGGACCAGACTCAGTTATGAAATCTGCATGGACTTCAAATCTCAGACACTTCTAACAAGAGCACAGCCTACACTGAAATGTAAACAACTTTTTACAAGCTTTCCATATAACTTCACCCCAAGTAACTCCACTTAAAAACACAGTTGTTCCAACACAGCCATCAGAAATACCAAGACTGCTGCTTTTGTAAGAAACACCTGAATAAAGGCTCGACTACAGCGACACATTCAGAATAAACCCCAGAATAAACTCCAGAAAGATGCATTAGTGCTCTGGGGATATGCAGCCCAATTTTGTAATCTGTGATACCTTTCCATGAATCAGTGGTGGAACAAAAGCTCTCCAAAGTTTTCAGTACAATTAATAAAATTAGTGAACGCGACAAGGTACTAAGGGGCAGATGCAGTGTGAAGTTTTGTTTGTTTTATACTCAATATAAAGAGGGACATGACTCTGGAAAAAATATTTTACAAAATAGAATGCCTTCATAAAGATGGCACTACTACCATGTTTGTAAGCATTAGGCTAATTCTACAACAGGTTTTTTTTTTTTTTCTTCTTCTTTTAAAACAGCATTAAGCACACAACATATCCAACTTGCTTCCTTCTTACACACTGAAATTTTCCTTTCAACTGCAAATTCCAGTGCTTGCAGGTGGCTCGGGCACATTACATATATTTGATAAGAGGAGACGTGGTCATTTCAATCCAGAAGATGAAGGAGAAACTGCTCTTGGACAGGGACAAAGGGAAGGTGTCAAAACAAGTAAAATGAGGGCAAAAAGAAATCTCTCATTTGCCAATAGATTAATGTATACTTTTTAGGAAATGGCAGGAGAAAGTCAGTCATAGCCTCACTTGTTTCCAGGTTTGCTTCCCCCTTCCTTTTTGATCATTTCTGCTCTTCCCTTTTAAGCCATAAAATCAGCTGCTGGTCAAGATTACAAAGACACTGTAGCTAAAAAGTCTAACACGAGGAATCTTAAATCAAGAATTTCACCTACATCAAGACTATTTCGACTAGAGACTCGACTCTCATTACACTTACCCACTGTAAGCTGCAATGACTACAGATTGCACTAGCTCACTGCACCCCAATTTCAAGTTGCTTGGCTACTTCGACACCATATAAATGCCGTAAGTCTATATGGGAGAGTCACTTTTAGCCCAATACACAAGCAAATACCGTAAATACCAAACCAGCACACTTTCCCTACCTTATCACCAAAAACAAATGGGACAAAACTCTTCCAAGCCACAGCTCTGATATCAGAACCTGTACATGGAAATTAAGAAAGCAGCAGAAACCTTTGGACGGAAATCTCTCCCTTTGCCAACCACCCTTTTGTTTCAGGCTTCACACTTTAAGGTCATCTCCCACAAAGCTCCAGAGTCCTGTATTATTTGACAGTTTACTGAGCACTAGGAGTATTAACAGTTACTACTACCTCATCATGACTCTGCAGCTCTCACCTAGTTGTGCAACTCTTTCACTGCACCAACACACTCCAGCAGAACATCACAAAAACAACTCAAAATTTTGTGTCTCTCAAGATTCTGCTCTCAAATCACACACTGCAGAAAATCAGGACTGGCTTAAGGAAGCTGGAAAGCCTCATGAGGGAAAGCCAACAGGTATACTGTTAAGCTACAGAAGAGTAATAGACACTTCATTATCAAGTAAACAGGTACTCTAGTGGTATAGTGCAATTCAAAGCAAGATTTTGTTCTTTTCCACACTAAAAAGATTATTTTGCGTCCTCTCCTGTCAGTGCTGGGTTGACAAAGACTGGAGGAGATCAATGAGCAAAAGGTTCAGATCTGTGGATTATAGTTAACTTCAGCTGAGCTATCCAGAAAAAAAATCTCTTTACAGGGAAAGAGAAGATCATCTAAAACTTGCAAAAACACCCAGGAGCTTTGCTAGAATAAGATGTATACTCAGAAAAAGAGACGAAACCATAGGCACACTCAAGAAGGAAGGGGAATATTCACTGTAGTTAATATGTCTGGATATTCAGCTGCTGAAGAATATTTAATTGGTGTTCCCATCCTTTGACAAGTCAGCAAAGTACCTTCCCTGCAGTTGCGCTTCACCAGACTCGCAGACTCCAGAGCACAAATGACTTGCTGTCTCGCCACCACTGCTGCAGACTGCGGTACGAAAAGCAGTAAGCCCACAATAGGTATCTTTTTTTTTTCTCCTTCCAAGAGAAGGTAGTATTACACTCTCTTGGATATGAGCAACAACAACAAAAAAATACTAGATATCTCCTCAATACTGTGGTTACCTTCCTTATAATACCCAATATGAGAGGTTTTACATTTTCCCATATGTAAAGGTGGGTGTAAATTAAAGCAATCCATCAAGAATTTACTACAAAAAACAGCTGCAATGAAACACTTCCGTCGTCCATTCGCCTTCCACAGTTAAGTGTGCATCTCCACACTGCTTACTCTGGGAAGAATTTTTTTACTCCCTAGAGAGTAAGTGCTAGTGGACCAGGCATCTCCGTGACAATTCACTAGATCACACTCCTTCAAAAAATATATTAGGTATGTCCTGATATCATTTATCTATGTTGAATAACAAGGCACTATCTTAGCTTGTGCTCCTGGTTTTTAATTTAAATAAAATTTACATAAACTAATTAGAAGGCTCATTAAACCAAGTAGGTAAAACCTGGAAGATGCGACAAGCTTAAAAGTGACTCTTTGGCAGGGCTAAAAGAAAACATAATACCTTAAAATTATAATCTTCATTCAATGCGTAGGGCAAGTCTCAAAACTTTTAACAGCAGAAAGGCAATTAAATTAGTTAAACCACAGAAACAACTCCTATTTATGAGCTGGCTAGGCAACAAAAACCTCCTCGTGAAAAATGACCCCATGTAGGTGTTACTAGTATTTCAGTGCTACTTGAAAGTTTGCTGTGCCCTGTATATTAGGAATGTTTCCTGAATTACCTCACATCCCAGCAACATAATTAGTACTTTTGTATATACAAGGAGGATGTCAATATGAATAAGTGTTTTGTAGATGTGCTCAGTAGAAGGATAATTTCTCAGTTATGATTCATAACCTCCTCTTAATTAGGTACTTCAACCAGTAGAGCACCTTGCCTACTTCCAGTCTACATAACTCATCAAACCCTTCGACTAAAAGAAACAATTTGTTAGTGGAAGCTGCAAATCCTTCCCCCCCCAACCCGCTTCGGTTTTGACCTACTTCAGATAAACTGTTTTTTCCACTTTTCACTAACTGTATATACCTGCGTACCTGAATGTTATTTACATTTACATTAGAAATAGAGTGGGTGGCCTGTTCCAAGCCCCTTACAGAAACTCTAACTTCAGCAGCCTCTGCAACTCTGTTTCTTAAACAACAAACACAGCAACCAGGCCTAAGGGTGATGATACTCCAAGTTCTCCAAGCTATAACAGAAGTTACTTCTAGTATTAGTTTTCCCAGAGGAATTAAAATGGCAAAAACAATTTCCACGCTTATCAGTACCCAAAGCTAGCAGAATGTAGGACATAACATGAACTATTTATTTTTAAATACTTCATCATTCAAGCCTGCACATTCAAAAGCAAAAACTGACTGGAAGGGAACCCTATCATTAAGGAAAAAAATACCTCAAACTAGTGAAATGAAACAAATACCTATTTCTGCAATATATGGAGCTCTATTAAGTTTTTTCTTTCCTGCTCCCTCTCCACTCCTTTCTTCCTTTTCATGCAGGTACACAAGCCTGATTTTGTGATCAAAGTGAAGGCTTTGATGCCATAGGAATAATTCACTAATCTACATCTTATACACTACAACAAGCAACAGCTTCTCTAGTTTTCAAAATTGTTTCATGAATTTTGGATATATTCTGCTAGTCTTGCTTTCTACAGATAGCCTGACTGGTGCTGATGAACAGATCTACCTTTTTACTAGATTCTACAAACTTTAAATATTCAAGAATGTCCAATGCTCTCTTTACCTCAAAAAACTTTTTTTGAATTTTGTCTCCTGTAAAGCACTCTATATACATTTCTATAAGAAATTAAATGCTAACTTAATTAGCCATGTTAAACATGGATTCAGCTATTTCATAGCCCCAAAATGTGCCAAAGCAAAGGCTATAAAAGATGTCACTTTGAACATCAGAAAGTAATGAATGCTTTTGCAGAACAGACCAAAGAAAAAAAAAAAAAAGAGAGAGAGAGAGAATGCAAGAACTGCCAAGATGAAAAAACAAACACTAGCAGAGATAACACCTACTCCTGAAAAGTCAGAAAGAAGTAATGAAATCGGGTATGGAATCCTTCCCGTCTCTAAGGGTCCCCCAATTCAACAAGAGTCAGTTAAAAAATGAAAGAAAACCCACCCCAGTTTCTCAATTTTATCTTCAGTATGAAAGGGTGGACCTTACCAATTCCAGAATTAAATATGTGAAATGAAGTTGCAGTTCTGAAAATAAAATGCAGCATAAACTGCCAACAGCAAGGACTTATCCTTTTCTCACCTGTACTTATTAAAACAATATCTTTTCACAAAGAAGTTGCAAGTAAGATTACAAGAGCACTGCCTACTGTCTCCAAGTTTGGATGATGCCACAAAGGAGAAACCTTGGCATACACAAGATATCACAAGTTTCCAGCTCTGGAAGGAGTCTTACTCAGAGGTGTTCTCTTCTTCCAGAAGCAAGATTCACGTTAGGTGAGCAAGCAAGCGCCCACTCGGAAGCTGCAAGGAAGAGGTGCTCCTGTGCCTAAGTAGCCAGTGCTGACACTGAAAGGGCAGTAGACACGGGATGACTTTCAAGGGAGTTGCACCCATAAAACTGATGACCACTATGTAACACTCAGATGTCAGAAGAAACAAAACACCTGGTTAATGAAGTCATAACCCATCATCATAATCACCCAAAATCATAATCAATCATAACCCACTGAATTTCGCTTTCAGAAAAACTCCACTCTGTCTACCACTGAATCCCGCTGTCTCCATAAAACTACTGCTACCGGTTTCTAATGCAAGTAAAAGGCAAATATAACGACAACTATCACTACCAGCAAAACCCACACAAGCATTTTTTTGCTGTTTATGTCTAGTACCTAACAAATATACAAGTGGAAAATAAAATTAAGTCTAATTTGTATTTAAATATGTGTCTCTAAGACTAGAAGCCCATTTCTGATGACTAAGGCAGGCAGGCTCAAGCATTTTATTAACAAGATTACACGTGCATACACCTTGCATATTGAAATTCAGACTCCTCTAGGCAAAATGTTTTTAAGTTACCAAGTTAAGAGAACGTAAATGTGCACTGACTTTTCTTACCTATTCAATTTTTATTAGATGCTTTTACAAAACTGTGCAATTTTTCAAACCTCACTTGAGTGAGGAGCAGAGCCTCGACAACCTGGATCAGCAAAACAAACAGGCAAAAAAACACCCCAATGCCTGGACAGTATGATGAAATACAGCCCCATGTGTTTCTGAGGGGTTCCACTGCAGCCAGGAGTATTCTCAAAAGCAAAATAGAGCCTCTGTGATGCTACTAGCTATCTTACACTCCGAATGAAGATCCCATCTCTAAGTTACTAGACTACTACAGTATATTCAAGCACTGTTTTAGAGGTGCATAAGATCATCATATGAAGGTATCTGGAGGAAAGAGATGCTCATGTTTTGCTTTATCCCTTCAAGGTTATGCTTGCTCAAGCTAAAGAGCTTATCAAGAAGATGTTAAAAGGTACATTGGAATACATCAGTTTATTCACATTCACAAATGCTTCGATAAACACCTAATATTCTTGCTCGATTCAGGTGTTTTACTACATGGACACCAAATTCTTCACAAGGGGAAATAAAATAAAAATTAGCAGCTTAGTAACATATACTGGATAACGTACACTTAAATTGGACTTAAGCACAATCTTTAGGCTCAGGCACACAAAGTTATGTTAAGCTACGGCTGTAAAAAAAAAAAAAAAAAAAAAAAAAAAAAGTGCAACACCTCCACTGCAACCGGAAGTATCCTATCAAGATTCCTACAGGTAAGAGTAGCACAGGAATAAGCTATTCAAGTACTTTGACGTACAAGTGCTCTGTAAGTGTCTCCATTTAGAGATCACATGCCACCTTTGCCTAAAAAGGCAGATACAAAAGAGACACATAATGGGAGCCACACGTGTAACACTGTTTTCCAGTTTACCTTGAGATCTCTTTGAACTCTATTTGTACGATACAAATGACAATCACTGTCAAAAAAAAAAAAAAAAAGAATGCTAAAAAGATGTTCCGGAGGTTATTTCGGGGATGAGCCCTTAGTCAGAACCCTTGATGAAGCGAATGCTGCGACTATCATGCTTCTGTGGCCTGACATAATGAGAACCTCTTAATTTAATAACATGGGGCATTTTCCCCATGTCATGAGCAGACAAAACAAAGTTCCTATAAATCTTTGTGTTCCAAAATGGGAAACCTGTACAGGGAATACAGTCATTTTAAGTGCTAGCTGACCACTGCAACAAAACTAAGCCTCAGACTCCCAATTAAGATAATTAACTGCACAAGCAGTAGCCAACTGTTTGTTTTTCAAAAAGACTTGTCAAGTCACTGCAATTAAAAAAAAAATCAGGGAAAACATGGTATTAGAGCTTCTTTAGAATTTTTACGATGACTTCCAACTTGAAATTAACCAGCACTGACAATCTGGATAGGGGAAATAAATCAGATGCGTGACTGTACTATTTGGGTTCAGTCCAGTTCGAAGGCTTGTTTACTCAAAGACTTCTCCCGATAAAGACTGTATCTTCTCAAGAAAAAAAAAAAAAAGAAGTAAAACTACTCAAAAAATACCGTGTATTTTGTAAAACTACTCAAAAATTCTATGTATTTTGTTGTGAAATCTTTCAACGAGCTTCTTATTGATGAATAAGAATCTAAAAAAGGTCGGCAACCCTTAGCGATTACGTACAGCATGACAGGTACTACTCCATTAAAGCTCACGGAAAACAATGCAGTATACGTGCACTGCTGGTTTTGAAACAGCAAACAGAAACCCAGAATGTCAGCAAATAGTATTAAAAAAAAAAAAAAGAGGAAGGTGGGGCTCGCCCAGAAAGTGACAGAGCAAAGATGACGTGATCAAGCGGCGAGGAATTAGCAGGACAGGAATGGCAAACACCCCAGCCATTAGCAGAGCATAGATAAAGGAAGATAGCAGCGTGGACACGTCTCCCCAGTGTTTCTTGCCTCAGTTCGTGGTGGGGTGAGCTCAAGGCAAGGTCCTGTAGAGCCAGAGGCCCTCGGGGAGGCGCTGGGCAGCGCGGCGAGGCTCCAGGGAACGCCCGAGATCCCCCTGTCCAGCGGGGCCGCTGCCGGGGCCTCTCCCAGCCCCGCGGCCCTTCCCGGAGCGCGGGGCAGCGGGAACCACCAGGAGCCCCGCGGTGACAGAGCGGGTGTCCGGGGGGGGGGGGCGGCCGCTCGCGGCGCCATCGGGGCCCCGAGCTCCATCACGACACCCGCAGCGGCCTCAGGGCGCCTTCGCCCGCACCCCGCAGCGGCCGCCGCCGCCTCGCTGGGCCCGGGCCTCTCGCGGCGCCGGGCCGTTTCGCGCGCCCGCCTCCCGCCCCGATACTCACCGCCCGCCGCCGCCTGCCCAGCTCCCGCCGCGCCGCTCCGCTCCGCTCGCTGCCGCCTCGCCCCGCTCCCCTCGTGCCTGAGCGCTCGTGACGGCTCCCGCCCTGCCTGCCCGCTCAGGCGGCCATTTTCTGCTCCATTGTTACCAAGGAACGGGGGCCCGGAAGCGGCCGCCGGCAGAGGAAGTAAAGGCGAGCGCGCGCCTGCGCATGCGCCGCCGCCCCGCCGGGGCTAGCGGGAGAGTGGAGCGTAGAGCGTGGAGGACCGCGCGGCTAGAGCGGCGCCGGGGCGCGGCCGCGCCGCCATTTTGAGGAGGGGCAGAGGCTGCGGCGCGGGTTGGGCAGGGGGGACGTGGGGGCCATTTCAGAGCGCGGCGGAGCTGAGGGCGCGGCAGAGCTGAGGGCGCGGCAGCCGGCGCCGAGGGCGCGCGTAAACACCGCGTCGTCCCGTACAGATAGCGGCCATCCTGTGTGGAAACTCCTATTGTCTTTTTTTAAAAAAACAAAAATAAATATTTGTGAGACTCTCCATATGCATTTTTTTAAAGTTAAATGTCCGTGCAGTACCTTCCCTATCAGCTATAAACCCTCCCCTTCTGGAAAAGTGCCCATACCTTATGGCCTCCTAGCAGAGGAGTAAAGTCAGAAATCAATAAACAGAAAAAAAAAATCTGCTTGAAAAGATAAGTGAGAAAACTGGGAGAGGAAAAATTGCACGTGAGCCCAAAGGGACAGGGCTGCTGGTGCTGTGTCGGCAGAGGTAGCTGTAGATGATGATTTTTTTTCTTGGATTTTCCTCAAAACATGGAACCTGATGCTGGCAGCAGCAGGATGAGTGATTCCTGGTGTGGCTGGGAGACGATACCTTGTCCCGCAGGAAACCTGCCGGCAGCCAGTTAACCTGCCACACGTCTAAAACCAGATCAGGGCTGGAAGAGAATAGGGAAGAAATAGGCCTTGCCCTGCATATTAATGGCAATTAATTAGTGGCCTGTGTGCACACAACTCCTTGGCTCTTGCAGCAGAGCAGCGTCTTTCCAAGAGTTCGTGGGAGGAAACATGTTTGTATAGAGAACCTTCTAGTACATGGGGAAAAAAAACAAACCAATAGCAAAAGTGTGGTGTAATTCATCCTTAAGTATTTTCAATTTGGTAACGTATGTGTAGCGAAGGAGAATTACAATACCTTTCCGTGGTAAATTTAATGTCTTTTCCCTTCAATGAGGGTAAATAAATTTGCTTTTAAATCCCCCAGAGTCTTAAAATTGGTTATATGGTATGCACTGATAGATGAGAAAAATGTGGGGGGGGGGGTTGTCTAAAAAGGTATTAAAATAATATATTCACAATATAGATAAGGAATAATACAAATGCAGTGAGGCAGAGAAAAATTTGAATCTCTTGGGAGCTTCTAAAGCTGAAGCAAAAAAAAAAAAAAGAAAGCCCTGACAAACTCAAATCCCTACATACTTGAACTATTAGCAAAGCTGGGACCTAACAGGTAAATGAAGTCAATTTACTCCAGTGAAGCAGCCTGGAATAAGCCTGAGAAGAAGCCTAATGATGTAACTTTGCTCTTTTCTCTGTGTCAATACAGACTACGTTGCTTTACTGTGCTTGTAACAGGCCATTCCCTTGGATCAGACAAGCAGATGGAGGTTTTGTTTGTTTTTTTAAGGGTGATGATGGGACAGAGGTGTTTATGTCTTATGTCTTTTTTTTTTCCATTCAAAAAAATATCCCCTTTGGATATTCAAGTTGGTCATTTTTAAATCACATATTCTGGTATCCAAGATTCTTGAAGAGCTGGAGGAGAAGTCCTTTGCATCCTGAAGAGGGACTTTTAATCGTTTCCAGGGATTTGCTGGACTGAAAAAAAATTCCCGTCAGAGACTCCATTGGGAGCTGGTGCCGCCTTGGGTGCCTGCAGGGTGCTCGTTGGTGCCCGGCCGCTGCGGGAGAGGCGGAATTGGCGCAGGCCGGGCCGTAAAGGAGCGGGCAGCTACGCTGTGTCCTGCAGGAACGCCGGGAACCGCAAAAAGCTGCAGTAAAGGCTGAGCCCTGTCCGGATGGCAAAACCCGGAGCAACGTGCGGCCTGCACTGGAGCAAGCTGCATGCATCTCTGTTGTGCTACAGCCAGCCCAAGCAAAATAATGTGGGGCTGCCAAGAGGCTTTGCGGGTAAATCTTTGCAAGAAGATGTGGTGACATTATGAAAATCAGGCTTTGTCAAGCAGCTAACCAGATACTATCCTTAATATCATAGTTCCAAGGAGGAGTGCTGATACAATAAACCTTCAGTTAGTAAGATATCCGATCTGCCTTTCACAATATTTTGATTGAGGATTAGGAACAACGTAAGTCACAATGACAAATGTTAATTGGATTGAAAACTTACAGATGCATCTGGAAACACAGCGGTGAACAGGACCATTGCTGAGCCAGGCATGGTGCCTTCTCACTGGCACTGGATCTCATAGGACTTCACGGGCAATCAGTGACCTAAAAGATAAAATAAAATCATGACTGGTAATCTGCACGTGCACAGAAGTTAGGGGCAGGTCATGGGTACAACAGTTAATATGGGTCAGTTAATAAGCTGAGGCTAGTTGAAACAGTCGTACGAGGCACTGGCAGAGCACGGGGTGTTTAGAGCCACTGACCCAAGTGAGAAGCTCCACAGCAGGTGGAACCATGAAGGGCTCTTATCTGGCAAAGGGCAGGCAATATTCGGTAAGCAGATAGGCACTCAAATGTCTTCGAACAGCAAGGAAAGTTGGAGAGTTGGAAAGAGCCCATCCACAGTTTATCTACTAGGACAGAGTGAAGAATCACCAGAAATATTTGATGATTTTTTCTTCTAAAATCAACACTCGTTCGAGCAAGATCTCATCGAAAGGAGTCCGGTGACATTCATTAACTGGCAATTCAGAGCAGGTTATTAGGGCAGCTCCTTCTAGGCTTCTGGATAAACACAGCAGTGCTGTCGCTGTTCATGTCGCCTAACATCAGCGTGAGCCACAGGCACCCTAAAAATCACTGGGCACCTGCAGGAGACACCCCAAAACCTGCCTTGGGCAGCTGTTGCTGCACTTTTTGCTCTGACTCTGCTGTAAGAGCAGAGCCCGCCGTGGAGAAACACAGATGTGCTACAAGGCAACAGTGACACCAAATAACAGCTGCTTTATTGCTATCCCTTGGCATTTTGACAGCATTGTGTCCCTGCTGGGTTCTAGCTATTACTGAGACCAGGCAAAGGTCCTGCGGAGGTTTTATGTTTTATGTGTTCATGGTTTCCTGTAGAAAATCTAGAATGACCCTGTTTTTTTTTATTTGCAAAATTCACAAGAGAAGAATGGGAGAAAGCAGAAGAGGGAAACACAGGATGAGGAAAGAGGAACAAAAAGAGGAAAACAAAACCTTTCCAAGACATTTTCTTACTCAGAGTTGATGGTCATCCTTTTATGAACATCAAAAACACCATTTTGATGGTCACTCACCAGTCTTTATATTGGGGCTGCATTTCTAGCATCTCATGTGTAGCTGGAGAGTGTGTAAATGACTGTTTCTGTATTGATGTCTGGCTAATTACTCGAGTAGCAGGGGGGACCCATAGTGGGTTTGAGCCTACTCCTTTTTTTTGCAGCTGTTTCAGTGGCAAATGATAATTCCTCGCTCAATGTTTTGCTCTTTCTGGGAATTTAAAAATAACTTGCCTAATGAAGCAGTGCTGTGCGGCTCATATGTCCAAGCAGATAGGAGTGAAACGCTCCAGTTTATAATGCAAAGGCGTCTGCAGTGGCAGTGCCTTTGAACAAGTCCCCCAGGGCTATTTTTCAAATAATCCCTGGGCTGACTGAAATTAATGCAGAAAGAAAATTCAGAGAAACACTGAAGAATGGCATCAAAGGGTTTGGGACTTGGAAAACGTTTCTGGATGAGCCATAATCCATCCCATCTTCCAGCCTCCTTTCAGCAGAGGCATTTAATGCCTGTATTAAGGGCAGTTTTCGAGGTACGCGCTCTACAGTGAGGCCAGCTGGACCGTGTGAGAAAGACCTGGTGCCTTGTGGAGATCAGGGGCTCTGTGCTGCTGTCCCACTGTTAAAACCAGAGAAGCTGAAGCACAGAGTAACAAAAACCCATCCAAGGGCATCACCAAAGCAGAGGCAGAGTTGCACACCAACAATATCAGTTTTCAGTTTCTCCCTCAAAAAAACCCCACTTCGTTTCGTTAATTGTCTTTGGTTTTCTACCTTCTGTACCTGCTGAGACCAGAGCTATCCCACCCAACTCATGGATAGATGCTTTTCACACCTTAATTTAAGATATCAATTCAGTGGTTCGCTTCAGTTCGGCGTTTTGGGTGGGGAAACATCCAAGTAGGAAGGAAGGACAGGTCAGGAACGTCCAAGCTTGTAGCCTCTGGCTGCAAAGGGATTTTTGTGACACTCAGTTTCACCAGAGCAAGAGTCTCTGGAGCAGAGATTTGGCACGGGAGGTTGCAAAGAGCAGCCGTGAACATCTCGACAGGACAGGACACCTGAGAGCTGACACGGACACCTATTCCATCTACTCCATTTGTCAGTTCCATCCAGCTATTTCAAAGAGTTGCTACAAAAGCGACGATGCCCACAAATTGGGGATGATATGCTGGGAAACAAATGGCAGGGATGGGGTCTGGAGGGACACGTGGCTTCTTGCTTTGGGCCACGGCTGGACACAGAAGCCCTTTCCCACCTTTCTTAGCATCTTGGATTGATTTTCACTGTTATTGTTTTCTTGTTCTTCAGAATTAATTCATTTACACTGCAGGTCCTTGAGGTTTCAAGCTTAGTTCTGCTGGTGCCATAATGCTTATCAGAGAGTAAATGTTATTTTTTCTTTTGACATATCAATGAAAAAAATCCTTTCTTCCCCAGCTAGATGAATGATTATTACATTCTTCAAATCAATTTTCATTTTTCTTTAATTGCTTCTGATGCCTGTGGCACGGGGGAATGACAAGGGCTGCACTGCAGCCTGGGAGGCTCGCTGGTAACTCGGCAATCTCCTCACCTCCAAGGTAGAAGATTATTGATCCTAACAGGCCTAATGGTTTTATTTGGGGCAGAGAGGATGAGGAACGCTGCTGTAGGAAGAACTTGCCAGGCAGGGACTCATGCTACTACTGAGATTAATCCCACAGAGAATGTAAGAGCCTTATGATATGCAACATGTCTGTGTTTTTATTGAATTGTCCTCAGGAAATGCCAGCACTAGGGAAACACAGTGCAATGCACCATTCCCTTGAATCTGCTCCAGTCTGCCTTAGTGTAAAAGGATTAAGTGTATCCAAACTAACATGAGCAGGTGTAACTTCAGCTTTATGGTTGTCTAAGTAAAGCAAAGCATAAGAAAACGAGAGACTTTTTGGTTACTGGGATGCAACAGTTACAAGAACAGGAGTTTCTTCCTGCCTGTACGTTATAATGATGATCGTTGCCTGGGCCTCTGTGGAAGCTGTCCACAGCTACAGCCAGTGCTCCAGAGGTCATTGCAACTATATCTGCATGCGCACACGCTCTGCAATCTTGCAAGATTGCACTGGAAGCCTCCTGACAAGAAATCTGCATTTCCTGATACTCTGTTCCAAAATTTAAAATGAGCCATTTCCAGAAACTATCATGGACCATACAGTATCCCGTGCTAATCAAGGAGTGGTGTGTGGCCTTTCTTGAACCTAAGTTAGGCTGGTGATAACTGCTTACTCAAAATCCCTTCAGCTATAACCAATATGAGTCTTCATCTCAGTGTGTTTCCCAGCAGGTGAGCAATCTCGACAGGATTTAGTGCTAATTCAGATATTTGCACCTTCCTCTTCTCAGATCCCAAGTCTAACTTTCATCAACCTTGAGCAAAGCCACAGAACAACCGCCTCACTCACACCAGCAGCTACCTGAGCTCCCAGAGCCTTTCCGAGTCGGTAATAAAACTTACTCTTCAATTCTTTATTGCTGTAATGCTGGCGCCATAACCCCACCTGAGAGGGCAAAACCTGGATCCAATTGAAACTTTCCCTAACGCTTCTTGTCTATACAGGCCCTCCTACCAGTCCTGCACACCCCACGTCTGCACCTTGGCTTCATCCCTGACGTGAATCCGAGTCCTAACCCAACCCTAAAACAACAGACCTAGTTGCCCCTCAGCTAAAAAATAGACCAGGTAGATATTTCCAATGATACCGGGAGCCTTCCCATACGTTGGAAGCCTTCTTCCACGTCAACATCTATTTCAGGAAAATTGGGATCAGGTCAGTGTGCACCTGACGGGGCTCCACGTTTAGCTGCTGATATGAAATAAGGTGCCTGGGCCAGGGAGCTGCTGCCGCAGCCTCCCGAAGCAACCGGAGAGCCCGTGTTGTTGCAGTGCCACCTCCGGCAACACCGCGATGCCCTCTTGCCTCCCATGAGAGCAGCACTCCCTGTTTTTAACCCCCTGCCTACAAGATGCAGGGCTTGCTGGGCTGACCTTGCACTGCCGCTGCCCAGCTGTTGGGTCTCTGCTTTACGTTCCTCTCCTGTCCCAGCCAATTCGTTCGTACCCAGCTCGGGGAAGGTCTTCTGCTCCTGAACCCTCTGCGCTGTGGGTGCATGGCCTGAGCTGGCCAGGACTGTGCTGAGATTGTATCCGTAGGGATAACTGCTGCGCGCGCTGTGACACACCGGCTGACACCGCTGCCCTGCGGCCGTATGGCCACACGCGGGGTCCCCGGCGCAGACCAAGCCGGAGCGCTGCCTTTTGGGAAGCTTTTCCATCAGCTGCCGCAGCAGCAGCCCACGGTCTGGGCTGGACTTGCTCCTCAGGAGGGAAAATCCCTGCAGCACATCCACCCCTCAAGGGCTGCGGATCCCTGATCCGCACCCCTTGCAGCCGGCTCTGCATCCCATCCCTTCAGCAGCTGCCTCCCAGAAAAACGTGTCCTTATCTCTAAGTCTGCAATTTATGCTCAGTCTCCTCATTTTCTTTCATATAATCATCAGACATTTCTGCGTTTCGCCATGATAAATAACAGACTGTTGAATCTCTAGAGCTGCCAAGAAACGCATCTCAGCAGAGCACAAATAGAGCTGCTATTTTTTTTATTCCTTCCTTTAGTTTAACATTTATTCCTGCTATTGTTGTCCTTAGAAGGATAAATAGGACTGCATCTTGCTAGCTAGTTGTTCCGAATACATTAGCTGGAAGAATAAATGGCAAGACGTACCAAACACTATGAAGACACAGCCCTGCCCTCCCTGTAAAGGTGTCTGTGATCGCACTCAAGGCATTTTTTTCTATTTCTACTTTCTAAATGTCATGGGTTTCGCGTTCCCCTCCTCTCCAAGAAGGTGGTGCAGGATGTGCATTGTGCGGAAGGATGAGATGTGCATCCAGCACCACCTGCTTTGCCCTGGTCACCCCCGGGAAGCGCCCTCAGCGACGGCGAGCGATCGCTCCGAGGCAGCGATACCCTCATGAACCAAACCAAGTTGCTCAAGTGATCTCTGCTTTTGGCTGCAGACGGAGCTTGTGCTCCGTTTTCAGGCAGCAGGACAGACTGAGCAGCCTGGTTCTGCATTTCCTCCGTGCCAGAGACCCCCCTTTGCCAGCCTGCAGCCGCCATCCTGGTAAATCCTGTGCCACACAACGTAGCTGTAAAATTCCTAGTGCTCCAGGGGGGACATGCAGTAAGCACTTTTCCCTTCGCAAGCACATTTGCTGTCTCAAGTTGGATTTATAGCCACCCACCCTTACAGTTATTTCCATTAAAAAAAAAAAGGATAGAAGCATAATCTTACATGGAGGGGAGCCTAGAAGCTCTCTGTATGCATGCTGATGATAAAGAAAAAAAAGGTGAAGGTGTAGACAAGTGTAAGTATCTCCTATACTTCATGCAGGAAAAAAAAAAAAAACCAGATGCAAGCTAAACAGAAACTCAGTTTTGCTTCTTTCAGTTTCTCTGTCTTCAGACACATTGATCGAACTTGGAAGGAGATGTCATCCAGACTGCCTTGACGAGCTCACTGGAATCCCTGCGGGAAGGAAATGCTACTGACTGGATACTCCAGGTATACCTGGTGGCCACTTGCTTTCCAGATGCCAATTGCTTCTTCTCTTACAATTTAAACTGGATCAAACTGCCAGCTTTGGAAATAAAATCAGGTTAAGCTCACAGGGCTAACGATACTTTGTGCTGCCAGAAGAAAAAGATTTCAATTTTACTCTTGTTTAGCTTTTGGAAGCACTAGTGGAGCCCTACGTCTGCAGCTCTGTGATTCAGACTTTAGAGCTTTCTGAGGCAGCATGCGGTTATTAACAAAAAACCTGAATGTGTCAGTGCAAGGTCTGCATGAGTCAGTGTGCAGGCTGCCTTGAGCTGCATTCATCCACACGGGACAGGCAGTCTGAGAGGGAAAGCGGAGCCCTGCGGAAGACCTGGATTGGAGTTTTTCCCGGGAACCCATGAGATTTCCCTCCAGAATTTTGTTAGCACCTAGAGGAGGATTTTCCTCTCTCCTGTCAGAGATCAGTTCACACTGAGCGTCCCCTGTCCTGTCTCCAAGAGTCGCGTTCAGTGACTCCCATTCCAGGGCACTGAGCTGGAGGGGGCACAGGGCGTCTGCCGATGTCGTCCGGAGCTTCCAGCTGCCACCTGGGCAGGGACACGACCCCTCGTGAAGGGGATGGACAGTCCAAGCAACCTCCTCCCTGGAGCAACAGCCCCTCTGGGAGAAGGCACCGGGCTGCTCCTTAGGAAAAGCACCAGCCCATCAGCAGAGCTGCTAAAAACATGCGTAGAGAAGAAGGGTAAGGTGGTTTCTGGGGAATAAGGGTGGTCAGGAGGAAACCTGAGGGTGGCACAGGATGCACAAACTCAGGAGAGGTGAGTGCAGGCCATGAAGTGTTTGCATTTAAATCAGGGAAAAATTGCTGCCTGCAGGAAAGGGGAAGGGAAGGAGGAAAACCACGTATGTTGCTCCTGTTCTCTTGGAAGAAGTCAGCAAGAGGCTTTACTGAGATAGAAGTGCAGGCAGAAGGAGGGGAGTGATTGAGAAATAAGTTTAGGTGGTAAAAGAGTGGCAAGAATCATGGGTGGAGATTCAGTTAAAAGGGGGAAAAATGGGAAAAATGAAGATTTTTCAGTTCAAAAGATAATGCAGCCAAACAAAAGAGGAAGAAGCTGATGGTGACAGTCAATGCCCAAGGAGCTCAGTGAGCTGCAGAAGCTGCAGGTCAAGCCGTGCCGCTTGGGGAATGCTGCGGTGAGGAGCACCACCAAACACTGATAAAACACGTTTCTCGCTGCTGGGCTTTTAGGCTCTTTTTCCTTCATTTCTCCCAGTTGTTCTGAGCTCAGCTCCTTTTCTCATACTTGCAAGTGTTTATCTCTTCCAAATACTTGCAGACAGCTACCTCCCCTCACTTCATTTACTGTGGAACTTCAACTGGAGAAAGTGAAATGACAAAAATCCAAACAAACAAAAAGGGGATAAAACAACACAGGCATTTTGCTCTGCTTTGCAGGAAAGCACCACAATCTCACTAGTTCTGCCACTGTTTGGTATTTAAATTGTACCCACTTTCCATCATAGCATTTCCATAGGGTTGCAGGCCCATATGTGCTCTGAGCACGTGTGAGCTGGTGCGCTTGGAGCGTTGGGAGAAATCAGCAATTTTGGAAAAGCAGAGCTGAAGTTTTGGTCCCACACCGAGCTGGGCATCCATATTCAAAAGCAGGAGCTGTGTCCCCGTCACGGAGACTGCGGTGCAGGGATGGGGATTGTGCTTGGGGAAGCAGCAACCAACCCCTGGGAAACTTAAAGCCTTGGCCTCCCATTGCCCGAGTGGGGTGAGATTTATCAAGCTGCTCCACCAACCCCAAGAACAAGCTGATGTACAACCGCAGAAGCCCCGTTTCCTTTGGAAATCAGCCTGGAAAACCACTGGAGAAATGGCATCACGGCCCGTTACTTGGGGATGGATAAACTGGCTGTTTCAAGGTCTCTATCTCTAGCTGGTTCCCTTTTCACAATTAAAACTCCTGAGTGTGAGACTCATGCTTAAGGTGCCCTGTTCTGTTGATCTGTAAAGCCACTTTAGAGGTTAAAACTAATTATATGAGATTTTAATCAACTCTGATTTGTTGTGGCTACTGTTTTCAGCTAGAGGAAGCAAGTTAACTATCTCTTGCCCTTTTTCCTGTTTATATTTTAACAGGATTCTGCGAGAAAAATACGGCATCTTAATTCAGGGAGAATTAGTCATTTGCTTTATGTGGAAATCTTCAGCATGTAGCAATCACAACCAGATTTAGCCAAGCAGGTAAGCACATGCCGAAGTCTACAATTAAAATCCTTAATTAAATCCTTAAATTAAGCACATACTTAAATGCTTTGCTAAAGAGGGATATAATCTCTAACATGCTTAAGATAAAGTGTGTGTTTAAGTGCTTTACTGAACCAGTGCCTTCGCTACAATGCAAAATATGTTTTAATTGCGAAGCAAAAGTGCAAGAAGGGGAATCCTGCAAAAAAAAGCAACTTCGCCGGGGAGGCCTGGGGGGATTGATCGACATGAGCCACGCGCAGCCCGTTTGCTCCAGCAGTTTCACATGTGTGAAGTTGTGCTGCACGTGGCGCCGAGGGGCTGCAACTCGCGGTGGGCAGAGCACGGCTCCGTGTCCCGGCTCCGTGTCCCGGCTCCGTGTCCTGGCCCCGTGTCCCGGCCCCGTGTCCCAGCCCAGCTCGTCTCCAGAGGCTCCTTGTCCTCTGTGGCTTCTGGAAAAAGGCTTCCGAGAAGGGAGCGCGCCCTGGACGCGCCGCGGGGCTCCCCGGGCAGCGGCGGCTCCGTCCTCCCGCGGCCGCGCGTTCCGCGACGCTCTTCCCAGGCTCCGGCTCTCCTGCGGCTCCCAGTGCTCCGGCACCTGCCTGATAAAGGGGATTTGGGACAAGCTGTGAGAAACGAGGAATCCCGGAGGCCCTTGTGCGGGATGTCGGTCCCTCCGAGTCCTGCCTCGTGCATCTCGTCCGCCAGATGTGTCGGCCTCATCCCGCTGCAAATCCAGCGCTAAGGGAAGAACGAAACGATTATTTTTGAGCCGTTGTCTCCCACGGGCTCCACAGCTGCTCCCGAAAGCCCAGCTGGGAGCAGGAGTGTGGGGGAAAGGGGACAGGAGGCACCTTCCCCTCTTCTTGCTGAGAGCAACGGTTCGTGCAAAGAAACAATGTCTAATACTCAATAAAGGGCAGTTTGAATCGCTTCTTCATATATGATCTTAAAATGAGATTTTTAATTTTTTTTATTTATTCCATAAACAATATAACAAAACTCAGCAAGTTAACAATATGACGTTTTCACCATACAGAGTCAGTCACAAATATTGAAAACCTTTGCAACAAGAACAACAAAACCAAAAATATTACAAGAATAATTTACAAGAGGATCTATAAAACAGCAAAGCGCTCACAAATTTTCCAGTTTCCTTTACACAATATCACTACACTCTTTCACAACATTTCTTTTTATTACAAAATTCCCAACAAAAGTTTAATTTTTTTCTTTGTATTTTGGTTTTTAAAACCAGAAACTTTTAAGTATACATCCTTTTATTAACACCCGAAGGTGCAAAAAAAGGGAAACCTCACACATACAAACACTTCACAGCACTTTTCTAAGAAAAATATACACTTACAAAATATTTTACAAATTGGCACACTTAAAAATATACAAGATTTTGTAGGCGTCTTAGAGTGATCCTTAAGAATTATACTTCAATTGACTCTACAGAATATTTATAAAGCTTATTCTAAAAGAAAAAAGGCAAATAATTTCCAAACATGTTAAAATTGCAGTGTAAAATGTTAAACAGAACTGGATATGTTACATTCATAAAAAGGGCCATTTTGTATTCCTTAAATGCTCGAGGGGGGATTAAAGTTTCCTTTAGCACCATAAACCAGTAGCAACTTAGTAAGGAGGTGCCTCTGGAAGTTAACTTAAGGAGCGGTACATTCAAATCTCTGTAGGCAGCAGTCGAGAGGGCCGCAGCCGGCGCTGCAGGCAACGAAACAGAGCATCTCCTTAGCTTCCTACCCTGCTTCCCACTGGGAGTAAAGGACAAAAGGAGTTTACTGGTATCTCGCTTGGGTTTTGTTTCAGTTCGGTTTATTTTAAAGTCTTCCCTTTGTGCTTTTGAAAAGTGTTTTTGTGTTTTTTTGTTTTTTTTTTCCCTATCTACCAAAGGGCAGCGGTGCTTGGTGATCGCAGTGGTGTTTCCTGCCTCCTCCGCCGCGCGGCGGCCGGGGCACCCGCCTCGCTCTACGTCCAGGTTCCCTTACATGGCTGTTACTCCACTGTCAGTAGTGTCACTTGTTTACCTGAGAAACGGATTTGAAAAGCCTTGCTTCTACCACAGACATCGCACTTTGCTTTTTTACTATTATTCGTGATTTCTTTTTTTTTTTTTTGCATTATTTTGCACGCTGAAGAGCTAAAGAGGCACGTTCTCAAAGAGATGTCAGCGGCTCGAGCCGCGCAGCCTCGCGGGAGCTGCACAAATGCAGTCCAGTGCACCGAGGTGACAAGTTAGGAGCAAGGACACGAGTCCTTGCACTCGGTCCTCTTCTCCTGACCCTCACTCCCACGGAGTTTTTTGCTTTTCCTCCCTTGATTCAGGCGCTCCAGGAAAGCACTTGAGCGGGCAAGAGCCTCAGGGTCCTGGCGCGCTGCCCAAGTGCTTTGCTAGAATTGGGACCTCAGAGAAAGAAGAAGGTGGCCCAGGCGGCGTAAGATCGAAATGCTTCCAACATGTTTCTTTTGGTTCTTGGTTGATTGGAGCTGTAACGCCAAAAATCAACAGCAATCGCGATAAAAATAAACAAAAAAAGAAAAAGCCGCGCAGCACTTGTCTCACAAAGCGCCGGCTGCGGCTGCTCCCCTCCGCGCAGAGCTCGGCTCTGCCGGACAGCGAAGCCCCTGTTGAGGGAAAGCCGCCCCGGAGCCCTGCCGGCTTCCCCGCACCGAGACCTGGCCTGAGTCCGGTCTCCAATTCATCACTCGTGACCTGTCTTCCAAAAATTCCTCGTGCTTTAAAAATCATAAAAAGCCAAAATGTAAACCAGATTAAGACTCGTTTTTAGGTTTTGCTCAGATTCCCCATTTCTGGTGTTTCCCTCTTTGCAAAATCTCTATATGCAAGTGCCGGCGGCTCGGCCGGCCTGTTGCTTTAGCTGATCCCTGTAGCTCCCCGGAACAGAAACACATGGCACGGGGACAGGAATACAAGGCAATTCCTACAGGCTCTTCCGCACAGAGAGCTGGGAAACACCTCTGCAGTGGGAGTTGAACACAATAAAGCAGAAGGGAGATTTTTGCAGAATAAACACCTTTTTGCAGCTTCAATTCCTCTCCCCACATAGCCAGAACCCAACTAAAGGAGAGCGGAGGGTGGAGAAGATGACACGTCTGGAGATGGGAAAGGGCTGCAGGAGCCTGGGACCATCTCAGGGCACAAATGGAGGCCGAAGGCGGCCAAGGAAGGACAGGGCCCTACTGACCAGGCCCTGCCTGCACTAAGAGCCATGAAAGACTGCAAGTCAACCAAATACCTGGGGAAAAAACACGTCTACACGGCCAAGAATGAGGCAAAGGCGGGAAGCGATGAAATTCTTGAGGTAGTGATAGACAAGTGACCATAAAATTAAAAGGGAGCGGGACAAAAGTTTGGCTCAAGGCAGTTTCAGCAATTACTGTTTTGATAGCCAGGTTTTGGAGCAAATTGGCGGAAGGATGACATTTTTGGGCACAGAGGAGGGCCAGTGGGATCTGGGCTCTTGCAAACCATGATCAGGGTTTCGGGGGAGGCAGCGGGATGACAGCCGAAGACGGCAGAGAACTGGGAGCAGCAGCAGGGCTGAAGGAGAGCTCACCAAGGCAGCTGGTATTTGTGATTAACACCACCCTGAAACAGCTGGCAGCTGAGTATTCATGGGTTTTTCCACGTGTAATAAAGCAGTCGATATGTTTTATGCCTTATATTCATGCCCTATTGCACATTTCTCAAACGCAGTACATATTGCTAGCGGTTGGAGCGCCATGCACTTCGTCACGCGCCGCGGGGCCGCCACGGTGAGCGCGGGGGACGCGGCTCCCATGACGCCTCGGGGTCAAGAAGCAGCCAGGGCCTTGGCAGGCCCCACGTCGACGGGCGCGTGAGCGCGTGAGGAGAGCGCGCGGGGCCGCCCGCCGCAGCGCCGGCGATGGCGGGAGGCGCGAGGCCTGCGCTGCTGCCGGGCTCTGCCCCAAGGCCCGAGGACCTGCGAGAGCTGGAAACACCCATTCCAAGTCACCGCGCCGCAACTCCAAGCTTTCAACTAGAAACCACCTGCTTTTTTGTAAAATTAACGAAAAAGCAAGTGTCTTAACCGCTTCGGAGGTTGCCCTAACACCTCCTGCTTGCACACAAACCAAGCTGGGCTCCGTCCTCTGCCAAAAACCGCCTCTGGGCTCCCGACTATGGTGAGAAAGTGTTCGACTGGACTGGTATTAAGGCTCTCCTTCCTCACCATTCCCTATGGCGTAAGCGCGCGCCAGACTAAAACCCTTGGCTCCCAACAGCTCCCTGCCAGCAGGTCTCTTGCATATCCCGGTTTTATAATAAATCAGCAGCAAAATACACAGGCTCTCCGTTGCGCAAGGAAAAACCATGATTTTCTCTGTTTCTGTGATTTCCTCGGCGAGCGAGGGTGCGGCGAGGAGGGTTACAAATAAGGCCTTTTGATAATAGTTAGCATTCAATCCTTAAATAAAGTCCAGGTACGATCCGGCCCTGATTGGTGAGATCACAAATAGTTCCTTTTTTTTTTTTTTCTTATAATACGGACTGAATTAAAGCAAAGGTTCAAAGTTGTACTCAAAACAAATGATTTTGCTCTCAAAATTTCAAACTATATTGGCATCGCAAGGTTAGACATTTAGGAAACACCAAAGCTATGACATGAGAGCGCTTTTGACAGGCTCTGCATCAAAAATATTTAAGAAACGACTTCAAAGAAAAGTAAATAGCAATAAATGTATGAAACATCAGCTTCGTTTTTTTTTATAACTATTTTAGAATTTATCCCAGGTTATTATAAAATATATAAAACTGAGATACAAAGAATTAGCAATGTAACTTTGCATTTCAAATGATCTTCAGCTACAGGTTTTGCTTTAAGAAAACAGACACTCAAAAAGCAGCTGTTTTGTAGTCTCTAGATGCAGACACTTGAGTTCCTGTCCAACTTACCTTGAGGGATTTTCTGAATTCCTCCAACATTTCCACTCTCTCCTATAACGAAACTCAAAATTTCACCGTTATGTTTTTCTGCTCATGATTTTAAAGAGAGGACATTACGATTTCCCAGTTTCAAAGTTCCTTTTTTTTTCCTATTTTTTCCTGTTTTGTTTTTCCTTTTTTTTTTCCTTTTTTTTTTCTTTTTCCTTTATGAGCTTAAACCACAGGGTGAATCCATGAAATGAGGTAAGTAAATTTGGCACGCTTTTAGTCATGTCCATAAAACTTTTGGTAAGTTGTCGAAGTGAGCAATATCGTTTTCATTGTGAGTTACAGGTGCTTTCAAAAGGGGTGGTTAGTACAGAATAACTGGAATGTTGATAGTAAAATCAAAAGGCATAGCTGCAGAAAACACTCACAACCCAATGTCGATAGAGAAGTAAAAATATATACAATACAGTCACTTGTTCATAGTTTGGCACAATTTTTTTTGTTGTTGCTGTGGGTAATAGTGCATAAACTACTGTACAACAGTATGATTTTTTTTCAACAGTCTTTCACAGAGAATACCAGATTAGGTTCGCTTTCAAAGAATATAACCCCACAATTTCAAACTCTTCATCTTAGCACTTACATGTCAACATACCACAAGGCATATTTTGAAAGGAACAAACGGACGGACGGAAAAAGCGAAAAAAAAAAAGAAAAAAAAAAGAAAAAAAGAAAAAAAAAGAAAAAAAAGGAGAGAAAGAAACATCAAACGTCTTTCTAGAAAAGGGAGTCTCTTCTTCAAATACAGGTAAAACCAAAAATGTTGTTTCTGCTTTAAGAAGAATGGAGTCTGATTCCCTGCAGAAAAACCAAACATTTTATGCCATCTTAGTTAGCTCATGTGGAGTCACCACGACAGGATCATACGCTCTAAGCTCTGCTAAGAGCAGATGCAGCTTTTATGATGCAGGTTAGGATACAAACAGCAGAGGGGGCCCGAAAGCGCTCAAAATTGCAGCTTGAAGCTCAACTATGAATGAGTTTCTCATTTTGCAAACTAAAGAGCCTTTAGTTTAGGTATCTTGGCTTTTGGATGCATAACCTCTTTTTTGTGTTTTATTTTTTACAAAATGTTCAAAAAAAAGTCTTTCCTTTGCAAAACCATTAAAAAGAGCGTGTAATTGTTTTTTTTTCCCCAATAAATAAGTAATTAAAAACTGAAGAAGCCAAACAGCAGAAAAGAGTAGCCTTGTTAGTTTTTTTAACCCCAGCCAAGCCAGAAAATTGGTCATTCTTTTAGGTAGCTTGCAAGTAATAAGTATATTCATGCATTAAAAACCAAAACCAAAACCAAAACCAAAATCAAAACTGTAAAAGGGGAATGTCTTTTTTTTTCATGCAACTTTTGCTTTCAGGAAGGAAAAAATGAGGAACAGCGGGCTTAGCAGGTAGTAGGAAAGTTAAAGGGGCATTCCAGCCAGTTTGGTGCAGCATTACCTCAGTTTTTCAAAAGAAGCTGTCACAGATGGGTCCTTATGGGTCTGTTCACGGTCTGTTCGCTTTATTTTACAGTTCTCATCCCTCAGTGATTTAGAACTTGATTTATGACGGTACAGTTTTTTATGGGTAGGTCCGTTATTGCCTAAAGTGCTCAGGTTACTATAGTTTTTATCAAAAAAGGGAGAGTGAATGTCTGTGCTGTACCCAGGCGAGCAGTTGGGGCGGCCGGGGTCACACGTTGTGGCTTTGCCGTTTTTGCTGGAGCCCTTGTTTGACTTGTGACTCTTGGCCGTCGCTGGAGAGCCGCTGCTGGCCTTTTTCTTCGATTCTTGTGATGTCCCTGCCAAAATTTTTAGCGTTTTCAATTTCAGGCTGTTTGATTCAGGTGACCGGAATATATCTGGCACGCTGTTATGGCCAACGGGCCCCCACAGGGGTTCGATGGAGGCCATCATAAACCTCTGAACGTCTGCCATTCCTGATGCAATGTTGGAGAGTATGTTGGAGGGCTCTTCAAACTCCCTCTGATCGTCATCCAGGAGACTGTTGGTGCTTCCTATGCTGGGCTCCGACCAGCCAGTGGCGGGGTCCTTCCCCAGTGACCATTCCCCGGAGAGTCCGTTATGCTTCCCTATCTTCACCGTGGTCGGGCTGCAGTGCTGAACGCTCTCGGCGAGGCCCTTGGTGGTGGAGGCCGCGTTACTTAGCTGATTGACCGCCCTGTTGCCAACTGCTTGAGCCTTTTCGCCAGTGGCTCCTGCAGCATTTTTCCCTTTCCGGGTTGTTTTGGGGGTCTGCCTGGAATTTTTACCTTGTGGCTTATCAGTTGCTTTGTTGGTTTTGGGAGATTTTTTCCTAGTGGTTTTCTGGGAAGAGCTTTGGTTTGTACCCGCATTCTTGCTGGATGAACTTTTCCTCTTAGATTTTGACACTTTGCTATTGGTGCTAATTTGACCAGATGGCTCATTAAATGTTGACAAGCACGGACTTTTTTCGAGGAGGCTGACAGAATCTTCATCGTTGAACATATGGAACTGAAACTGATGATTATTTAAAGTAAACCCATTATCTGCCTGCTCCTCGGTCTGAAGGACCCCACAGTTCCACTTGACCTTCTCAGAATTGTTGAGCACAGCCTGGGTGCTCTCCTGAAAGCCTTTCAGGGTGCCCAGGGGTTTGGCATCAGAGCCGGCTATCTGCGGGGAGAGGTTGGGAGTGTCTGGAGGAGACATCTCCGACAGGGAGGACTGACGGAACTTATCGGGAGTGAAGTTGGAGATGTCTAAGAGGTCTGTGGACTCCTTCAGGGGGGTTATTTCATCTATGCTTTGTTGGATCACTAGCTTGGGACTGCAGTGGGCCAAGAAGTCATCGTTAATATCATCCTCGCCGTCCTTCTCGCAAGACTTTAAACTTAAAGAACTGTAATTGCTCGAACTAACTGACAACGAACCCACTGAATCAAAACTAATGAGCCTGCCATCATCCGTGCTCAGCGTGCCTCGCTGGAAATGAAAGCGCCCCTCTCCATTAGCGAAATGACATGACTGATAAGAATCATCAGACTGCACTTGTTGGTTATCCGGCATGTAATTTTTTTGGTAGAGCAATTTGCCGCTATTCAGATTGACTTGAGCGTACGCAGCGGCCGGGAGGGCGTCCGCACCCGCCGCGCCGCCGAACTCGCTGGGCAGCCCCGCGGCCTCGCGCACGTCGCCGGGGAACTCCTGCGGGCTGCTGGCGGCAGCCTTGCCGGGCGGCCACACGCTGCCGAAGCTGCTCTGCTCCATGTCCAGGTGGCCGGGCGAGTGCTGCAGCTCCGACTCGGAGGGCGGCGAGAGCACGCAGCTCTGCGCCGGCTGCAGCGCCGGGAACGGCTTCTCCGCCGGCACGAGGCCCGGCAGCGCGGGCTGCTGCTCGGCGGGGTGCTGGCTGAAGTAGGAGATCCCCGTGTTGCTCGACAAATCAGAAGCGTCCAACAATGTCTGCAGATACCCTCCGGGGATCAGGGGGACATTGGCGGCGATGTTAGCAGATGGTAGAGGCTTGTCTGACGAGGAGGTGGATGGGAGGAAAGCAGCATTTTTAGCAATCTTATCCTCGGGGCACTCCGGAAGATGGGAGCTGTCTGAAGCACAAGGAATATCTTCGTCCTTCAAACGAACTGCAGGGTCTAGGTTTTCCAGCGCTGGGGAGCCCTCCGCTGTACTGGCAGCAGCTTTGATTTTCTTGCATTTCAACCTGGCTTCGCTTTTGAACTTGATTCGGCGGAGCACTTTCCTCTCTGTCCCCTTCAGGTCCCGCTCCTGCGCTTTGCACTTCACGGCGGCGAGGCTGGGGATGTCACTCACATGCAGGCCGTTGGTGCACCCGGGGGTGGCGATGGCCAGCGCCTGCAGCCCTTTCAGGCCCGTGTCCTCCTTACTGCTGCAAGGCTGCTTGGGATCCACGGAGCAGGAGCCCAGCTTGCTCACCGACTGCTCGATGGCTTTAATTCTCTGAATCCTGTGCCTGTTTGCTAGCTTGCATTTTCGCTTCCGTGGGTGAGGGAGGAACGAAGCATCTGAGCCGTTAAGATAGAAATTCTGCTTGTGGTAGAGAGACGATCGGAGCAAATCCATGCGGCTCTGCTGCCTCTCCTGCCAGAAGCCCTTCAGCGGGGCCAGCTTCTCGTATTTGCTGAGCAGCTCCTCGTTCAGGGTGACGGTCGTCTCATTGGCATCCACTTTGCTCAGCTTCACCAGCATATGCTTCTCCCCCTTAAACCTGTTAATGATGATGTACTTGATGATAACAGGGGGCTCCTTGCGAGAGACTTTTCGTCTTTTCTTTGGGCACCACTCGTCGTCGTCTTCTTCCTTGGGCCCGTCAGGGAGCCACTCTTTCTTATCCAGGATCTTCTCGTTCTCGATGGAGTCCACGTCGTACAGGTAGTCGTCGCTGTATCGCACTTTCCTCTTTGCCCGCAATCCGTAGTTCTGCTGGATGAAGGAAGTGGAGTGTTCCCTGGACAGGTAGCGGCTGCAGTCCTTGATATCCCGCAGCACATCGTAGGAGGACTCGGTGCAGGTGCTGTCATCACTGAACTCCCCGGAGTCCTCCGTGGAATTCACCGAGTCCAAGAAGTGGCTCCGTTTGGAGCCCACGTACTGCACCATCTCTGCACTGTTGCATGATTTATTTAAGGCAGCTTTCTCCTCCTCCTCGCCCTCCTCTTCCTCCCCTTCCTCCTCCTCCTCCCCCCAGATGATGCCTTCTTCAGACTTGAACTGAGAAGGGTCTGTGGCCCCCCCCGGCCCCCTTTTCAGGCTGCTCCTGCTGTCCCTCTTAGTGCAGTTGCTGAACACGCTGGGGAAGAAGTTGAACTGGGCATCCTCTTGCAGGGCCGTGGTCTTCTCACGCACGTTGTCCTGGAAAGATTCGTATCTAATCTTTAAGGAGCAGACGTCGCTTCCCAAGGTTGAATCGTCATCATCAAACATGTAATTATCCACATCCTCCTCCGAAAACAGATTTACAGAAAGCTCATTTTTGGAGCAAAGGTCAAGCAGCTCAATTTTACTTTCGCTAATGAAAGATTCAAAATAGCCCCATTCCTGGTTCGGATTTGTTAGTAAAGGTTCCTCACCGTTGCATTTGTCTAGTAGTAATCCCTCGTAATAATTTTTCTGAGTGGGGTCCTCTGAATCACTGTCAGATTTTTCTGCATCCCTTTTGTCTGCTGCCCTCGATTTATGCATAGGGAAGCTTAAAAGCTGGTCTGAAAGCAGTTGATCCCCGTATCTCATGGTTTCTCCTGTGCTCATGCAGTGAATCCCTATATCAGAGACCGAACAGGTGTCATAATCCCTATTTATATCACCCACTTTCAGGCTTATTCCCGGCTCCGCATCAATGCCGTCCTTTGATTCAATAAAGCAGCCCAGGCAGGTCCGGCTCGGCTGCATGAGGCAGTCGCCGGTGAGCGCCGACATGCCCCCGGGCTCCATGATGGTGAAGGGAGCCTTCTCGCAGTCGCCCGGCAGTGACCAGGAGCTCATGCCCTTGGTCACGCACGACGTGAGGGAGATGGCGTGCGCCGAGGAGTCGTCCGACGCGTGCTCGGGCGCATCGGGGAGCCGCAGCGGCGACGGCGGGCTCAGCACGCACGGCTTCTTGCACGACGGGGCAGGCAGCGCGCGGTGCAGGGCCTGGTTTTCCTTCGGAGCCGTCGTCAAGGCCGGGAACGTCGCGGCAGCGTCCACGGTAGCGCAAGGCCTCTCGTCGGCAGCCGCCTCGTGCGGTTCTGCGGGGATTTAAGGAAAGGGAGGAAGGATGAGAGAGGGAAGGAAGGGCAGAGTTTAGCACCCTGGCGCGCCAGCTGCCTCCCCGCTGCCCTTTTCCGGGGGCCGGCAGGTGACTCTTCCCAACGCCTGCCTGGGAGGCAGCAGCTCTTCCCCACGAGATTGCGATCGCTCATTTACGTCCCTAATTAATCTCACGATGTACAAAGCCCAGAGAGGTAAACACTCTACCCCCCGGAGCCAGCTGGAGTAGGTACAAGATTATGGTTAAAAAAACCCAAACCATCCGCTCTTTCTTTCTCATATACATACCGTTACCTGGATACTGCCGTTCAAATCTGACAAGGTTATTAAAAAACAAAACAAGCCTAATAAAAATGTTCCCATTAACGTTTAAAAAATTAATGGAAAAATAAGATTCTTAAAGAAACAAAACGTCCCTCTGCAGTGTCTGCAGCCTAAGCGTACCTGAACTTCATTACTGCTCGAGCATTAAGTTACGTGTAATTATAATACAAGTAGTTGTTTTGTTACTGTCCGAACTGAGAGAAACGTAGAAGATAGCACAGAGAGTTTAAAACATTTTGTTCTATAATTGTTATTTTTTTGCAATTCTTTCATTTTTCCCAATTTACAGAATACCTTTTTAACATGAAGATTTCTTTTATCTAAGAATTTTTTTTCTTTTCTTTTTATTTTTTAACCTCATGGCACTATTTTATGGTAGAGCAAAATTATGAATATACTTTTATCTGACTTCTGGCTCAACGAATGATATGACCCTTGAAATTTAAATACAATGTCTTTTCATCCATGAACACACTCTGATATCTCTGTATTAAAAAAATACACAAATGCATGCATTTGCAACATCCAAAGACCTCTGCCGACCTAGAGCTGAATCCTGATGCTTTTATACTGGCACACATCTAACCTTTTGGATAATTTCATTGAAATCAGCAGGGCTGGCAGAGCACTACGGCTCCACTCATTGCTAACTGAGGGGTGGAAGCGCCTCATGTGGATGGAGCAAATACAGAAAAGAGCAGCCCCCAGCAATGCCATGAGCATTTTGCAAGTCCAGCAGATATAACAGGCATTTTTTGAGAAGGGACGACCACTTTAAGACGCAGCTGCCTCACAAGCAGAGAGCAGATGGAAAGATGCGGCACCTCCAGGGTTATTGGGAACACCTGTGACAAGTGCTGTTATCCCAAACTGATCAGAATGCGGAATTTCAATCTCAAATGCTGCATTCAATACCCAGAGATGCTATTCCATAAATTAAACTCTCTATTTTTTAAGGTTTGTACCCATATGAATGAAATTACCTCCTGTGAAGACTAAATGCCCAAACCTGATTTCCTAGCGACTGCACTGTCCTATAATGAAGGGTGTGTTGCATGAAAGCTCTAAAGTAACTGATACTCCAGAATAACTGCAGTTAAAAATTAAACCAGCAACAGAGAACCAAAAAGGCCTTTTCTGTTTTAACCCAACTAGAGCTCAGGAGTACATGGGGAGTTGTGGAGGGAAAACACTGACCATGCTGCTGGGAATGCATGGGAATGGTGTGCCATATCCTGAGCTGTGCAGGACAGCAGCTAAGGGCTGCTCTGAACTAACCAATGCAGCCGAGTCCAGCTGGCAGCACGGGCACAAGGGTGCAAAAAGCATCAGTCAAAATTCAGCACCAGAGTGGCAATGGCACAAGAGCTGCCTGCCAGGCCCCGCTGCCTTCCAAAAGGAGAACAGGGTCAACCTGATACACCTACACAAATATTTTTTTAGATATTTTTATATATTGCAAACTTTATAGGATAATACAAAGTCTAAAAAAAAAACCCAGAAAGTTAACCAAACAGCTCCACAGAAACACTGTGAAGAACAAAAATGTCAAGCTTTGCCTCGACACCAGTAAGCTGATGCTTACTGCAGCTCGCAACGGCAAGGCCAAGTGCCTTGAGAACATGTTCCAAGGAATTTTTATTTCAATCAGGTTTTCAGGCGAGCAGGACGCTATTATTCCTAATTAGTTATTGCTTTTGAAAGTAAGTATGGAATAGATTAGATTGAATAAGAAAAAGCTACTTCAGACAGGCTCCTCGAAGGGACCGATCATTCTCCACGGATGTCAATGAAAGCTGAAATGACTTAGTAGTTCAGAGGATCATGACTGCGAGTAGCAGCGGTTGTTTATACACTAAAGAGGTGTCCAGAATCCTAATGGGATCTTCAGTTGGCAAATGGAAAAGGTCTGCGCTGTTGGAATGATCACAATACCACACGCAGCTTCAAAAAGGCCCTGAAAGCAGCAGAACTAATGAATCCTGCTTTCCTTGCACATCTGTCCCAAGGATCCACATGGGACAAATATCATCAGCTCACAGGTTGGACCTTCCCTTCCTGGGGGTGCAAAGTTGGGTCTGTTTCTTCTACCCAATCTCTGCTTTTACCCAGATTTGTAGAGACTGAGCATCTTTCACTGAAATTTGGCTGAGATTAGCTAACGGCTTCGTAAGGAATCGTGAAGAGACGAAAAGGATCCCAACAGGCAGAAGGACAATGTGATCTCATATGAGTTGCTTCCCTGAGAAATCAAGCAAAAATCCATAATTCAAACTGCATGTGCACATAAACATTTCCAACCATGCATATGCATGGGCATAAGCAGTACTTGTTAGACTTAAAAAGCTGTAGATTCATAGCTGGAGTGACATCTTTGCAGAAAACACCCATTTACCCTAGTGCTCTACATTTTAGAGATACCTGCACACAACTAAAATTAAATACATAAAAGGAAGGAGGAAAATAAGTTTCCTTGCAAGTAGTTGCTGCTCCCTCATGTAGCGTAATTAGGTTCCTTACCATTTTCTTTCACCCCATTAATCAGGATAGTTTCTTGGTCTTCTGAGGCACAATCCTGCTCTTGTTGGTCATCCATCAATTTAACCTCTTTCTGTTCATTCCATGCCCCACTGCATCTGGCCAACCTGTGCGTTTCCAGAAACATAACCACAGTCAGTACAATTCCCAAAATCAGCTCAGGGAAGCGTGAATAAAAAATAACTACAATAAAAATAAATAAAAAAGCACACACATACACACCACATCACATGCTGCCCCTTACCTGCTGATGAGGACAAATACTATTTTATTAAGGCTACCATAGCTTCACTTATCCACTCCAAAAGCTAAGCTCAATGTATTTCAGCGGGGTTAAAATGATGTACATCACCATTTTCTTCCCCAAAGGCCTTCTTTAGACCTTTGAGCAGTGCTCTTCCCCTCAGCAATGCCTTTCGCATCATCTGAAAGTGTGTTACAAAAGCAGGTGGGCATCATGGTCTCCGTTCAACAGAGGGGCGAGCAGGGATGCACACAGAGGAGGGCACTTCTCCCAGGAAAACAAGGAGGAGAAAGACTTGCCCCGAGACTTTTAGGTGTCTATAACCTCTGTTTTCATTTTAGACACTTCATCCCCCTCTGTCCTCTGGAATTTGGCCTCATCCTTGTGTCACCTACTGCTGCCCTCACCGGTCCCTGCTAATTGATATTTTTTCTCAGTTGCACGAGCACTGGTCAAAGCAGAGATCAGAAGCAGCCCTCTATTTGCTTCCTTTCTCCGTTAAAAGACGGAGAAATCCACCCATCCCTTGCATGGACGTGACTGGCTGTCAAGGAGCGTGAGACCCTGTGACGTGAGCCGTGTCTGTGTCCGCACCCCACAGGGAGAACCCGGCCCCAGCGCTGCCGCATGAGATACCCCTCCAGGTGGCCTGAGCATCACCGTTTCACTTCTTTGGCTGTAAATTAAACACAGAATCTGTTCTTTCCTTCTGGCAACTCAAACTCAGCTCTCTCTCATGGAGCAGGTCCTAGGCTGGAGCACAGCTTTTGGTTGAGAGTGATTTTTCCTCCTAAATCAACATTTGTCAATGCCTGCTCTTCCCCCAGCCTTCCCTGCCCTGGGTTCAGAAGAGGAGCTTCATTCATATTCAAATTTTCAGTGGAGTCCTCTTAATTAATGTGAAATCTTTACAACCGTCTTAGTAAGTGAAGCCTTCACTGAACTTAAAGATGGTGTGACACCAAGAGTAGGATAAGAATAACAAGCATCCCTAACTCCATTCCTTTGCATATTGAAGAGGAATATTTAACTAACCCTGAGAGTTTCACTCGGATGCAAATCCGCGTTGCCGAGCTCTCACAACGCGAAGCGGCGCGTCCAAGTCGGACTCCTCGCTCCCACCAACATCCACACTCTTCCCAACACCCCGGGCTCCCACTGTGGTTGACGAGAGCTTTCCTTCCGCAGCCAACGCCAGCAGCAGCAGAATTGCTGACATGTTTTAGCAGAAGCGACTCCGAGCGTATCTAGCAAACCTCCAAATCACAGATCTCACATCGTTTGGAGTATTTACATGCGACTTGCAGAAGATTAACTTTTAAGTGTGAAAGCCGCTCTGCTTTTTCCAGGAACAGTCTGCAACATCATGCCTCCTTAATAATATCTCTTGCCTATAAACATACGTTCAGGAGAATCAGAGGCTAAAGGACTAAATGAGCCAGCACAGCTTCTTGGAATGGGCTGCGCGAGGAAGAAAAGCTGAATTAAGGAGCTCAAATATGTTGTGCTTCGATAAATGCGCTTCGCACACCTTTGCGGTTTTCCAGGCAGAACACGGATGGGCCAAGATCTTTCATTTCAATTAACTGCAGGCAGGTAGAGTTGGAGGAGAGGATATTTGGCTGTGCACACTTACAGGTTGAACTCTCTGCTCACGAGCTTGCTTCCAAAGATGCTCCGAAAAGCATTTGTGGATGATCTGGCTGTAAGGTGACATCTTCCAAGCACAGAAGGTTATAATCAACATTGCTGTTCGCTCTGATCCCACCATCTTTGTGGAGGACAGAGGAGATGCTCCAACAGCAGCTCATCCAGGCAGCACCAAGCAGGGGCACCACCTCCTTCCCTTGAAGGAGCAGGATGTGATGCGGAGCAGAAACCAGCTCTGCAGCTGCTGCTCCCACCACACTGTCCCACGGACTCAAAGCACGTAACTATCACGCAAGAACAGCCGAACGGGAAAGACCAACCCATAGGCTCGACTGTTGAGGACGGTCACAGGGGGACACAAAGCGAAAGCCCCGCTCACCACCCCAGCTTGCAACCCTCTGCTCTAAGGGCTTCCATACTTCCCTCATTTGCCTAACCACTTTCTACCCCGTTTGCACAGCCCCTTCCACAGCCCCTCGTGCTAAGGCCTCTGCCAGTTTACGTGCCGTGTAAGAAGGGACCTGCTTTTGTTTGCCTTGAACCTGTTTTTCCCCAAAGGATGCGCAATGGTTTCTCATTTTGCAGCTCCAGCAGAAATATTGCCTCAATCCTGGAGAGGCCTTGGAGTATGACCATCATATAAATATTTAATAGTAATATTTATATTCATAGGGAGAATCATAGCAATATTTCAAGTTATCCAAGTATATAAGCCAAATCAGGATACTACTTAGCTTTTTCGCACTGCTCCACGTAACGCTTAACCCATAGGAAGCAGCTTAGGGCGTTAGAGATGATCCAGGGCTGCTGCAGAGAGCTCAGTTCTGCAGCAGTCACGTCGTAGCTTTATCAGCAAAAGGAGCTGAGAGCCAGGCTGCATCTTCCTGCATCACGTAGGAGCATCAGCACCGTCTCGGTGCCGGCTGCTGTTTTGCTGGGATACACCGAGCTTGGTGTAAAATGCCACAGGTGGCCTGATTGCAGCTGGTAACATAACTGTAGCCCCATTAAAACAATGGCCTCCGATGAATAAAACATAAAACAAAAGGGGAAACTGTAATTCTCCAATCATATAAAGTTGTCACTCACAGGGCACAGAGCAGCTCCAGAGAGAAAGTAATAATGTGGACAAGGTGTTTCTGAGCAAGCACCGCAGAGAGCCAGGTTTTGGTGGGCGCAATCCAAAGATGGAGAAAGATGACAAAATATAGGAGTTAAGGGGATGCACCCGTGCATAACTATTTACATAAAGAGCATGGACTGAGGTAACTCGGGAGGAAAAATGTGAGCTCTAGAAATGAGCTGGAAAGAACAAGGGATCAGTGGGGGATCTATGGATGTGGCTGAAGGGAGAGGAAAGGAGATGAAATGGCACTCGAGTTTGCAGGGACCTATGGCACAAGAAGCCCTTCGGGAGCAGCATGACCATGAGAGGTCAGATCCCACCGGGAATGGAGGAAACATGAGCTAGTGTGGGAGAAAAGCTGACAAGGGGGCTCAGTGCAACGGAGCAGAAGGAGACACAGGGGATGGGAGCAACAGGAGAAGAGCAGCTGGCTCCCTGAAGCAAATGAAATGAAAGTGGAGAGGAACTCATGGTATGGGGTATAAAGACTATCAGCAGCGACTGTATAAGGGGTAGTGAGTGCGCAATGATCACAAAGTCAACTGCAGGCAGGACAGTAAAAGGTGGGTTTCATACCGCACCAGGCCACCGAAGATACCCCCGTCTGAGGTCAAGCTGCTGTGAAGAAGCGTCAGGAGGAAATTCCAACACCAGCTTGAATTGTATGAACTTGATGGGAGGTGGAGGGGACTGAGGAAGATGATGGCAGGCCAAAGCAGATGGTCCAAGACGTGGAGGTAGGTGAAATCCACTCGATTCTCCAGGTCTCAGGAGGAGGAGGAGGAGAGCAGAAGCTTCAGGAGAGCTTCAGTAGGTTCACTCATAGGGAAAGAATTCTCTTGATTGCACCATGGGCTTAAGTGTCTATTGAGAACCCAGCTGCCAGAAATGAAGATGACAGTGGCTAAGAAAGGAGTCGCAGAAAGTGGCGGGGCCATGACTGCCATGGGATCCAGTCCTTGGCTGCTTATCTACACAGCCATGGCTAGCTGAACATCTCCTTGTTCAGATTTCCTGCGCCCCAGCATTATACTGCTGCGGCTTAATACATTCCCAAGCAGAGGAAAAAAATCCACCAGGTAAAACAAACAGCCTCCCAGACTGCCTGAAAAGCCACCTACACATAGAGAAATTACATGCGATGGACTAGATTATGGGTTAGTGATTGCTGCGCCGTAATTAAGGCTGTGATGGTGTTTCAGCTTAAAGCTGAACATCCAAAAGGCCACCAGCACCCAGACAAAAGCCAGCGTGCCAGCTCCGGTGTTCACCCACCTTCTACAAGGGCTTTTATTTGCTAGAGATGATGAGGGGAGAGGGAGTATCCAAAGCAAAGGAAAATCTTTTTCTGGAGAAGAGGGGGAAGAAAGTGGAGCAGAAGATGTGCCTTTTTTTCTGCAGAGTTGTGAATAAGCGCAGGTGTTAGAGTGAGTCCCATAGATAAAGTCCTATCTTTCAAAAAAAAAAAAAATAGAGCTTTAGAGAAATTAATTGCATGTCAGAGCCTCTGACAGGTCTTTTAAGAATTATGATACTTTTGAATGAAAACATTATATACTTAAAAAGAAATACCATGTAAATGTCTCCGAGATATTTACATTCACTGGAGTAATAGTAGGAAAGGCTGCAGCTTTATCCACGGTGCGAACAGGAGCTGCACGCGCCACGCGCTCCTGCAAACAGCAACATCCTCTGCCCTCACTGGACTTCATCGACCCTCTGGCAGAACTGAAAAGCAGAGACCAGACCCTCCAAAACAAGGCCAGCACATTTCTGCAGAGAAAAATATGTATTATTTTATTGTACTTTGTTTTAGCTTGGCAGAAACCTGTGCAGAACGTAGGATAGGGAGTCTCTCACGGACGCGGTGTCAGTGCAGCCAGCCTGGGCTCTGCCAGTCCCACTGTGCTCCCAGTGCCAGGCTGAGAAGCAAACGCAATGACTCCGCTCCCTGGCCAGATTCTGAAAGTTCCCCAAATCCCTCTTATCCTAAGGACTCCATTCAATCCTTGATTTTTACATTCACTTGATATTTGGTGGCTGAACTGATAAATTCTGCACTTACCAGTGATATATAATTCTGCATTACAGTGATATATTTTATTACAATGCCTCCAGAAAGAGGTTCTCTGGATGCACCTCTGCAATAAGCCTGTTTTCCCAAGAATTTTTATTCAGGCCAAGGTTTTCTAAATTTTACCATGTACCAGGGCAAGGAAAAAACACACAGAAACGTCTCTGCATGGAGTACACGGGATTTCCAGAAATGCTGGAGCTCTAGGGGTGACCCTGGTCAAGGAAAAGGCAAGGGGAAAAGAGCCCCTTCCTAAAGGGCTGCTTCTGCCTGGGAAACAAATGCCAGATTCAAGGGCTTGGTTCCAAGCTATTTTCCAAGAAAAATGTCTCAAGGAAATCATGTCTTCTAACAGCTCTCAGGCCCTTAAGTGTCAGAGATGGCACCACGTAGGAGAAGACGATGAGTGAAGAACCACCAAGACAAAGCAAAGGTGGCCCTGGTGAGCTAATCCCAGCAAGCAGCCATCTAAAACCCTCCAGAGGTAAGGTTTGACAGAAAGAAAGTTAACTGAGAATAGGTTCAGCAACGTAGCAACTATGGATAAAACCCTCCAATTAGGAAGAAATTTGGGGAAAGAAAAAGAATACCCAAAGATGATAAAAAAGAGCTTGAGGAGAATAGGGAGAACACAAAAAAAATCATGAAAAGAAGAAACAATTTAAGATCTAGTGTGTTCCCAGAAGGTGTAAAGGACGGATGGCTTGTTAATATTCATAGCCAGCCCTCCACTTTTTTCACAGCTGAAAGCAGATGCAACAATTATCGCCAAGCCCAAGCCCCAACTCCAGCAGACCCCGCAATGTGACACTAGCAGGGCACTATTTTTGAGCAGGTTCTGAAATAAATGACAGTTTCTGACCTTATGCCGGGAGGACATGAGGTGCAAGTGTTTCAAGACCTGTCACAAATAACTTTAAGGAAAAAGGAAGGAAGTGAACAAAATTATAGCCTTCCTGACAACGCACATGTAAAATAGAGACGGCACTTTCTCTATAAATGTATTCTCACACATCAAGAACAGCAGTATATCATAAAGGGAAAAGGGCGGCAATTAAAATCCTTGAGAAGCTGAAATGCGTGAAGGAATGTCTGAAATGCAGCTTATTTCAGCATAATGCCGTACTGTATTAGGGAGCAGATATCTGCTAAAACCCAAAGTACCAAAATGCAAAGGAGGAGAGGGGACTCGAAAACCCCACCAGATGCTGCTTGCTCTGCGTAGCCAGCGTGAGATTGAAGGGCAACGGGGAAACGGAGCCTAAAAGGTCGATGGGGTAATGCTGAGAACTGAAAGATTGAGAAAATGGGAGCAAAAGGGTATTTTGGGTCAAAAAGCAAGTGGGTTTCCTAGATGAAAAGTGACCTGGGCTTGCAGGAATACACCACGATGGCATCTCCAAAGATCACAGGATCACAGAATGGTAGAGGTTGGAAGGGACTTCTAGGTGGTGGCCAAGGCTCTGCTCAAAAGTTCATTTTTCAGGTAAGTACGAGGAAACCTCTTCTCTTCATCATGCATGTGGGGTGAAGCTGCACTTGGAGACAGGGGAGAAGGAGGAAGGCTCAAGTACAGGGAACAGGGACTGCTATCTCTCAGCAATAACCAGGGTTAGGGAATGCATAGGTAGAGGAGATATCCGTAGGTTCACTGGACTTTCAGTTAAGTACACTGCATTTCAGTGTCAAAATGGATTTGTGGACACTGAGATAAGATTGGTCTATTAAGAAGAATGACCAGGTTTCTTTCTGGGCATCCATTCCCGTTTTATAAAAGGGGAAGGAGAAGAAGGCCTGCACAGCTGGGGACACTCCAATGAGTTTTTAGGAGTGCCGTCAAGCAGAGGGGTCAATTCACATCCTGAACAAGGCAAAAATACATGTGTGATGGTCTGAAGATAAAATATTTCTATGATAATAAGAAAGATGAATGGCCTTACCCAAAGAGAGGTTTTACAACTGAAGCCAGACCCACCGAGTACTGCACAGTTGCTACAAGTTTATTAACAAATCAGTGATGAAACCTGTCCCAGGCACTACCCTATTGCTCCCCAGGACAGTTGGGTCATTTTTGGCTAAATACATCCTTCCTGCATTAAAAGTGGGGATGGTGGATGAAGATTCTGATCAGAGGTCATCTCAAAAGTCTATTAGCAGCTATGCAGCCAGGGTTAGCACTTCTTTTATAGCTTATCAGGATTACAAATATATTTAGAGAAGCAGAGAAGTTATCTTTGGAGTGGGATGGGGTGGATTGCAGTGATTTCCTGAAAGAGAGGTGTTCAGTGCTAAGAACCAAGGAAAGGTGAGTATTTTAGGAAATGGTAAACCTGTTAAAAGAGCAAGATCAGACAGTATCTCTAAGAGGAATAACCCTAAACTCCCCTTCCCATAGTACAGGCACGTATTTTAGGACTGATTTGTTCCACAGCTCCATCGTGGTTATAAATCAGCTGGTTTCATTATTTTCTAGCAGATCGGATTTTAATAGACAGGAAATCAAAATATAATCAGTATTCAAGAATACAAATCTACTCTATGCTGCCCTCTAAGCAAAAGATCTATACAAAGATTTTCAGAAATGTCTAAGAGCAAATTGATAAGAAATTATTATGGAAGGCTGGCAAGGCCCTGATGAGAATAAGTAGCTTATTAGCAAAGCTTATTAATGAACACAAACCATCCCTGCCATCAGTAAAGAAAAGGCAAAACAAGAGCCAAAAGGGAGCAGAGCAGGACTGAGAGAGCCTCTTCAGATCCAGAAGTAAAAAACAAGCAGACGGGTCCCCAAATTTCATCCGATACTGGAAATTAGATATAAATAGACTGTCAGGAAAAAAACAGAACAGAAAAACAACTTTAAGCTGTAAAAGCAAAAAAAAAAAAAAAAAAAAAAAAACATGACCCAAACAGAAGCACAAAAGGGAATCAATCCTATTCAGTAAGGGATACTAAAGAAAACAAGTGCTTAGTTTAAGAGAGGGAACGGACACTTTGGACAACTTTAGACAGGATCACCCATCTCGCTGCCTGTATTTCAGGCTCATCTTAGAGCTAAACCCTGGCCTCAACCAGAAACAGAAGAGAAAATCCCCAAACAGCCCCACTACAAAGGAGGAGGGAAAGAGGATCATACAAAAATCTAAGATCAATAAGCTACCTGATCCAAAGGGGTTTACTGCTGAATTTTAAAGGCTCTAAAATGTTTTAATGACTCCGTTTAATGTGATTTTGCACAGAGGAGATATTCCCTCCCACTGGAAGCAATCGAAGATAGCTGTAATAGGGATATAGGTGACAGATTGTCCCAACTTTGTGTCCTATAGACTCACTTCATTAATAACTGCTAATGCCAAGCTTTTTGCCAGCACGCTGGCAGGCAGCCATGCAGTGTCTGCGCTAGGTGTGCGAATCCAGATCGCTAAGGATTTATTGCAGGCAGACAAACTGCAGATAAAATTAAGAGGGCACTCAACGCACTACATGATATTTATAAAAATAACATGCAAGACTGCGCACCCCGTCCTGATGTGCAAAAACGATCCCGGGTTGAGCGCGGATGCTGCATTAGAAACGTTTTGCAGGAGGGGGGACTTGGGAATCTACCTTGTGACCAAGCGGCAGCGTGGGGTTCCTTCTGCTCTTCCTCCTTAGAAGTGTATTCCAAACACGTAGCCTTCACTCAGTTGCTGGATATAAAGTTAAGACAAATCTGAAATGTTAAGGGCCTGCATTTCTGAGCAAATTAGGCTGGAATGATTAAAAACTCAAAACCTTACAAATCTGAGAAGGTTCAAAATTCAGTGAGATACCAGGGTATTAACCTCACAAAAACACAAGGACCTCTCCAAAGCTAATTATGTATCAGTCGAGTCTAAAATAACAAAAGCTATTAAAGAAGAGTTCAGGATGGACTTTTTTTGATGGGTAGAATAACTCAATTTAAACGAACTTATTACCCAAATTCTCTTTCTATTTCAGTATTTACGTTTAGGTCTACAAGATGGTATCTTAAAAGCTTAGCAAACTCTTCCTGTGAACCTAATCGGGAAATATGAGAGACCAAGGTCAAGTACATTAATATTGCAGAATCTTCCCAGGAAAGGGGATGTTTCACAGTCCCTCGCACACTGGATATTATCAAGTAACTCAGCTGAAGGATGGCGTGTCAAATTTTCTTTAGAGATATGGATTAATACAAAGCTAGGGTAGCATGAGGATTTTGGAAATGGATTTTTAAGGGGTATATTGAAGAGACTTAGTCCCAAACTTTTAAGATCATTGCTTTGTTTATGGTTTGTTAAGATTCCCATATATTTATTTCTCATCCCTGTTAATCGCTGTGTTTAATGAAAGAAAAAAAAAATTGATCTTTAAAAACTTATAATAGAGTTAGGACAAAAGAGGGTAATTCAGCTTACTGGTATTGGAGGAGGATATGGAAGCTCATCGAGATATTTGCTGTAACCCTAGTGGGATAAACACTTCTCTTTTCCAATATCTTCAAATTAGGCATTTTTTAATAAAAGGGAATTCTTAGGAAAGCTCATTTGTCTCTTATTAGCAATTAACATACAACTCAGTGTTTATGTTACAGATTGTGTTACTTTCTAAGAGTTTGCTTAAAAGTATGGGAAGGAAAACCACGCAGCAAAGGCTTGCACTAGCCATAGGAAGAAATGAAGCTGGAGCAGCAGGAGGAGAGGGTTATCCCCACGAGCACTCGCGCAAGGGCTCCTGCACGAGGAGACCTACGGGCAGCAAACCCGCTCGCTGGCCACGAGACCCCAAAGCGCCGGCTCTGGAGCGCCCCGAGCTGAGCACGGCACCCAATTAGCCACCCTGAATTACAGCCACCGTGGACATAATGATAACCTGAGTAAACAGAAGGGCCATTTGCTTGTGTACTTACATCAGATAATTCTATCCAGCCTTTAATTATCCAACCAGGTTCTTACATAAAACATCATTGTGCAATTTTTCCCAGATGCGGTCTTGGTGTATTGGGTATTCCCCGGGCAAGGAGAACCTAAAACAGACTTATACACCCAGGCCATCCATGACCTCCTGACTTGAGTGTGTTTGCATAATACAGTAGTAGTTCCATACAGCTGCCATAGCTGTATGGACACACTGCCAATTTTTACACCTCAAATAGCTTTGCAGTCTCATCCCACGACGTGCATCTAACGGCGCTAATGCTTCTGACTAAAAAGGGAGTAAGGGTAAGGAGGAAAAGCAAGCGATCAAAACACTTTTCACACAGAGAACAGAATTTATCAGGCCCGATAAGGAGTCTGAACTGATGACAATTATATGATACTATCCATTTTTAGATAGTAATTCAGAAAAAGGATGAATTATTTGAAAAATAATATGTGATCATTTATTTAAAGGCTTATTATAAGGCATACGCTCAAGAAAGCTGAGTTAAGGTTGTGTGAACACTTTAATACTTGCATTTCTGGACTGTTACAAGTTTAACCATTTGAAGGGGGAGACATAGTGCCATCATATTTGGCTTTAAAACACAGGCTGGCAGGTTTACTTTATAGGGCTCCTATAAAGCGAGTGATTTTACAGGGCTGTTTTATACTTTTCTTGCATTATTCTATTGATGTTTAATAAATCTGCCAACATTTGCCTTTGAGACTTGCTTCATTTATTTAAAATCCCCAAACAGCCCTATCCAGAGCTCTGCATGCCCTAGCAATTCACCCAATTAGATAGAAGTGTCAATTTAACAGAGAGATGGATCTCTTAATTTTCACTTAGCCATATTCTGGGTTCAGTCAAATGCCAAAGGCTGTTTCTGAAGGCGAAATCCCACCCTAAGGGAGATGCAGGCCTGTAAGGTATCAGTCCAAATCTCCATCTGTATCCAGGTAACAATCTGGAATGCTGATATTTAAGAGGAAAACTATCTGGACAGCTGCCCTGGCTCCCTAGGAAGCAGTGTTTAGTTAAAGTCTTGGATATCGCTGAAAGAAGATGTGGGGATGTCACACTGCGGCTGAAGCATTTTTTCAAGTGTTGAATTATTCACCCGTGAACCTCAGATGTGGAATCCAAGCGCTCCGGTGCTGCCCTGGCTTTAGACAATGTCTAATTCCTTTCTGCGGCGCGGCAGGGGCCCTTCATGGGCCGCCCTTCATCTCTCACCACAGCGAGGTCGGGCACCATTAGTCACACTCACCCCTACGGCCATCCGCGAGCCCGGTGCTCTCGAGACGCTCCCGGGTCTGAATAACCCAGCTTGTCCCGAGGCCCCAAGACCGGGAACACTCCCATGGCTACTTCCCGCACGGAGAGCGAGGCACAAGGAGGAAGAGAGGGCGGCCATGATTCACGGGGATGGCAGATGCCGCTCTCCTCCACCAGTCATCCCGAGCAATCCCTCTGCTCCTGTGTCCCTCCTCCCTGGCCGATTTGCAGCAGCTCGGGGGCCACAGGGGACACATGCTGGTGCACGTTCTTGCACCCCCGGGCGCAACCACGAGGGGCAGCTCTCCAGTGCAGCTCCCCTTTACATGGACAATCATAGAATCGTAATGGTTGGAAAAGACCTTCAGGATCATCAAGTCCAACCATAAACCCACCACCACCATGCCTGCTGAGACCTTCTCCACCATCTAAATTCTGCAGCTTAGGTCAAGACAAGACACTGGATGCTTTTGGCTCATTTTCTGGGTGCTCTGGGTATGGAGTGTGTTGTTCATCTTAGCCCAGCACTTTCACCGTTGTGTTAACAGAGAGTAGAAGACCTCTAAGTGACAAGGCAAATGGCCATGGCCATTGGGCATCAACTCCTCTGCTCCAACTTTTACCAAACCAAGAGGAAGCCAACATGATCCACGAGACCCTTGCATGGAAAATTGCCACACAGGTGGGCACTGGTTGCGTATCAAGCCATGCTGCTGAAACGGTTTCATTTAGGAGGACTTTGTTTGGGTGCCAATATTAACAAAAAACCCTACAGGCAAAACCACAGCAAAGACAAATAGGTAAACACGCGCTGCCTGGCATTAGTTAATGTATCACCGCTTTATTCACTTAAGGCAGCCATGAAATCAATTCCTCAATAAAAATAAAAAAAATTGTATGCCAATACGTCCGCATGCTAGTAGTGAGGCAAGAAATGATGCAACTGAGAAAATGAAACACCCATGTCTATGCAGTATGTTTGAAGGCTGCGGATTTGTCATTGCTTGATGCAAAACCCTTCTGAGGACTTTGTTTTCCACAAATCTTTCTTTTTTTTTTTCTTTTGTCTCAAAACTCAATAATTTGCCTCTTTTAAACCTTGCCAGAAACCAGCAGAGGTGCATTCTCAGCCTCGCAAGGACGTTTTGGGTTGTGGCTATAAAAGCATCCCTGGCAAATCGGTAGCAATGCTGGAATCCACAGGAATTGCTAAAAATAATTAAAAAAAGCCTTCCCTTTTGGAAAAGATAAAAATACAGATTTTAAAGCAGTCGAAATCTCTTCCTACTTCTGGATCTCTCCTGAGCCTCCCACCCCAGAGGATGAGGCAAAGCCAAAACCAAACCAAGCGCTGTAACTGCTTCAAGGTACGAACCACCACGCAGAACTCGGGGCTCCATCCCGACTCCCCCGGCAAAACAAGGCCAGGTCCCGGTTACCTCCTTGCTTGCAATGCAGAGATGTCACCTGGGAGGCCCGGTGCCACCATGGTGGCTGCATGGGGCCATCTGGTCCCTGGGCTGCTTCATCCAGGCAAAACGCCAACCTCTAAACTGCAAAGAAACAGTGATTTTAAGGCCTGGGCACACACTGGATGGCTAAGGGAGGACCAAGTAGGTCCCTACCAACAGCCAGCTCTGCTGTGGGGCAAACATGATGTGGGACAGGAGCTGCCCGGGTGGCTCGTGGCCCTTTTAGGCTCCCAGACTCCCTCTCCTCACCGCAATTAGAAGGCCCTGCAGCAGGACCTGGGGGTGCCAGAGCCGCAGTTGCACTTTGAACAGGCCCCGTGCAAACGTCTCGAAACTCCCTTCTACGTCTGTAAGACTGTTCATCTCCTTTGGGCAGCAGCCATCACTTACGCGGGGCTTTCATCTATTTTGAGCTAAAATTGATTGGCAATTTTGAAGAATGCACTGCAAATTGCTCCACTAATCACAGCAACTCGAGCCATGTAACTATATTAAAATAACATCAGTTCCGAGGCAGAAGGCGAGAGCAGCAGGGAAATGCTGAGTTCAGGGCTCCTGCCCTGGAATCCACATCTTGCCCACTTGCACCCGGGTCCCACAGCCTCCATGTTATTTTTGCACTGCGTTTTGCATCTTTTTGGAGTTGCCAGATGGCTGATCACCAATTCCCGACAATAACGCTGGCTATTTCAATGGTGCTTTTCGTTTCCTAAGAAAACGGGCTGGCCGCCCTGCTCAAGTGGGGCCTGTCGGCTTTTCCAGACCGCAGCTGCCGGCCGCACACGGATCTGCAGCCCTCGGCTTTTTTGTAACAATGCAAGAATCAACTGTACCTGGAAAAGGCCATTCCTACAGCTGAAAAACAACGTATCCCTCCAAGGAAACCCTGACAGATGTAGAATAAGGAGAAGATTTACAATCCCTCTTATGCCAAGTTCCCTCTAAATCCTTGTGCTGGAGACAGGGAGAGGCAGGGCTTACCAACAACGCAGACAAGCCGGTAACCTGATAGAAACACACGGATACCTGGATCTACTCTCAAGCCCCTGCAGAGCAGGCAGGCTCTGGCTGCCTCCGTTCCTGCCTTCAAGAAAGTCACTGCAGCTTTAAACTGAAGGAGCCGTCGGGAGCATTGGCTTTTCCTCAGTCTCCTGACTGTCTGCTAGGAAGGATGAGCTTCCTCCTGCCCTCCCAGCTCCCATGGAGGCAGCTGGCTTCCTCCTTTCCACAGGGAGGGGGATCGGGTCACCTCTTACGAAGGTCTGGAGGACTTGAGGCACTAGCTACTTCATGTCCCCTGCCAGGTGACTGCAGACAAATGGACACTGGGACACACACCATAAGCTGCAAAAGCAGAGGTTACCAACATGGACTAGTCAGAAGGTCCAAGTTACAACCTCCATCCTCCAGGGCTGAAGCACACGGGTCCTGGCCTGGGTCACGTGTGAGCTGGCCTGGACAGGCTGCCTCTCCTTGGGCTTCCTGGGACAGACGCAATGCAACAAACCTCTGCAAAGCCACTGGGAACGGTCCTTGTGAGGATTAAAATCCTTCAAGGAGAAGAACCTGCCTCTCTTGTCCTCACGAGCATCCCTACTACAGAGTGGCCTCAACAATAGATGAAAGAGGCAGGGGAACAATAGCGTCACCAGCAGGTGAAGAACACAAAAGTTGATACGGAAGAATAAATCACCCAGTCCTCCCTTCCGTGCATTTTAGCTACATCCTCTACAATGGATGAAATCCACGTCCACAGGCAAGTTCAAGAACACGCTCAATGAGGATCCATTCGTTTCAATAAGCACCGGCACAATGCATAGCTTTCCTCTTAAAAAATTATTGAAAACGGCGCATGCTTCGTGCTCACTCTTCTCTATCTTAACATTTAAAAAAGAAGCACAGTGTGTTTGCAGCTGGAGAAACACAGTGTACAAACCGTAGGCTGCTGCAAGAAGCGCATTTCACAAAGACTTTGTGTGGTGCAGGGACAAGGACCACTTGTTGATAAATTACTTTTACTCGGAGAGAAGGGAAAGACAGATCCGCGCGAGTGAGAAGTGATGCTATTGTTGAGCGATTTGTCCAGGAAACCGCACCGGGCAGGTCTGATGTAACCCCATTTATAGGAAATTAATGGAGAGGAATGGTGACCAGGGACAAAACATACATGCACCGCAACATATCTTTTTGATTAGGGAACATGCAGACTGACTCAGGCATTTAATTCTGCCTTTCCCCTCCTAGATATTCCCTGCTAGAATAAAGAGGAACCGCACAGCTCCATCGCACAGCTTCACTTCTGCGCAGGTTTTAATGTCACACGAGAAATCTGCAGTCAGGGATGCAGTGTAAACCGCCACCGTCTGCTTCGGATATCTTCGCGAAGCCATTAAGAGCTCACACAAAAGCAGAAGCCAGAGACAACCGTAATCTCCATCCACAACTCAACAGCAGGCAGGAGATTTGCTAGCGGCTGTTGCGAGCGGAGCTGCAGGTGCGTACGTGTGCGCACAAAAAGGGAGAAACAACAAAAACCCACCACCACAAAGACAACATGGGCACGGAGCTGCAAGCCAAGGATGCATCCAAAACACGCAGGATGCTTTTAAAAACAAAGACATAGGTAAACAAATGTTTTGGTTACATGCCAGCTGGGAAATCTGAGAGAAGAAACTATTTTTAGCACTTTGATTTTTTTCCTCTGTTTCAGAGGAAATAAACTCTGTATTTGTAGCTGGGAAATGCTGCAACCGCCCCAAGATCAGAAAACTCCGTTTTGAGGACTCAGACTGCTGAAAATGAGGGAAGACCTCGGCTCACAAAGCTGCCAGGTGAGCTACAAGTGACCCGGGGTTTCATTATGGCTAATAACCATGGGGAAAAAGTGCTCCCAGACGGGCATTACAAATTCAATCTGCAGCAATTCCTTCAAAGGTATTTCACTTGAAGCAAACGACACGTAGGCATTTGGAGTGCAGCAAAACAAGCAATGTGGCCTGCAAGAGTGGACATGGGAGGAGCTGGTGGGGACGAGGATGCTGCAAAAGTGGGAGGGAAGGGTGGAAGCAGCTCAAATCTTTGCTGTGTGGCCCAGGACCTTGGGCACTTACGAGGGCAAAGTAGAAAGTGATGGAGACCACATCCTTGCTGAGCTGGACAGCAAAACGAACTTGCAAAACAAGAGCTCAATAAATACTAGTCCAGGGGAAAACCTTGAGGAACACTAAGGGTGAGGGAGAATGCTCCATAATCCTGGGTATTTGGCCTCGGACAAACCCGGCACTATGAACTTAAATACAAAATCCAGTATAGTTTGCTTCCCAACTCAAGAGGCTTTGCTCAGCCAGGGGAGGGAGAGGTTCTCCCACATGGTCTGGCGGGAAGGAGCTAAGAAAACCAGCCTACATTTCAGCAGGAGAGAAGCAAAGCCACAGCGACACATAAAGAAAGTCTTGAACCAGTCCTCCTAGCTCTCGGCAAGATAGAGACATTAGCACAACAGCTTCAAGCCACTTAGAGGATCCATTGGCATGGAGAGATGACAACATGAGTGCTCCAGCAGGCATGGCCTGATTTTTCATACGGATCTGAAAGTTGGAGATCGTCATGGGGAAGCACAGCTGAAGAACAGGGGAAAAGCTGTATTCGCAGCAGGACCAGCCTGCAGCAATTTAAAGCGAAGGCTTCTGGCTCGCCCCGCTGCAGAGGTTAATCGAGAAGGCACTGGGTGTCGCGTCTCTCGGCCCCTTTGCTAAACCTACGCGGCATCCTGCTGCATGCCAAGGCTCTCCGAGCAGGAATCGATAAATAGACTGTGGCGAGAGGATGGCTGCAGCTCTGGAAGCGACCCCAAAGAAACGTGAGTTGCTTCAGAAAGAGCCAATTTACCTTGGGTGCAGCGAGGGGGAAGTCGTGGTGGGAGAAACGAAAATAGAAGCTCTCAGGAGCGGCCAAGGCCTCGCACGGCCCTGGATACGTCGACTTTCCAAGGGCTGTGCTGTATCGGCAAAGGTTTATTTGCAAGTTGCCAGCATTTCAAATCCACCCCAAAGGCTGTGTGAGGAAACAAGCTGTTTCACTGCGATCTGTAGGGGAATAAGTTACAAATAAGGATGGCACTCGCTTAGGTGCGGTGGATTTGGGGAGCTTCAGGTTGAATTGGCTGAGTCGCGTCAGGTCACTGCCTGCCAGGTTTCTTGCCTAGCTTGCTCTGGCTTTTCCTGGCATTGGTTTGCTGATATTTCATTAATATAGCCCCGATCTGCGTTCCTTGTATAGCTCGGGAAAAAAATGCCATTGCTGCTCTCGCTCTTCAGATCCGGTTGTGTGAGGGAGGAGAAGTGCCAGGGAAATTGTGCTCCCATTTAAAAGGATGTTATCAATTTAAAACCCACAAAGTGCTGCCATTTTTCCCCCGCTCAGTTAACAACCTCCCAACACCGCAGAAGCGAAGGATTTTAAACCATCTAATTTCAGCGCTTGTGGCTCCCCCAGGACCATCATCTGCACCCGCAGGGGGCTCCTCCACTGACCACAAGGCGATGTCCCCTAAAACAGGAGTACGTGACCGGTCTGCTGGGCTCCGGTGAGATGCTCCAAACCTGACCCGAATGCGTCAGGAAGAGCCAAAGAACATGTAAAAGAAATAGAGATGTTTTTCCAAGCTGGTTTTAAAAGTCCTAAAAGCCATTCGTCGCTTCTGCATATGTAAGGGTTGGCCCTGTTGCTGCCGATCTCTTGCCCCTTATCTAGTTTGCTCCCATCTCACTCTGTGCACCCAAAAAGCACCTTGCCCACATCCACCCCTATATATCCTGATTTCACCACCTCATGGGGGATGTAAAGCAGCAGGTGAACCCACAGAGATTAGCAAGAGCATGTGAGGGCTGCTGTCACCCCTGGACATGGGACGCTTAGTCCTGGAAGGCCTTGAATTACAGTGCTAATAACAACCACCTTCAAAAGTCCAAATTTATGTCTGCTGGGGCAGTGGTGATGCTGCTGTCCTGCTCATACGGAGAACAGGAGAAGCTGCAGGAATTCAGCTCACTGTGTGATTCCCTCTAACACCAATTAATTACTATACCTTAGATTACAGCAACGTTGCTGTAGCTCCTGCAAAAAGACAGCAACAAAGCTGCAGCTTTCCTCCGCAACACTAGCACATCAAAACGCCACGCAGGGTCCTAATTTGCAAGCTGGACTAATATTTTGTTTAAAGCTGACACTCATTTCATCATATTTACCACGAATACTAGGATATCAATACATAAGGTAACATTTCTTTGGTGTATTACTCCTAAAACAACTCTAGATTCACTGACGGCAGTATTATTTGCTACAGAACAATAACATTTTAATTGCACTCTGAGGGATGTGGCTGTGCAAGATGGAAATGTTCTTCCTGTTGCACCATGTGTTGCAGGGAGCAAAACACTAACATAACTAAGAATAATCTTTAACGGATGCATGGGTCCAAATTCAGGCTTAATAAAACCACTGTTTCGCACTGCTACGATCCAGATTTTTCTTTTTTATCGGCTTCAATTAAAAATAGTTATTTCGTTTGAACTTCCCTCCTCTGTGCTGAAGTCAAATCAAATCTTACAGGAATCTCTAAGAACCAACAAGTGATGTCAACAACAACCTGCCAAACCTCTCAAGTGCAATGACAGGACTTGCGCCACGTGGAATCGCTTCGGATGAGGATGCAGCACAGCCAGGAGGCCAGAGGTGAACCCATGGGTGCAGCAGGATTGCTCCTTAACGTCGCAGGTAGCGCTGCAATTCGCCCAAGCGGAGAAAAATAAGAAGAATAATGAAAAAATGTAATTAAAGAGCTGTCTCAGAGGCTCCTGCACCAGTTTACCTGGCGAGGGGGCGGCGGCAGCCTCCCACACTGTCTGCCACAGCAGATGCTCAGCGCTACGCACCGGGGAGCGGCTCCGGGGAGCGGCTCGGCAGCGCCGCACGATGCATCCGCGCAAAGGCCCCCGGCGGGAGCGAGCAGGGACGATAAACGGGACCCGGGGCTTCCCCAGAGGCGCCTGTGGAGCGAAGCCGTGACGCTGTCTTGCAGCCGGTGTCGCTAAAGGTTGCTGGTCCTCAATGCACTTCCCATGTGCGTGGCAGCTGCCCCACCTACACGGAGATCGGCTGCAAAAACACAACCGTGGATCAGGAGCGGAATTCAGCATTCATCTGTACGGTGCGAGCTGAGGGCAGAGTAATGGAGCTTTCTCTATGAAAAAGACCTTTTTGAAAGTATTTGAGTTTCTTGTGTAAGATGGCTATAAACCGGTACCACAAACATGTATCTATATATCAAGGAATTATGCCAGTGCCTTGTAAGCTTTGACTCCAGGCTGTTTGGGAGCAATCTTGGGATTTATTGCGAGGCTTCGGAGGCTAACAGAGAGAAGGGCCAAGGGTTGGAGGCTTGGATGCTCTAGCTTGCAGTCCTCTACCCAAGGGACAGATTTCCTTAGAGTTTCACAACCATCCAGACATGACTAGAGAGAAGCAGGAGACATTTCTGCCCTTTCCTAGCAGCTTATGTATTATTCCTTAAAAGTAAGGGGAAAAAAGAGAAGAAAAAAAGGAAAGAAAAAACTTTCAGAGAAATGTGGTGCCTTTGTTCCCCAGTGTTGTTTAAGGCCTTTTTCCCGACTCCACACAATGAGCTTTCGGCAGGAGCAGAACAGTGGCTTTTGCTAAGACCACAGTGAAGCAGTTTCAACTTCAGTGGATTGGTGGAAAATAAAAAAAAAAAAAAAAAAAGAGGGAAAAAGAAAAGAAAAAAAAAGAAGAAAAAGAAACCAAAAGAGAGAGAATGAATGAGGGCACAATAAAAAAGCATGAATTGCTGAGGGGGAGAAAAGAAAAAAAGAAAGAAATCAAGGGTAGGTATAACTGTAAAGCACCAGCATGTTTCTGGCACTGGGGAAAGAAAAAAAAAATGTCGATGATTCAAGAGGATGACAAAGACTCCTTTCAACAAGTTGTCTTTTATCACAACTTTGCTGCTACACAGCTATACTGCAGCGGGGAGAAATTGCATCATGTCAACAGCGAGTTGATAAAGATAAACTGACTCCGAAGACAGTGGGAATATGCTGGCAGTTACTTGGTGTTTTGCTTATCATGCTGCAATAAATTCCTCGTGAAGAGCATAGATTGGAGACTAGAAACAAAAGTTTGCTGGAGCTCCAAGGGCAGCTGGGAAGCAGCGAGGTGCCAAACCTGCCCGATCCCATCGGCTCCTCTCGGGGGGCTTGTCCGGATTGAGGCACCTGGAGAGCAACAGGGAACTCTGGTTTGGGCTCCTTAACATGGTGCCGACTGTTGGGAAGGCGTCAGACATCTGCCTGCACAATCAGGATTGATGCCTCCCAACGCAAAGGGCCACATCTCTGTTTACTGCTAAAATACTGACTGTGGGTGGGGGACCAAGTGTCACCTCCTGGTTTTAGCCCAGCAAAGTGACAGAAAACCAAAACATGCTGCAGCAGCCTTCCTGCAGACCAACAATGCTCCATTTTGCATCCAAAAGGGCAGTATTCAAGACCACGTCTGCAGGGAGCAGGAAAACCTCAGCCAAGCCCCTGCCCCAGCACAATGGCAGCTTTGCACCCACAAACGCTAAACCAGACCTGGGTTTGGAGCTCCAGAATGAGCCACGTTCTCTTTGCGAAGGCTCACCAGTCACAAAGGCAGCTCTGATCCTGAAGGGCTTTTCTGGCTCCCTATTGTACAGCCCTTCGCCCTCCCCTTCCCTCGGCACCGTCCCCAAGAACGGCTGCTGGTTTAAATGCAAATAGTGAGCGGGCAGGCACAGGATCTTTTTTTAAATGCTGAAAGCTGAGACTTCTAAGTTTATCTCAGAAGGACACTGGAAAGATGAATAGAGAGAAAATTATGCAGAGAAAGAGAAAATATTCAAAGCGTGGAATTATGTATGCATAATTGCCTGGCTCCCTGGGGTGCATGGGCGAGTACACCAAGTCACTTTGTGAAATCATTCCCCACAACTCCTGGATCCTAATTATAGTGCTCTAAGTGGGGAGAAGCTAATTTTTAAACAGTCCTGATGGGGTAACGGGAAGAGCCACGAGGATGCTTTTAACCCCTTGCCTACAGCAGGCCTCCAAGCAAGACAGCAAATGGAGAAGGAATAAATGAAATGCCAGGAAGCCAACGTGTCTTCTGCTAGTTCTGGGTCTTGACAGAAGATGAGGACTGAGCAAGCTGGTGGGGACACAGAAATGGGCCAGAATGAGAGCAAACATGATCTCTACCTGGTCTTCAAAGAAACTTGGAGTTGGGGCTATAGTGCTCTTGTTTCCCTTCACTCTTTACAACAGGTTTTCAGGCATGTTATTTCCAAAAACTGAAAGTGTCCATGTAAGAACCTCTTGAACCATCAAGCAAAGGCTATCAGCTCTAGTGCTGGCCAGGCAGGTGCAATATGAAAACTCAGGGCAGAAAGAATGTGATTTGGTGTTTCTTGCAACCCAAGAGCTGGCTCACTCTGACGTCCACCAATGTCCACCCGACTTGGCACCTGCGCTCTGCTGGCCAGGGACACCTCCCTGCTCCTTGTGTCAAAATCCTGCATGCTTCATGGCTGTTTTATTGGAAAGCTCTCAAAATTACTTACTTTAGATTCAATTAACAATGCTACACTCAAATCCAACTTTTTTTTTTCAGTGGAAAACTCAGCAAAGAGCTGGAAGAAGACTTCCTTAATTTCAGACACAAGCTCCTCACTGTGCCTTGCGATTCCAGCTACCTTGGAAATCAGCCATGCACTGCCTTTTATTATTACCAAATTCAGCAAATGTAGGCTAACTGAAAACTCTTCTGGAAGTCCCTAAACTCTTGTATTTTGACTAAAACTGTCACTATTATTTTGACCAAATTCCTTTTAAAGTTTTAAGTAATGCTTGTTCTCGTCTACTACAACCCCCCTGAAAATGCTGCAGTTTCCATACTGAGATGGATGCAGATACACAACATCAAAAAGAAAAAACCCAAACATACTCTGCTTATGTATCTTAAGCTCGCAAAGCAATTTTTTTCCTCAGCCGTTCCCTATGCAATATCCTTAAAAGCAAGTAAATGTCAGCTGGGCTTTTCTCAAATTGAACCAAGCGTATGGAAGAGACTACAGTCGCTTCAAACTATGCTCTAAAACACCTGGATTCCCACATCTGTCACCAAGAGGCAGAGAAACACACACTTGTGATTCAGAATTCATGATGTGCAATCCCTCCCCTGGGTGCTGGCTCTTGGCCCCCGCATCGCGCTCGCTTGGGGAGCTCTCCGGTGGAAGGTCACCCATAGAGACTGCTCTCCAGCAAGCACCAAGGTATTAGGTTGGGTAAAGGGAGCCAAAACTTGCGATTTGCAGCAATCCCTTCCCTCTTCAAGATAAAGTCACCTCCAAAACAGAGCTATCCCCCGATTTAAGACCAGGAGGGACCACCAGGCCATTTAAAAGCGCCTCCTGCAATAGCAGCAATTAAATTTTTACTCAGTCACCTCTTCATTGAGACCAATTATCTGCTGGGAGCAGGATTTCGAGAGCCGCGAGTCATTGATCTCAGCACGTCCAAGAACTCATATAAGTGCATTTGTACAAGTGATGAACCCTCTTCCAAACCTGCATTAATATCTAACCCTTAAATTTCCAAAAATTAAATATTCGAATCAAATTGAACAGTATTTTTTTTTTTGGCCAAAGTAATAGACACCATTTTAGTACTTAATCCTCTCACATTGTCTCAAGCTCCTCAAATTACAGTCATTTGAACCGCGATCTGAGCTCCCCTGTGCTTAACGAACTAATTAGACCAAGGACAGCCAAGCTTCCTGATTTTCCTGAATATGAAAATCTCCATCTGGCCGAGAGCCACAGGACCAGCACACACCATGTGAGAAGAGCAAGGCGCGCGGGCGGCTCACCGGTGGGTGCTCGGTCCCAAAGGCAGGCTGAATAACTCCAGCAACACGTCCGCTGTGGAACTATTATTTTGGATGATGACGGCATTTAGTTGGTTCAATTTGGGAAAAACCCAGCTGACATTTACTTGCCATCTCTTCTGTTGATGCCGCTTGTCTTTGTATGACTCAATTAAAAGTGCTCATACTTTGTCCGTATTCAGTTGCCCTCACTCCGGATTTCCAACTGCACCTTGCAGCAGGATGCAAGATCAGCACTGTGAAATATAGATATATGGCACTGTCTGCTCATGTTTACTTCTCTCGTAGGAGCAAAGAAAGAGTTTGGAGATGAGGAGCAGGGCTGAGACTGAAATTCCCCTCTCCTCTTGAAGGTGGTCCTGCCTGAACAAAATTCATGAGTAAATGTGCAGCAACTCAATGGCTTCTCTGGGTAAGCTGCAGGGTTGTCACTACAGGACTCATTAACCACAGTACATAATAATAATTGTTATCATAAGGTGCCCCAAATTGTTACTGAGGATTAAAAAAAAAAATGTACAGGTGCCAGTATAATGCAACCTAAATCACATCTGATACAGTGTCCTTGTGTTTGCCACCAGCAGACCCTGCAGCAGCAGATGGGACAGGACAGAAAGGTTACAAGGATGGAGTCACAGGCTTATTCAGCAAAACGTCCACATAGCTCTGTGAGTAGGTTTATTGCCTTTTTATACCATCATTTCTTGTAGACAAGATGTTAAAAAGGAGTTCAAGAAGGATCTGAAGGCACGGAAGATATTTGTGCAGGAACCTGTTTAAAGCATTTTGAATGTGCACAGAAACGTCGGACAGAGTCAATCAGGGTATTCACCAGGAAATGCTCCACTGCATAGAGGGAAATGAAAAATGGCTACATAGGCAGAGAGTGCAGGTTGCAGGGAGCATCAGGTGAGGATGAGAGGGAAGAGCTCACAGGGAGCAACTCAGTGTTACGGCTGCAGTGTGCTGCAGAAGTGGAAAAAAAACATTTTAAAGTGAAAACCCTAAAAAATTGGGTAGATTTCCACATAGATTTGCAAAGTGGCTAAAGGGATATCAGGAAACGGTGGCCAACTCCCACCTATTTGCTTAGCTGGGCCCTTAGCATCTCCACGAGACAAATCACTGTGTCAAACTGTGCTGTACCTTGGCGGGGAGGTCCTCAGACAGGTCGTCTTGCAAAGTAAGATCAAACCGAGCGTTATCACAGAGCTGGTCTCTCCGCAGTATCAAAGAACAGGCCCGCAGGAACAGCGTGTACGTGCCACTCTTCAACCCTCAGCGTCTCAATTACGTGTGGATGATATTATGACAAGATCGATGAATCCTGATATAGCAGCACTCGAGATAAATGTCACTTCAGAAGGGTTCTTATATTAGTATTTGGTATGAAGAAGAGTTTAGGAGGGGGAAAAGGAGAAAAACAAAGGAACGTCACCAACTGTTGGCGTAGCACCTTGTGTAGAAGCACACCTTCCTCCGGGTGATGTTTACAGCTCCCCATAAAGCTTTTCCCCAATCACCTTCTTTGTTCTTCTTCCCTGCAGCAGGGGAAAAAGCCCCCATACCAAGGGTCTTTTCACATCCCTGCAGATGCGTACGCATACACGGACGTCTGCACGGATGCGCTCCAAAACCCTGAACGCTGGGAACCTCGGGCTGCTGCTGACCTGCAGCGGGATATTGCAAGAGTTCGACACCAGCTATTGCCCCATCCCTCCAAAAAGACCATCTCTAAAATGCCTCTAATTAAAGCACAGGTGCATGAGCAGAAAAACAACCATCCTACTGCATGTGAGGCTCGCATCTGCGAGGAGGAGCTGGCAGCGCGCACCCAGCTGCGCCCAGAGCAAAGTGGGGACCCAAATCCCATAGAAGCCAAGAGTGAATGCGAAGCTGATGCCTGGAGCTCACCGGTGGAGGTGGCTACACAATCTAGGGTGCAGAAGCACAGAGAGCAGCTCTTGTGGACACCACACGACCTCTTGGTTCTTCATTTCCCACATTGGCTTTAATTAAAAACACAAATTGAAAATCTTCTCCCTTCTTCTGGCCAGGCAGAATTATCTCAAAGCTCCTGGCACTGGCCAGCATGACGGCCAGCAGGACCAAGGGGAGGGAACGCTTATGAAATGTTTCTAAACAATTCAATTTTCAGGCAATTTATGCGCAGTGGCAAGAGGCATTCTTGCCTGCAGAAAAGAGACAGCAGGGCTGGATCAATCGCGGGGCGGAGGTGGGTGCAGAAAAGCAGGAGCAGCAGACTGTGGCATTGAGGCTAATAGCTTTGTAGCAATTTATTCAGCGAGAAATACGGCGCAGAGCGACACGGGGCTCTGTGCACAGCCGCAGAGAGCACCGCGGTGCCTGCGAGGGAGACGGTCCCCGATGCCAGAGCGGCGGAGAGCAGAGAGAATCGATAGCAAACATGCCAGGAAAAGCAGGAAACTCCTTCTCCTGCACAACTGAAGAAATGACAATGAGTGGAGCCCATCAGGCCACCTGCAGAAAAAAAGTTGCCATCGAATAAACATCACGTGAAAAATACCACAGCGAGATAAAAGCTTCAGTGCTGCCACAGGACTGCTCTGGGGACCGGGTTAAGCAGAGTCCATGCAGCTCTGCCACCTCAGTCTTGGTCACCTGGATGCCAAAAAGGAGCAGGACTCTATTGCCCACACAAAGTACGTGGGAAACACCACGGACTAACTGCAATCCCTGCCACAGCTCGGCCCTGCATCTCCAGGCTTTGCCTGGACACACGCTGCAGCGCCTCCCCTCTCCCTCATGGCCTTGTCCATGCTTTGCTGTAAGGCTGAAGGCACCTACAGGGAGAGCTACTTTTGTGAGGGAACAAAGAGAAATGGCTTCCTGGAATCTGGGTTGGACGAAGCTCCCCCCAAAATCACATTTGATCATCGTGAACATAATCTAAGTTCAAGAAGCTCTGGATCTCCTTGCAGACAAAATTCGCTCCAAAATCGCTCCTGCTGGTGCTTCCAGTGCAAGGCTGAAGCGATGCTCTTTCTGCATCGCACCATCTCCATGCCCAGGCACATATGGTCTCGCTAAATAAGAAGCCCTAGAAAAGGCTGTCAACAAGACTAGAGGAAGGTGTGCATCTGTGCAGAAACATATGCCCCAGCCTTGCACAGTGAGCTGTAAAAAGGACGGTCATGCCCAGAATCCCACCCAAATTGGCCCAGGCACAACCGAATTGCAGCTCGGGACCTGTTACGCGGCTGTTTGCCACGTGAACAACCCCTTCCCCTGCTCCCTTGCTCCTGCACAAAACCCAGGAGCCCCTCGGTCAGCTGCCCTATTGCAACGAGAGCTGAGGACAACTCTCGCGACCAGCACAGGTCCCATTGCAGTGCTGCAGGTGCCCTCAGCTCTGTGCCCACCTATGGCTTTGGTTGAAAGGAGGTGTTTTATGCTCATCTCCCCTATGATATAAAAGCAATGAAATAATCTACTATTTCAACGCTCATCCCTTAGAGAATTCTGCAGTAAAAAAAAAAAAAAAAAGAAAGAAAGAAAGAAAGAAAAAAAAGTGGTTGAATTTGATTAAACCTTTGGACTCTCTCCAATATTTCCAGTTATTCCATCTGTAGAAACACTCTACTGGCACTTGGCACATTTATAGCATTAACTGCCTTCTAAATCAGCAGCAGTTCTGCCTAACAATTTGGCATTTGCACATTGCCTTGTAAATTATACACCTTACATCTTTGGGCACAAGGACCGGCCCCTCCAAAAAGCCTATTAGTGCCTTGGAGCAATTCTCGAGGAAGAAAATATCTTCTTTTGACAAAACGGGGGGAAAACGGCATTCAGTGGGCATGGTATTAACACTATGGCTCATAATGTTACTCTGGCAGTAAAATGAAACCCAGTGCAACCAGCTGGCTGCTATATTGCTATTAGATCCCTTTTTTTTCTGTTTCTGACCTTTGCAGAATGCTTGGAAATGCATTAATCTATTCAAACCCCACTAAGGATCTAAAGCACCATGCGAGGTGAAGGCATTGATGAGAACATCCTCCTTTTGGGCAGGCTCAGGAAAAAATCTGCGATTCCCTCCAACGAGACTCACTTGCTTTTTGCGCGATGCTGAGCGAGGAAGCAGGCGAGGAGCAGATCCAAATTAAGTCACAAAACAGCAGGAAACCACTCAGCGATATCAGCAGTGATTTGTGCACTTCTTGGTTGAAAACAAAGAGCAGAGGTCTGCATTTACCTTCCCATTTCCTAGTAGCCTTCCCGCTTTTGTCTGCCTAAATCATAGGAGGCAAAAAAAAAAGAAAAAAAAATTCCTTCCTCAAACAGCTCTCAGCCTCGAGCTCCTCTGAAAATCCTTTTCGCTTATCTTTATTCACCGAGCCAGGCTCCTCATGCCTCCCCATTGACAAAGTGTAGGAAAATCACCAAATTAAGCGCCCAGCTCATGCCCTGCTGCAGAACAGCCCTCTCCCTGTCTGCACTCAGATCTTGTTTACTGTCAGTGCACTCTGCTCTGCTTAGCCAGGCCTTCCGAGCACCACTTGCGTCTACAGACCTCGCGTTTTTGACTGAAAAAAAGGCACTGAAAAGACAGGAAACACATTGAAGTATCTCCCCTCCTGCCTTTTCCTCCTAAAATATGCTTTATTGATTTTGATGCATATTACGATCCCCAGGGGAAAAGGTAGTGTTAGAAATTGAGGGTCACCTAAGGACTCCCAGGCTGTCACTCCGCGCTGCATCGTGGCTGTTTGGAGCTTGACAGCAGCACTGAGACAGAATTCAGCTCTTTCTGCTTCAAAAGCACAGGCCGCTATTGTTGGGGCTGAAGAGGAATTTTCTGCTTCTTGTTTTTCAGGCTAAACTCCAACATACAGAGCTGCACAACTCTGATCCTGCCCAGAAAGAAAAGTAGTGACTCAAAGTAGCTTACTCATTGCCACCCTTTGGAACGAGTGGCTTTGTTAATGCTCCCTATGCTAACATTCAAGAAAACTGCATTTTCCCCCCCCCCTTTTTTTTGGCATTTCGGATTCTTCCTCCTATTGGTGTTTTTTTAATTGCAAGGAAGGGTGATCCTCCAGCTTTGAGGGGCTGGAGCAAGAGCCAGGATTCGTGTCCCGAGGCTTTGAGAGGGAGAGGTGACCCGACCCGAACACTTCTGTGAACGGCAGGAGCGTAACAGGCACGTCTGCCCTTGGAGATCACGGCCCTCCTTGCTCCTGCAGGGAAGGGGCGAGCCTCCCACCTGCACGGTGATGGAAATGTCTGCTCCCTGGCAAAAAAAAAAAAAAAAAAAAAAGCAAATAAAACCCTCCCTGCAGCCAGCAGCCAGCGATGCATATGAGATGACTGCCTTCTCAACATGAGAGCAAAAGGGCAAATGAATCACATTACACTCCATGAATAAAAACAGAGTCTTAATGCAACAGCTACTTAATGATTTCATTTTCAATACACTAGACAGTTTGGCCTCATTTGCAAAGGTGCTGAGCACCCCTGAGTCCCACTTACGTTAATGGGAACCGCAACACTCTGCACCTCGGGACTCTCCAGCGGGCCCCTTATGTACTTAGGAAAATTCCCTCACCTGAGGGGCAGGGAGAGTTCCCTGAGAGTTGTGGAAGCAAAAGCTGCGAGCAGAGATGAGCTGTGCCAGAGACTTCCCACCCACAGCTGCACCTCAGTGCTGGGACCACTGAGCCCTGGATGCTCCTTCCAACTAGTCTTCCGAAAAAAGGAATTGCGGCCGGAACGGAGAAAACAGCATTTTCAAGCCAGCCACAGTAACCTAAACAGGCTGTTTGGGGGGTGCTCAGGAGAAAGCACTTAGGGGAGGACCAGCAGCACAAACACCAGCTGAATGGCATTTAATTAATGGTTCAGGGCATCTAAGAACAGACCACAGCCGGTGGAGCAGTGAGCTCGGCACACGCAGCTGGTGAACAGACCCTTCTTGGATCACATCGGGGTGCCCGACACGCGGTCCCCGTGCCCAGGAGCAACTCCTGGCCCGGCAGCTCCTTTTCCCGTCGGAACGCGGACCCCATTCCTGGCACCGGCCTCCTCCGGAGGGAAACAGCCCTTCCAAACATCCCTGTGTCTGTTTGGAAAATACGGCGCGGGATCACCTCTCCAACACAATATCAGTCCTTTGGCACACAGAAAGAAGTCAAATGCAAAGCACTTATTGCCAAAACCTCTTCCTTCATTGTAAAGTACTGTTTAATTTTATCCCTCAGGCATCTATTATCTCATAGCCCATATTATTTTTCCAGCTATTACTGCTTAATTTTCCTCATCCAAAAAAGTGTGTACAGACAGCAGCCAATTTCCGCCTTGGCATAACTGTAGATGAGAAACAAGCAGCTGTTTCGCCAGGGTCCTAGCAAAGAGATCCCGAATCGCTGCTTCCCGGCTCTCCGCGGCGCTCCTGCAGGAAGCGGCTGCCGTCACGTGTCCCCTGCTCCGCGCTGGCTCCGGGCGTCGCGCCGGGACCCCTTGCTCATCACCTGCTGCTTCTGTGAAAACGAGGCCCAGAGCCGAGCTGCATGGGGCAAAACCATCTCTTTTTGTTTTTTTATTTTAATAAAAGTAGTATTAAATGTAACATGGGTGTGCATCCCTCGAGCCTGGCAGCCCTTGGGGTGCAGCATGGCGTGTGTTTCTGCTGCTTCTGCTGCTTTTTTAACACTTCATTCCTACTTCCTCCACGAGCCAAAGGCACCACCGCGCTTGCCTTTCTGTCTCTACCCTGACTCCAGATACTCAATTAAAGACAAGAAGGACAAACGGCGCTCGGAAAGCAGCTGCAAGCCTCAGTGCTTCGCACACGCTCCCGTCTTGTCCAGGGGGTGTTCCTGCAGCAAATAGAAATTGCAAGCCGAGGCCGAACGGCAATGAGTCAGGGAGGCAGAAAGGCGTGAAAGCCAAATGAATGGAGAGGCAATAAACGCGCCGTATTTCAGCGCCGCGGCGCCTCCATCCATCAGCGCTCTCGGCGGCCGCTCTCCGCCCGCAGCTGGAGTTACAGCGCGCTGGGGACGCCGCTGCCCGCGCCGGGACACCGCGCGGAGCCGGCCGGCCTCCGGGATGCTCCGGCTGGCACGGAGCCTCCTGCGGAGCAAAGAGGGAAGGTGCTCACGCTTTTACGTGCAAGAAAGGAAGAAACCAAGGGGGCGATGCCAGGAGGCCCTTGGATGGGACAGCGAGTCCGGGAGGGAAGCTGTGACCGTGCGGGAACGCTGCCTCCCGTGGGGACCTGGCCCAGGAAGCCCATGGCGGGGGGTAGAGAGGCACACGGAGGTCTCAGCTCTGGGACTAGGAGTAAATAAGATGTAATAGGATGTAATACGTACGTGTAAGGCACGGGAACCTGAAAAATACATTTTAAAGGGATTTTTTTTTGCATACGCGAAGTGCTCGAGCTCCTCTTCGAGGTAATGGCAGGCAAATCCTATTTCTCACCGTATTTACAAAGAGATTATAAAAAAAATCCATGAGAAAACGGAGCCTGGGGAATACCCCAACGCTCTCCTCTCTACAGCACCAAGCACACAACGCCCCAGCCGTTTGGAAACGCCTCCTCGTGTTTCGCTCCTGCCCAACACGATTCAGACGCCAGCAGCCGCAGACCCTGCCCGGGCCCGCTCTGCTCCCCGCAAAATACAGCTAATTCCCCACCAGCATTACAGAAAACTCAGGCAGCCAACGAGAAGAACGCTTTTTAAAGAGATATAAAAACAGGATTCTTGTATTGAAACACATGCCACAGATGGTGTAGCAGACGAGGATTAATTCATGAATCATATTTCTTAAATGATACAATCTCTCTTTTCACTTCCATCCTTTCCCTTTTTGACTCAGAAGCAGGGATTTAAGATGCCCTTCCCAGATATGAATTTTGCATGAACAAAAATTGCAGGAGAGGGGGAAAAAAAAAAGCAATAAAACAGAAAACCCAGATGTTTAAAGCTAAGTTTTCAAATGCAAGCAAATGCATATCCTGTCCATCAACGAAAGAACACATGTGGAAATACAATATATGCAAGCACAGATACGGTTGGTGGGTTAGCAAACGTCCTCCCTAACATCTGAGATTACTAATGCTTCCCAGTAGCTGTGGCTCAGTCAGGGCTCTGAACTCACCTACTGCTGGTTTCGTACCTTATTCCATTTTACTCAGCGCTCTCATAGCCAGAGGAAAGCCTTAAGTCATTAAGAGAAACCGTTTTGGCGGAGAGGCCCTCCGCGTGCTGCTCCCCCATCCAGCCTGCCCTTCTGCACCTCCTGGCACAGACACTTGCAGGTTGCTCTCTAGGAAAATCCGCTCAAACCTACAAAACTGAGAGGCTTCCACGAGGCACCAGTAAAACCAAAACGTTCTGCAAAGAGAGCAACCCTAACGTGCAGTTAGGCCCCTACTACCAGGAACAGCAGCAGAAGCACCACAAGTCCCAGGGCTGCCATCAGGGCCACTTTCTAACTGTCAGAAAATGCTTTTACACTTCCTTTCAGTACCAATCCAACAGATCAGGCAATTTATTCCCTTCCCATATGCAGCAGCTGCTGCATAGGCTAAGCAGCTGCTTCTCAACGTGGCCTTGCACCGAGTGCTGCAGCTTCCATCCGCACATGAAGCTGCAAGTTAGAACAAGGGAAAATCACTTACCCTAAAAGTCCTTCACCCTTCCTCTGCTTTGTGTACGATGTGGGCTTCTCTTTTGGTTACTATTTCCAGACTTGGTCTTTGGGTAGGTGAATGGAAGAGGAGAATGAAAGGAGTTGTATTTGATGATGATGGAGACTGTAAAATAAAGAGAAGCACTTTAGTGCAGAACAGGCCTCTATATACATACATATCAGATTAAATTAAATTAGCAACACCTACATAAATGCTTCCTACTGTTTTTATGCACACACACAAATATCACAACTGTCAAGGAGAATGCGGCTGACAGCGATACAGGGATGGGGGGTTGGAAAGAGCAGTCTTTAAAACGAGGAAGAAAAAAACAGGCAAAAGAGGCAGCACTGAAGCCGCTAGCAGCGAAGAGGCTTCCACCAGGTATTCACAGGGTGCCAGCCAGGCTGGAAAGCAGGGGAGAGCTAAGGGCTTTAGGGAGCTCTCACAAAGCAGAAGACAGGTCCAGGCACGGTTCACTCTGACAGCCACAAATCTCAAGCAAAAATTCACCCAGACCCTGTAACTATGAAAGAAATAGTCTCATAAGGAGGAATGAACAACTTTCAGAGTTTGGTCGTTGCACCAGCAGGTACTTCCCCAAGAAGCATATCCATCTCCTACCATTGTGGTTAGGAAGCTTCCCCCCGGCGTGCACAGACCCAGCTAACCGAGCGCAGCCATGGACCGGCCGTTCGGCTTCGCGGGGGCACACGGGGACGGGGCTCGGCGCCCTCGGCGCAATCCCAAGGTTTCCTTCCCGCCTTGCCCTCTCCTCACGCACCTCTCGCCTGGCCGCTCCATGCTCAGCTCCAGCACGCGCTCCTAAGGCTCTGCACCCAGCAGGTGAAGTGTCTCGGGCTCCCTCTTTTGCACTTGCCTCCAAAAATTACCATTCATTTAACATCACAGTTTGAGATCCTGAAAACATAGGCGCTGACTTCCACATTACTGCTTTTTTTCCCCAAGTCCATGCTGCAGTCATCTCTATACAAATGCATCTCCAGCACAATTAGCGCCAGCCTTAATAGTGAAAGAAGCCAAAAGAGAATATTTACCAAATTGCTTGGAAGATGCTCTACTGCTAGTAAAGAGCCTGAGTCAGGGACTGCCATTATTTGCCTCGGAAAGGTCACCGCGAGTAGTATATAAAAATGCATGCAAACACTGGAGAAGCAGAACACAATACCCAGCCCCACTCTCTGCAAGCAGCACAGGATTTAACACTTCTGCGCTGGCCTACAATAAATCCTAAGTGTCCTAGGAAAGCGAGGAAGCTTCTCATTTCTATTTAGCAGAATGAAGAAAGTAAAGCACGGGGGAGTAACGCTGCTCGGGACAGCAAGGACCGAGTCTGGGATAACAACACAGGGGCCCTAATGCACCTCCCTGCATATCCCGCTATCCTGCTGCATTTATACAAGAATACTGTTGTTAGCAGTAAGCAGGGCACACTCATTACCATTTGTTCTAGTGTTATAATATATATATATATATATATACATTTATATATATATATATATATTTATATTTAGATATATATGAATATATATATTTTCAAAACACTTGAAAAAATTAGCTGGAGGAGGTGCTAAAGTTCTGGGTATTTTTTCAGTATGCCCGAGCTTTTCAGCTCTCTTGCAAGGAGGCAAAATGTCCTGGTGGCAACAAGGAGGGCGAGGGTGCACAAACACCCTCAGACACCTCAGAAAAGCAGCACAGTCACATTTGGTGCCCTTGCTCCTCCTTGCAAATCGCTCAGTAAGAGGGAAATTTAAAAACGCAGTCAACTGGAATTACCCACAGACAGCAGCAACCTGAAACTATCATTTCGTGTGTGGTTTTAATGTGTGTGGGTGTTTATATCTGAATAACAGTTGGAAACAGCCGAACCTCATGCCTGAAGAGCCACTTCCTCCTCAAGTATTCCAACTAAAAGTGGATACATGACTCCTGCTCAACCGCGTCCGCAAAGCCCAAGGGCAGCAGGCAGCTCCTGCACCTCAGCCCAATGCGATGAGCCAGCTTTGTGCCTCCAAATTGCACCAGTGGGATTGATCAGGAAGGCTTTCCACAAAGACTAAATACATATTTAAATATATGCAACTTCTTAACATCTGCTGTTCATATACGATAGGCCAGGACTCAGGAGTCTTACAGGAGAACTGTGGGGGAAAACCACAGCATGGTGGAGGTTGGAAGGAGCCTCTGGAGACGATCCAGTCTCACTGCTCAAGTAGGTTCACCTAGAGCATGTTGCCCAGATGTGCGTCCAGATGAAGATCTCCAAGGCAGGAGACCCCACACCCGCCCTGGGCAGCCTGTCCCAGTGCTCTGCCACCCTCACAGTCAACAAGTTTTAACCTCGTGTTCCGATGGACCTTCCCATGTTTCAGTTTGTGCCTGTTGCCTCTTGCACTGCCACTGGCCACCACAGAGAAGAGTCTGGCCCCATCATCTTCTCCATGCTCTTCCTTCAGGTACTTACACATGTTCATAAGATCCTTCTCAGTCTTCTCCTGGTTAAGGTGGCCCTGCTCTATACACAAAAATGCTACTCTCTGCAAAAAGGCAGTGAACTACAAAGCACAATGACCTTTTTCTTTTTACCCATGTATCTGTACATCTACCCAAAGAGAAAGTGTGAGGAGAAGGAAGCCGAGCTCTGGACGCACGATGTTTTCATGCAGAGATGAGGCCCAAAGGCAGACCCTGCCACACACAGGATGCACTTTTCCTTGCAGGACCAAACTTTTACCAAATCCAGGTATATCAAGAATCTGGAAATTTTTTTTGATCTTATATATAACTACAGCTTTTGAACCATCCTCAGGACAGCCTGGGGCTTCCTTGGACAAAACTGTGGGGGAAGTGGGAAGAGTCAAGAAACATTATTATTATTATTATTAATAATAATAATAATTATCCAAAAGGTTTGCTTACAGCTGGCATGTGGTGGGCTCTCCATTAAATTTTCCAGCTTGGCCTTTCACCAGTGCTTTTACTGTGGGAAAGGAGGCCCAAGGAAAACATCCAAGGCTTCAGAGCAAAGGGAGTCCACCCAAGGCGGCCGCTTGGGACACAGAGACTGCGCTACTGAATCGGACCTGCTCCACTGGTCCTTGTCCCCACGCGACAGGTAACAGATGCAGGACACCGCGGATGGAGCCGGAGGAGCCGATGCCGGTGGTCACGGGCACCGGGCAGAGGGCAGCGATCCGGCTACCCGGAGCACGAGCCAAGCGCACACCAGCTGCAAAGGCAAAATGAACATTTGTCCTCCAACAAAACACCCTGCAAATGATCCTTAACAAATTCTAACTGTTGGTACAGTCAGATAAGAGCACAGGAGCATATATCATAGCCTGTTGTTACTGCAAGCTCAGTGCTGCTAAACATGTGAGTGGCAGTGCAGAGAGATCTATATTTTGTGTTTTGATAAAAATTATAGAGCAGCATAATAGAGCTGAGGAGGCAGCTCTGCTCTTCCCTGCATCAGCTCACTCACATTTTTTAAGCCCATTAAATTCCTTGCCGTTTAGTTGCTTTATTTGGGTTCCTTGCTGCAAAACATTGTTCACCGCTCGCCAAGTGCTGAAGCCACCTAAATAGTCGCGAGCGTCCACGCAAAACCTCCCAGAGCCGCTCTGAGCAGACGAGAGGGCATCAGCAGATAGAGACAACTCGGAGGCAACCTGAGGTTTAGTATTCTGTGTCAGCTTGACACACAGGGGAAATAACCCTTTAATCCAGTGCAGTGTATTTCATTTACTGTAGTGTTATCCAGTTCGAAGATGTTATGAAAGGAATCCCCTGAGAGACTTACGACTTCAAACCCAGGCCGGGTTTGAACTTAATTCCGCCCTTGCGAAGGGCTGCGGCGGTGGCAGGTGACCTTTCCCGTGGCTCGCGTGCCAGCAGCCATCCCGCGCAGAATGTCACGCCAAATTAGAATATTCGCCTTTTGTTTCAGGCTGCATTTTGTTTTGCGGGGTTGTTTTTTTCCCCTTTTAATTAAAAGCAGCTGTCGCTATTAATGAAATACCACCCCCCTAAAAAATAATAATAAAAAAATCAATAACGCAAACAGATTAAAAATGGTGACGTGGAAGGAGGGCAGGAGAGCCAAGGGGCTGGGTAATTAGACCTGCGGACTTTCCCCTCTGCCTTAGGTCCTCGTGTGTTGAGAGCCCGAGCCTGCCAGGAAGGAGGCCCGTTGCCACCTAACGAAGGTTCCTCACTCTCCAGACCCGCTGGGAGAAAGAGGCCGTTGAAGCTGCTCCCCATTTCCAAGCACGGCCGTGGCCTTCGTTCTGCTGCCGAGGGCTGGTTTCCACTCCTTGTACTGAGGCACTCAGACTTGGAACGTAATTAAATGTTCCCCCATAAAATGCTACGTTGCTTCCAAAAATTCTTCATAATGTCAAATTATTTCACCAGTTAAATGCAGTACAAATAGTCATATTGTATCACTATATAGCTAAAAGTGTTCAGTCAGCACAGCTGAAAAAAATATAAACTAAATATGTCAAGGATGCATTGCTTTCTATTCTTACTATTTTTTTAATGCCTTATTTCATGGTAGATAAGTGAAAAATCTTTTTACCCGACTTAGTGAGAGGATCATTTACTCATGCAAATTTTAAACCAAGTGTCATAATACAATGAAATTATAAAAACATATCAAAAAGAAGTTAGCAAGTCACTAAATTTAGCTCCTAATGGAGTTCAATCTGTCTTATACAGTTGTATGTTAATGCGAACAGCTACAGTACTCTGTAAACATCAGAGTGCAGCTTAGGAGTCATTATATGTGCAAGGAATTTTTGGAAAGAGCCTTGCAGGTTTACAGCCTTCCACAGCTCAAGCTGAGCGAAACTTGGGTTTTGATCCTAGCCAAGATTATAAAAACGCCGGGTAAAAGTAAATTAAAAAGCAGTATGGTAATTATCTCCATACAAGGGCTTTGCTGTGCGTTTTCCATCATCCAGACATGATTTTCGTTAACCTCTTTGCAAGTTCTGATCCCGCTGCAGGACTGGGATGATTTACAGGCCAGGCACTTAGCGTGTGGAGGGATTTTCTAAATCCCTACGAAACATCGGAGCTCACACAGCAAAGCACTGACTGTGGGGCCTGGAAGAGCGGAAGGGAGTGAGCAACAGAAAGGACCTGCCACCAAGTCGGCTGCACTCAAACAATAAGAGAAAAGTCCCCAAAAAAGGTAACAAAAATCCTGCAAAACCCAAAATACCGCCATACATCTGAAACTAGTGCAGCAAGCCAGGCTCTAAGGCACCATCATGAACCTGCACAACAACCTGCTTTTATACCTGCCAACAACCCCAAAATGGTACTGGCCCAGGCTCTATATTTTCAGAAACCACCCCATATTCCGGGAGCTCACCACGGAGAGGAAAAAATTTAGAAGAAAGGAAAAACAGAGGGCTGATATTGAGCCAGGACCAGCCTGCCAGGTGCAGCTTCAGCTAATAATCATCAAAAATAAAGTACCAACATGATGTCAGGCACTTAATAAAAATCACCACCACGGCATCTGACCTGCCTGATCGCAGCTGAAACATCAGGTTGTAGCCTGATATCGCAGGAGAGGACAGTGCCACGATGCTCCACGCTTTCAAACCTGGTGGAGAAATGTGAGAGTAAGCCCCTGTAACGAGGAGAGGCAAGGGAACTAATGGAAAAACATCAAATTCCATTAAGGGCTGCGTTAAAGGTTTACAACATAGTCTCTAGGCAAGTCCAACGATACACGCTGAAACCTTTATCGATCCACGGGTCAAACCAGAAACAAAAATATCAATTTTGGAAAATATCAGTTGTTGTGATTCCTTTGTGTGAAAAAAAAAGAAAAAAAGAAAGAAGAAAAGGTGAGTCCCTATGCACAGAAAACCTGGAGCAGCGCTATGCTGAAACTGTAAAATCTCCAGCTTGTCCTTGTGCTATAAAACATAGGGATTCATACCAGGAATGAGGGAAATGTTCTGTATAAATGTTTTAATTAATCTGTGGTATTCTGCACACCACTCGGAGGCGGGTGACATGGCACTCGCTGCATTTTGCTCTCTCTTATATTGCCACAGCTCTCGATTTTATTTTTATCCTGAGTTAGATATGAATCAGGATTTGCAAAAGACAAAACAACGCACTGTAATCATCCAGCGTGCCAATTAAGCTAAAAGATACCCTGGAAATTAAAATTAAATGCCATATCTATGAAAAGGAACAGACAGCTTCCTCAGAAACAACAACAAGAAAAACGTTATTATAGGAACCTGTTTCTGGTAGTCCCAAAATGTATCCACAGCAGTTATATAACTTACTCTCATCTCTCACATCTGCATACTGTAGATCTTCATCAAATTGTGTATGTTTTTGCACATTTATCATCAAGATTTATTGAAGTTGATTCCATAAATTTCATTTAGTTGTTCGCTGCTGCTATTTGTTTCCAAGGCAACAAATGCACTTTGCCCAAGCTGCACAGTAAATCACGACTGTTCTGAATTTGGGGGTCTTTGCCCCTCATGCTGCACAGTGGCTGCGCTTCTGAGAACGAACTAAAGCACCGGCTCGTCAGCCACGATAATTAGCCACCGATTTGGTGGATGTTTTAAAAAAAGAGACATATATATGTGTATATATATATATGTATATATATATATATATATATATATATATCATCTATCTCCATGCTATAGAAGAAAAACGCAAAATAAAGCAGCTACTGGGCTGTCCGCAGAAAGGCAGCTCCTCTGGCTGCCAGGGACAAGGATTCATGCAAAGCCCCCTCTCATATCTAATTTACACCTAGGATGGCTGGAGGTTGAGAAATCCATTTGCAGGTTCAGGAGGAGTTGGACAGCTATTTCTGTAAAAAAACGAATAATAATAATAATAATAATAATAATTATTATTATTATTATTATACAGCCACCTTGTTGTAGGTGTTGCAAAAGGGACAAATGCAATAAGAATGCAATAAGAAGAAACAGGGGAAAGCTGAGAATTTGCCAACGTGGTGCATGCAACGGACTCTCTCCCCCACTTACACACCAAGGATGGCTACTCTGGACACGCTGGACATGGCTGTGTGGGCAAAAGGACCTAGAGCTGAGATAGTGACAACTCTGAGAGGAAAAAGTCTCACTGTTGCTGCAATGAGTAAAACAGAAACATGGTAAAAAACCTGCAAGGCCAATGCTGCTATCTGCAGTGGGTTGCCAGGTCTAGCGCTCCCAAAGCAGTAAAATCACCCAATGCTGTCGCTGGTCAGCGATGAATGGGGGGGAAAAAACGACTCTGGATGTGGCAAGCAACAAGCAACTTTTTTTGTTGTGATGGTTGTATGAATTGCTTGTTCTTTTCAATACTGTTATTAGCATTGGGTATAAATGCATAACCCTTCCTAACTATAGGCAGAGCTACCCCTGCGCTTCCATTGGCCGCCAAGGTGACAAACTGTACTAAATGTCCCAATTAAGGAGCATTTCGACATTCCCGTCTTGTAGCCTCACCACTTCGCTCAAGGCTGCGTCTTGTGCTGTTTATACGGGCATGAAAAAAAACATGCTGCAATGGCAGTTTCCCATAGAAATGAAAAGGTGTGTGGGGGGGCTTAGAAAGTGCTTAGAAAGGCCTCATTTTTCTCCGCAGATATTTCGCAGAGTCGGCCAGGCAAGCGCGTGGACACCAAGGGCGCTGCCTGCGCCGCTGCCGCCGCGTCCCTGTCATGGTGCGGGGCGGACGCGGAGGGGCTCCATGAGGCCCCGCGCGGCCCGGTGCCGTGCGCTGGCCCGGCCTGCACACCCCATGGCGAGCGGCTCCCTGCCGCACGCAGGTGGCTCCTCACGGGCCTCGCACCGGGCCAGGCTTGGCTTCGCGCTGGTGCCGGGCCATGACCGAGGCTCGCGGGAGCCGTGCGGGATGGGGCCCTGTCCCTGTCACCTTTCAAACGAGTAATTCAGGCTCAGGTGTTTGGCCCAAATGTGACAGTTTTATTGGGAACGCCCGGGGAAGCCCGTGCGATTCCGAGGCCTGTGCGTGCGCGAGACGACCTGCTCGTGATGCGGCCTGTCCGTACTGGTGGGAGAACGGCAGCGCTAGTTCAGGGATTTGGCAAGCTGAAAAGAAAGACCTTAATTAAAACAAGTTTTAAACCGACTGAGATTCTTGATCTCCTTCCGATTAGCAGCCATCCTCAGATTATGCTCGGAATCTACTCCTGCTCTTTGGACGCGGAGGGCTTTGTGTATAAAGCCCTTAACACATCAAAACCTGTGCCAACCTAATAAAGTAAAACTAGGGAAAAAATACACTTAGCAGTAACTAAATTTTAGCAACTAGAGTTGCATAAACCCCTTCTGAAAACACAAATAAAGCCCTTACTCCACACTAACTTCCCTTCCCCATGCCCAATGCCGAGCACGTCCGCCCGCAAGCAACCCGCTCAGGTGGATTTTAAAGCAAAGTAATCCCCCAGCGAAGCTCTTTGCATGTTTGCGACACTCGCGCTAATCCCGGCAGAGACAGAGTAATGAGTGAACAACAGTGCATGATAAATGCAATTTATCAACTGCGGCCCTGCAATTCATTACCCAGCCTTCCCCGGCGCTGTACAGAAAACATGGACACACGTCGGTACCTCCACAACGCGGCCGAGCAGTTACACTGACAGCCTGGCTCAACAAAAGAGCCGTCACACTTTAATTCCTATTAAAAAAAAAAAAAAAACACAGATAATTGTGTGATTTCTTGCCTTCCACTGCATTGACCATAGGGGAAAAGCTTCCACTACCCGTCCCTGCTCTCTCTTTGCTCACTGGTCCCCAGCCCTCAAGGAGGGGACAGGGGGTGACAAGACGTGGCATCTCTCCGCCCCACGGGCACCTTCTCACCCCTGACACCCCCATAGCAGGCAGAGCTGCGGTACTGACGGTGCCGCCAACCAGGTGCCATTAGGCTGATACTGAGTTTTCTTGAAGAAAAAGAAGAACCAAATCAATTTCTGGGGAGGATAAACTTGCAGCTAAAGAGAAAAACTACAATTACACTTTTCAGCCATGAAAAGTAAATCAGATGGTGCTGAAATCCCAGCAGAAAACACAGATTAATTAAAGTCTGCACTTTCTAAATCTGTTATTCAACTAAACACAGCTGTTAAAAAAATGATGCCTTTGCTGTAATTTTCATGTACATTCATACCACTGAAATACAGCACAAAACATTATTAAGTGCATTTGGGTAGCTGTTGAAGTTGTATTGCAAAAGAAAGCACACATATATGTTTAATTATGACAAGAATTGACTTATTTATTTATCCGCTCGCAGCAAGCATGAAAGGCTCCTTTCGCATACACCCCGAAAGGGGGATTCGAATCCAGCACAGAGATGATGATTGACTCTAACTGCCTCCGTGTGACAGGTTCGGCTCCTGTTTTCCTTTAGGGATTTGAGGCAGGTGGGATAGCTCTGTAGGATGATGACAGCCCGCACTGCTGAGGCTGCTGTAGCAAAATCATATGAACAGCCAAAAAGGCTGTTTTTTTTTTTTTTTTGTCTTTGGGAGCTGGGATTCTGTCTCCAAGAAACGGACCGGGTTTATTAGAAGGGGGCCTCATGGCACCTCGGCCACCGTGTGCTGCTTGCGCAGGCTGCAGTATCTACTCAGTGCGACACCGGCGCTTCCAGCACACTGGCCACCGGGCCACTGAGACGGTGCTTCTTTGTGCTCCTCTCTCCCACCCTATTAATGGGGGGTGGGAACTGCTACATTTTAGGCTCTTAAACCAAAAATATTCCTAAATGTTTTAGAGGGCCTCACCTGAAAGTCATCAAGGCTCACAGAGCTCTTGTTGAACCCTCCTGGCTCTGGCTCAAGCTCAGCTCTGTACGGAGCCAGTTTACTCCTCAGAAGACAGCACAACCTCCAACCAGGCACCTGGAGCCGGGAGGCCGGTGCGCGAGACACGGCTCCGTCTCTGCGTGAGCCTCTCCGTCCCTCCTTAACCGCTCTCTTCCTGCTGCTCCGTGGGGGGCTCACCACAGTGTGTAAAAACGGCTACCCCTGACACCCTGTCATGTGTGAAAACACCTGACACGCCAGAAACAAAAGCTTCCCTTCTCTTGGCACCCCCCTCTCTCCAAGTCTACATCAGCGATCAAAGTGGAGAGCTCCTTGCTCTGTCACTGAGGGAAGGGAAATTGCCATGATTTGAATGCAACCCAAAATGCACTCTGCAATTCAACTCAATCATTAGAAAGTTACTTCAGAGCTGCGACACAGCTGTTCTTCCCTCCGGAGCCGAAAACACTACTTGAACCTTGCTTCCTCCTAAAGAGCGAGAAGGCATGGGAGAGCCCTCATTTCCTCTCAATCTTTCCGAAATCATTTTAGCTTCAAATATAATTAGCATGATCTAATGCAGTAATACATTAGTATTGGCAATACCTCCTTGCTGTGGCACCACGCGGCGAAGCCTCTCGTAAGGCACCCTCGCGAGCACCGCGGGAGACGGCTTCACGCTGCAAGCTCTGCGGAGGAACCGAGCGAGCCGATGCCAGCTTATGTTAGTGGGCATCCACACCTGGAAAATGTGGGTCCAAAGAGCTCGACTCCATGACCTGCAAGCAGGAAAGAGCTGACAAGCAAACCCCAACTGCTGGATCATGAAGCTGGAGTCACCGCCTTGCTTCATTCAAAGCACCCAGTGCAACAGTCACCTGGCCTCCCGGCACGCAATAAATTACCACGTTTGCAACTGAAGATACAGGTCCCTAGGTGTGCTGAATGTCTACGAGAACTGAACCAGCAGTAGAAGTCACCCTTATTTCCTCAAGAAATGCACATTTTCAGGGGGGCAAAATTTGACACCCACAAAACACCCACAAATTTGGGAAGGTTGTAGAAAACGCTTCTTCAACCATCTCAGTTCCCAGCAAGTAGGGTCATCGAGTCCACTGCAATGCACTGCATGGTGAGCGACGTATACCAAGAAGAGGGTTATCCAGATCGGTCTAAGTGACTACCCCAAACCTTTGTTGACTACGGCAGCGAGCACTTCTCAGCAGGTTTTATTATAGCTGGCTTTTGAATAACACGCCTCACTGCATCCACTTATTACTGCTTCTCTAGGTAGGCCATCTGACCATGGCAAGCACGCACCTTTCTGCAAGTTCCTGAAACATGATAAACTAGAAGAACAAACAATTAAAAGCAAACATGTACTAGTAGAGAGAAAGATCTGTATTTTTTTCCAGAGATGAGCAAGATGCACTGGTAGCAAAGTATGTCCTATAATCTCCTATTACAGGGTGAAAGTTTTAATAAAAAGAAATAAAAAGAGCTCACATTTTGATCTTTTCCCAGAGCTAGACATGGTTTAATTAGCTTGATCTCATTATGTAAACTGGAGAGGAAGAACGAACACCATTAAAGCAATATCCCACTGGCAAATGAGACAACCTTGACATCAACTAAGATACTTTCTTGGAAAAGTTTCTGCTGCCTGTGATGCAGGTTCTGCACCTCATCCTAGTCATAAGGTCTTCATAATTCCACCTTATGGCTCCTTTCACCTGCTGCGTTTAACTCAACAGCATTTCTAGTTTTCCGCTTAAATAATACCAGTAGTGAAAATCAAGCTAGATGTTGACTTGATTCTATTTAGCCCAAGATCACTCAGCACAGTCTTTGGAAAAGATCAACCTGAACTAAACATTGCCATAATATACTCCATCTGTTAAAGTACATACTTTTGTAATAATACATTTAGAATTCAATAAGAAAAGCAAGAATTACAAACAAGGTGTCCATAATGAGCCTCAGTATAATTATTAAACCAGATAAAGTAGGCCTGGTTTTCAATACAAGAAAGTTATTTGTACCTTAATGATAATGAAATGTAAAAAGCATCTGTAATTTCCACTGAAATGTATTGCAGAAAGTCAAGTTAGTGCACGTCACTTTGTTAAGACTATTCTTATTATTGTGTTTGCAATGACAGCAAAATGCTTCTTAGTTCCAGCTCCTGGGATATATAAAAATATGATTAGAGCACTGTAACAATACAACAATGGATTAATTTGCCCAACCATTACATTTTGGATCTGACAGACTCTCACAATTTATTTTACCCACTGAAAGGTGGTTATTTTGGGAACCTGGTTCAAAACAAAGCAGTTTAGTGCAGCTTTTTGAAATATTTTTTTATATTCCAGGATACTGCAATACTGCAAGGTTACAGTGAATTCTAGTCTGTTTACCTGTCACATAAGCTTTTATGCTCACCTTATGCTCTGCCTTACCTATGATTTAGCTTGGGCTGCTCCAGGGCACTTGAGCTGCCTACCTGCCCACCCATAAGTGCACTGAACACCCCAGAGCCTCCAAGCAATGAGCAGGAGGCAGCAGCTGGTTAGTGGGTAAAATAGTTGTGGTTTTGCTTTCTTCTGGTCCTTAAGGATACTGCCTACATAAGGAAAGCGGAACATAAAGAACTAGCCAGTGCCAAACACCATGCTGACAAAGCAGACCAAAAGCAGCAGAGAAATTTAGCATGAAGACCAGAGATTATAAAGGAAAAATAACTAACAACTCATCTGCTGAATGTCAACGACAAACAACGTCTAAAACTGCAACGATAGGAAGCAGTAATCAGAATACAAGTGAAAATGCAAGTGTTCACTCTCAAACCCATGCAGCTTAAAATGGGACAGAAGTCATTTTGTCTTAAACGGAGGACCAGAACTGAACTTTCTAACATAAAGAATACACCTATAGGAACTCAGTTATGCTGCCCTTCCAAAGTAGTGGAACCTCCTTACACGGAAGGAGCGGGAAGAAGAGACTAACAACCAAGAGATCCAGCTCAAGCTGGACGTGCCTAGCACTGTTGGGATGCTGCAGACAGGACGACTGAACGGAGCTGCCCACGCGCGCTCTTCACCTCCCAGCAGTGCCACCACTGTCCACAGAACCACTACGCACCCAGAATTCATTTGTTACGGCAAGATCCCTTCCCAGACTGTCAGCCCCAGCCCTGGCCGTTCTTCCAGCGATCCTCACTTTTCCACTTATTCCACCATTATTTTCTTCTAAGTGTCTCCAGCTGCTGCGGTTGGTGGATCAGCAGCAGCTGGATCCTGGAGCCCGCCCTGCTGAGGGTGTCTCTCCTGGGACAACACCCTTGTGCTGCTTGGTACCTCCAGCCCCATGAGCCTCAGCATCTCCCTTTAGACGTAATGCAGCAGCTGGGAGGGCAGCACAAACTTACCGTGTGTGTTTGGGTTTCGTTCCTTAACTAACAGGGTTCCTTCCTTTGAACTTTAACAAATACAACACCACAAAGCAGAAGTGCAGCCGTGAGAGCCTTGCTGAAGTACAGTTGGCACCGACCCCTCTCAGTTCTGGCTCCACACACGGGGAGCTCAGCTCTTTGCACTGCCCTTCCCGGGCCTGAGCGTGATCTTACACAGAGACCCTGAGCATCCCTGTCACCACCACGTGTGGAGATACTAATACTTCTTTAGCCAAATCAAGAATTGTTGGCAGGATCTAGTCCCAAGATGTACTAAAGGGAAAGCATTGCAACCAGGATTGAGGGGACAAGCCAGGCATTTTGGAAACCACCAGCACATGCACCTATAATGGCAGTCAGCTCCGCTGCTGTCAGCCTGGATGCTCTCCTTGGAGACAGCAATTCCGACCCATCCAATGGCTTGTCCCACTGAAACCATAAGGCAGCACAGACTCAGCCAGCTGGCCCGTGACCCATGACAGAGGAGCCTCAACATTGTGGAAGGACCCACATTCAGCAAGAACTACACAATAGTTTAAGCTCATATGTAAAGAAATATGAGCAAGATGCTTCTATATTGTCATTTTTCTACTCATCCTCCAGTGCACACTTTGGCTGGTGGAACTTCAGCCAGAGAAAGTCTTTGCTATTGCTTTGAATTCTCATATCTGATGTGAACCTGGGCTGCCCTTTCCCTATCCCCTCTAACCCTGCTGCTTTTCCTCGACCATCCTGAATGCCCCATGCACACCCAGGACGATGGCACCACCGGGGCTAGCAAGGAGAAAAATTAATGTAGTGTCCCTTTTAATTTCAGTGGCAAAGCAGGGAAAAGCGAGAGCTGAGGGATGTTTTATTTGTTCATTCCCTCTGCTTTTAGCCAATAGAGATTGTCACGCGGTAGCTCAAGAGGCACTGGCAGTGCAAAACTGAAAGCTCATGTTGGCAGCCCAAGGATTTAACCCATCACATACAGATAAAACAGCTACTTCATTTCTGGATCATTGTTTCACCAATATCCTCAGCTTTTAGGCAATGAGAGTTGTTGTGTTGCAAATTGCCCAAATCTTGCAACACAGACACCTTTCTTCTGTATAAAGGAGATTTTAGGGGAATAAGGAATTTATCCTCTCTTCATATTCCTGCATAATTCTATTTGTTGTGCAACTAACTTCTATGGTTATCATCAGCCATTACAGAAGAGAATTTGGCCATGAATAACATGCCATACACATCATTTTACACTTGAAAACTGAGTAAAAAGAATCTAGAATCTTCCAGGTTATTTCCATTAAAAAACAAACAAACAAACAAACCCATAATGATGGTTTAAGTTCAGCAGTCTGGATGTTGCAAAGTACCAGGGAAATCTGAAAAAAAAGAAAACCCCTGGAAAGATCCATTCCAGATGTGCTTCCCTGGAGTACCGCGGCCAGAGGACTTGCCACTGCGAGAGGAACACAAAGCAGATGCAAGATTGGGCAAGAAGAGCGAGCTGAAACAAACTGTCCTTCAGAGATTCTGAGCAAGTCCCAAACGCTGCAGCTCGGGGCTGTTTTTAAGCATCTCTCAGGGCAGTGTGTCCCCCCACAGCCCACAGCCAGCCTGGTTTACAAGCCGAGTAGCAAGAGGCCGTGATGTTAGGAAGAAAGAGGAGGGTGAAGGAGAAGGGGGTGCACACGTTTGCACAATGTTCTTAAAACTGTTCTCAGGAAACCATCCGAGTATCTCGCTCATTACTACCAGTACCACGCTGGAACTGTACGACCGCCCAGTCATGGCCAGAGACCCAAGACATCAGCGGGGAGATCCATCCCCTGCCTCGACCGCTCGGGAGCTAAGGGAGGAGAGCAAAGCAAAGCAGAGCCACCAGGTGCTCTCGCGCCTACCCGAGCGCCAGCCCTGCAGCACCTTTGGGTGCCCAACGCAGCATCTCTGCCCACGGCAGGGCAGCGGCTGCAGCCGAGCGCCGCTGGTTTCTGTGCGGCGAGGCCCTGCCGCGCAGCCGCCGCTTCAGCCTTGTTTGTGTGGTGCTCACTCATGCAAAGAGTTAGCAACCAGAGAACAAGAGGGGCTTTGTACCTCCATGCTCTGCTATGTTAAAAATTGATTTAGCATAATGGTTTCAAAGAGATTAAAATCCAATTTTGTAAATCAAAGCAGGAACTGCACTGACTCATTGCTACAGAAGCAGAAAGGAACATGCTGCATTCTAAAAACGACACTCGCAGGCCTGAGTCGCTATTAATGCAGAGAAAGTAATTAACCAATCCAAGGCGTATCTTAATAAGCTGCATTTTATTGTATGCATCTGTTCCTTATCCGCACATCAATAACAAGACATGATTTTTATCTGAGGTGCAGAAGAGTTTGCAGAGAAAGAAAAGGCAGCACTTTGCAACTCGCCTGCTCCCTGTGCCAGAGCTACTTGTGGCCAAATCACCGCACGATCCTATCTCCTCACAGTATTCATTATCATCGAGGATTAAGCTTTGTGCTATTGCAGTTCCATAAATTGGTTCCCAGCATTAAACTTCATTAAAAAAATAGAAAAAAAAAACGCACAACCTAACAGGTAAACTAAGATAAAGATAAAATAAATGGATTCTGCAAATGCTCTAGGTAAAACTCCCATCACATGACATCTTCAAGAAAAAACAACAACAAGAACAAAAAAAAAGGAATAAAAAATCCCATTTTCTTTAACATGCCGGATATGGAGATCTGGCTGAAAAGAAAAAAAAACCTCACATTTGGCATCATTTATAGTAAGCATCTTTGATGGTCATGGCATCTTTTGAAGAAAAATGCAGACATACTTAACAAGGCCTGATATCCACCACATAGGATGGAGATGTTATGTGATGCAGACAACTCAAGACTCATTAGATCCTTTAAACAAATTTTGCATCATTTCTTACAGAAATCACATCAGTGGTTCGCATATGAAAAAGCAATCTGAGCTTTAAAGAGCTCCTAAAGCTTTACAGAGAAATGCAGGAAAATGTGGATATTGAAGCTCATGCACATACATCAGGCTGGGTGGATGCTTTGTGTTTTCCACCACCTCTCCCTCCCCATTTTGTTTTCATTTACAGAGCGGGATATTGGCCTTCTTTTTAATGCAAGTTAGGGTTATTTCTGATACTTATTTCTCACCTAAACTCACAAAGACCTCTGCTCTACTCTCTAGAAATGTTTTGGGTCTATCAGCACCCTTACTTTCTGTCACATCTATTCTACAAAGGGAATAACTTGTCCCAGGGACAAATTGGGGGAAGCCATGGAAGCGGGGAGGAAGAGATTGGTCATGTCACAGCCTTCATGGGAAAAGACTTATACAGCTGTGAAGAGGAAGGAGCCAAGAAATTTCCCACTGGGAACAGTGAGTTTAAAGATATTCATACACAGACTGACACACATGGTTACTGGTGGGGAGGTAAGTCTACGGCTGCAGTTTTGATGGACTTTTTATTCAATCCATTAATTATGTGTAATAAAGGAGCCACCATGGTGTCACTTGGATGATTACTGACTAAGGTGGCTTTTGGTCAGCACACAGGTGCTCAGGATGCTCTGCCCTACTGAGATGTCAGGAACCCAACCTGGCCACCACTGCCTGGGCACAGGGCTGAGACGACCTCCCTTGGCTCCGGGTTGTGAACAGTCTCCAGTCCAATTGCAGCATTTTTTAACTCAGAGACCTTGCATTTAATCGCGTTTGCGTAGTGAGCAGCAAGTCTCCCTCCCTCCCTCCCATTTTTCCCACGAAGAACTGTGAGAAACACTTACAGCAGTCTCTCACTTTCTATCATCATCATCAAGCACCTTCAGCTTACAGAGGCAGCTCTGCACCTCCCGAGCCTCCAATCCTGTTGCTTGTGTCTCCAATGAAGCCATAAGAGAAATCACGTACTATTATTTCAAGGAGAAAATGATCTTTCACGGAGGACTCAATGGCTCTCCAGGCTTTCTCGCCTGCTGCAAGGATGGCTTCACCCGGGCATCTTGGTGATTCTCACCCAACACTACCCGCAGATGAAGAGCTAGGAAAAAGGTAACGCGGTGAGAAGCGGCCTGAAGCGAAAAACTTATGCAAATGAGAAAAATGAATATTTAAATAAAACATCTATTAAGAACAGATTAACTCTGTCAATCAACGCTCACTTTTGTTTTCTTGTATGCAGTTCGGAGGGGTTGCACAATAATCAGTTTGGTTCTTTTTCAGGGTATATTTAGTTCTGTATTTAGAAGTACAGCTTCCTCCAAGGTTTCTTTTTTTTTTTAATAGATGAAGTGCATTTCCTTGTGCAAAAGAGAACAAATTGCTACTTAAACTTTCTTCTATTGTCTATTTGCCTGCAATTTCCACCTCATTTACAGCCTTTTTGTGTCTGCCCTTTTGTTTAGTTTTACCTTTGACACTCTCTTAATTTCTCTTCAGAGATACCTGACACCTTTACATTAAGCGCACAATGCGCCGGCACCCGGCTCCCCGCGCCATGGCGGGGCCTGCCCGGCTCCTCAAAATGATTTTCTCAAGGCAGCCCCAATGGCTGGTGACAGCAGCCAGGAGCGACGGGAAATGCCGCCGACTCAGATAGTCACAGAGTTTCTTGGCACTTCCATCTCTGAATGCCAACGCCTGGGCGACATTTTGCTTTCCTTTGCATCCCCAAATACCGTGGGAATGATTTTCCGCATGCCTGGGGCGGCTGGGCGCCTGGCTCACCCGCTGGCATTTGTAGAGCTCCAGAACGGTCCAAGAGGCTGCACCTTTCCCAAAGCTCTCGCGGATCGCCGGGCCACGGCACGGTGCCTGCAGCTCCGCCGAGCACCCCGAGCACGAGGCACCACAACCCCAACCCGGGCGCAGCCCCCTGGCCCTCACACCCCAGCTCCCGACGCCACATGCCCAACAGGGAGACGGCCCGAGCCAAGGGCTCCCGTCACAGACAAGGCTCTGTGAGAGCCAGAGCAGCCCAAACCCTGGGCATCCTACCCCCGAGCGAGCGCCCTCGCCCTGCACCATCACAGCCCTGACCCACCAGCACCTCCCTGGGCGGCAGCATCTCCTCCTTGCTCCTCTCAAACCAAACCTGTGGTTCCTCAGCCCTGAGCGAGCACGAGCTCCCCTTCCCTGCTCAGTCTGCAGGGCTTTTATCTCAACTGTCCCCTACCTGGTTCTCCTAAAGGTTTTCTGCTACGGCGTGGAGAGGCACGAACACTGAGCGCCTAGATTTGATTTTCATCTACTTTGTTAAATTTCTGCTAATTGCTTTTAACACACTTCCTCCACCAGAGTCTTTACGGCTTAATTCCTCATGGGCATTCTTTGGGGAGTTTTACTAAGTACAGCAGCAAAATGAAATCTAACTACACGCCAGTGAGGTAATTGCTAATGGCCTTGGTAACAAATGCTAGCAAGGGCGTTTTTTGCATGTGTTTTTGTGGGGTTTTTTTATTATTATTTTTGTTGTTGCCTTTTTTTCTTTTTTTGCCACTGACTGCCTTAGTCAAGTTTTCCAAGTTGATGCAAACCAAGAAAAAGGTGCTGCAGTCCTACAAACACGAGGAAGCAGTGAAGCTGACTTGATGTAATTCAGTGCGGTATTTTATAATTAGCGCATTAGAAGGTACAGTGAAGAGATGCTGAACTGAAACACTCGAGCTCAAGTTTTAATAAAACACATAGCTAACATCATGTTTTAAAGTAGGAGAGGCTGTCAGCACAAACTAAGAAACTTAAGATCATTTTCAGTCTTCAATGAGCTAGAGCTAATAGGACTTAATTCATTTATGCTCTTTTGCTCTCAGACAACAAAGATGTAGATCTATAGCACTAAAACAATATTATGCATAGGGCATACTTTTCATCATTAGACATTAATAGACTTGGGAGTGAAAGTTGGAGGGGTGGTGTTACACGTCAAAATTAATTACAGTGCCAATAAACTGAAATTCAACAGGGAAGATCAGGTTGACTGAATTATCCCATTGGGTTATCATCAGCCCTGAAAATCACAACTGCAAGAATCTGCAGCCATTTGCTGGATACTCAAAGCCAGAATGGAAAACAACAGGAATTAACAAAACCTACACAATCCACCGCAGAGGGGTTTCAGCAACAAAGGATGGCTCCAAATTAATCCTAAATTATCCAGAATGTAACTTTGCATTCTGGCTGCTAAAGGATTATATATAATTTTAATCATGCTTTTCCTAAATTTTAGGAACAGTAGTGTCAAGCTGCAGCATCCAAGTAAAACAGTTTATTTGCTTCCTTTGCAATGCAAAGGCACAAAGGAAACTTAAACTGCATTTCTCTAAGACTTTCTCAATCTCTTTCAGAATCTGGCATCTCCAGGGCCCATAATACCAATGCAATAAATTAAATAAATTCTACTGCTGCTAAAAACAGCTGGCAAATTCTAAAAGAATATCACAATGAAGACAACTTTCCTAAAAATAAATACAAAACAAAAACAGAAGCCCCAAGAATTCACAATGTCCTCATAAGAACTGAAGCACTAAAAAGAATAGTGCTGTGAGTAAAGATGGGAACAAACAAACAAGCTACTACGTGGACATTTAATTCATATGGAGTCAATTAAATGTTAACAATAAAATATACCATGAGTTAATGCTAGGCAAAAGGATTAAGGAATGAATGGCTTATTTATAAACATACAAATGAAAACCTGGTTAAGAAGAAGTAGGGGAATTAATAAAAGATAAAAAGAAATCGGTCAAATATGGATGAGAAAGGGAATTCCTTTATTAAATTTGTCTTCAAAAGTAAATTAAGAAGAGATGCCTGCACTATCAGAGAGTGATGGTGAATTTATAAAAATAGCTACTGCTGAAGGAGAGCGAAAGGGAGTATTTGGAAAATGCAGACATGTGCCAAATCTCTCAATCTGTGCAATTAACTGAAGAAATCAAGTGTTGTTATTTGAAAAAATAATCTCTTTTAAAAGAAGAATTTAGCAAATTCTGGCAAAACACAAGTTTAATACCTAATTCTGGAAATTACGTGGCTGTGTGGACGCAATTAACTTCTATTCCTAGTAAAATAATGGAAATAACATTAAAAAATATTGACTGCAGACAGATCACCAAGCTATCAAGATTAAGAGAGCACCTCTTGCTAAGCACATTTCGTTGTTAGAGAAAAGGATTTATTTGTTAAAAAGAAAGGAAATGCCACTCGGATCACGGTAGCATTTCTGAGGGTCCATCCTGAAGTGAAAAGCTAGACCGGAGCAGCCCCAACCGTCCCCAGTTCCGATGGTCACAGCAGGCCCGAGCTCAGCACGCTCAGCTTGCAGCCACAGCACCCTGGCCATGCCCTCTGCTGGATTAAACACCAATTAGACCCAACGCGAATTCATACTCATCCAAATCGCCATATATTTATATAACTGAAAGCTGATTAAAGATCTGCAAAATAAAAGAGTTGGAAGAAACTGCCAAGGTATCACATGTATCTGTGTTAGATTTAATCTAAATGGCTTTATTAGCAATCTGGAAGAGGAAAGAACATGGTTTATTAAATTTCACCTATTATGCACTGAAATCCACTGCAGTACTTGAGAGGAAAAATATATTCACAACGAAAAATTGCTTTGGGTGTTTGAGAGTCTTAAGGAAGATGCCTACCTTCTACTTGGACCACTTATTGAGAGCAATCAAAGGAGACATGTTTCTTTTCCTCTTCACAGGGATCTTCCAAAATCTGCCAGGTTTGAAAGCAGGTTGAGAGAAAAAAAAAAAAGAAAAGACAAGAAAAAAAAGATTTTTCTGTTTGGAAAAATGAAAATTAATTTTGAAGAGCATATTCCCCAGAATAGAGTCCCGCTCCGGGAAGCAGATGCTGGGAATGGAGCAAGCCAGGCAGGGGCTTGCAAAGACTAAAACCACAAAACTTGGGATGAAACCACACGACAATGTGGCAGCTGGAAGGACAGTTTAGCTTTGGCCGCAGAGCACCTAGGAACATGTACCACAAAGCAGGATGTTACATCTCCTCTCTCAACAGATATAATTAATCCATAAATGGAACAATGTATGCACTTCTGGACACCTCATTATCAGAAAGACATTGACAAATTGAGCAGAGTACAAAGAAAACAACAAAAATGTTTAAAATTCTGAAGGGAAATATCTCTTAGGAAAGATCAAAAGATTTGACTGCATCCAGCTCTGTGCAAGAGCAGAGCATGGCAGAACAAGATATAAATCTGTATGAGTTTGAAAGGTGCAAGCAGCACAAAGAAAACAGCATGGGGTCTATTAATAGGAAAAACTAGAATGAAATTACCAAAATAAAGAAAACAAGATGAAAACCTTCTTGCCCTATGTCCGGTAAATTCCCGAGGGATATGGTAAAAACGCCAGCATCAGCAAACCGAACAAGACCGGACAAAGTCTTCCCAGCTGCACAAGGATAAGCACATGATGGCCAGGACCGGGACAGGTAACTCCAACCACAGGACTAACTGCTGTCCTCACTTCTCCCACAGCTTCAGCTGATCTCTAATGGCAAAGAAAGCCCTAAAGGACGTCAAGAAGAGTCTCCGCGTCAGTGAGAAGCGTCGCCTGAGGAGACCCTGCTGGGCCACATTCAGCCCGTACCTCAGCCAACACGCAACAGCAGCTCGTGGCTACCCTTCTGCACCATCCAGCACACCCACGTTACATCGAAAGAGGACTGCAAATACCTTATACTGCAAGGGGACTACCAATCCGAACGAAGGGAGGCCCAAGCCTACGGCATGTTTTTAATGACTGCTGCCTTCGCTCGGTAGCTGCCTCGTCCTGGTGGTTACCGTCTTCAGGACCGAAACGTGGGGTTTTCTTCTCCAGGGTGGCAAGCAGCAGAAAATCAACTTGCTAGGAAGACTTGTACCAAAAAAACACAGCTGCATTTGCTCCCTGCTATGCTGCAGGAGCAATTGCCCTTCAGGCAGCACTTTCCATCAGCAAATGGCACCGCTCTCCTTGGCGTGTTTTTCTGCAGGCAAGAGCAGTGATAACATGAGATATATTTGTCCCTGCTCAAGAACAGCCTTTTGTTTGGATGCAATGTTGAGGCAGAAACAGGTCCAGCGCCGCTGCCCAAATTGCAAACCCGAGAATCGGGATTCCCAGATGGTCTCCTGAGACGCACACAGGAACACCCCACCTTCCCCTGCTCCCAGCCCTGTGCTGTGAAACACCCTCCTCCATTTCCCCATAGGCTACTCTCCCCCCCTTTTTTTTTTTCTTTTGTATTCCTAGGATCTTCAATAAAAGATTAAATGTCAAAAAAAAGGAAAAAAAATCTGCAACAGGGGTCAGCTAATACAAAACCCCGCGCGCTCTCGGCTCGGTACAAAGCCGTGTTTACAGCGTATTGATGTGCTCCAGCCTGGCTCTGCGGCCCATGCGGCGGCCTCGCTCTGCCTTCCTCCAAACAGCCTCACTCAGAGCAGGAGAAGCGGCTGCCAGCGCTGCCAGCGCCGCTGCCCAGGCCCGGCCTCATTTCCATGACAAAGGGAGGTTTGAACATCCTTCAGCAAACACTGCGGCTCCCTCCGAGCATCCGACTGAAAAATCTGGCACTAAGTCTCCCAAGCTCCCCATATCCTATTTGCTCAGTCAGAGGAATATGATGAAATACGTCTGAGGGGCTTAGGTGGTTTTCCATGGAATTTCCTCCACCTGATCTATGTGATTCCTCCCAGGCTTGCACCACTGCAGAAGAAGGGTCCGTCCTCGGTAGCCAGGACGTAAGAATCCTCAGTGGGTTGCAATAAGGATGTGAACTTTTCAAGCAGTTCCCCTGCCAAAAATGCTACGAGGAAGGATGGAAAACTTTTACAATGTGAAAATGTCACTGTTTGTTGCTTGCCGAGGCCAGATTTACAGCAAGCGTGAGCCAAGCAGCTTGTTTCACACCTTCAAATTTAAGGGGAACAGTGTTTTCCTCTGGAGAACGTGGCCCAGAAGTTGCAATAAAGCAGACACAGATACGTCAATCACCACCGATGCAAAGCTGTGAAAGCTTCCCAGAGAAAGCATTCCGTACCCTATATAGAACGGTCAACTGCAAACCCCGCTTCGCTTCTCTCTGCAGCACGCCGCGTTCTGGAGGACTGGCCCATATTCATCCGTCTGGGAAGAGTATTGCTGGAAACTCAGTCTGCACGTGCGAGAGAACGAGACAACCAGTAAGCAAGGCCTTATGGAAAAGGCTTGGATTTAGCAGCTACACACGATACTCTGTTCTTGTTTGCAGCACCGATCCAAGAGCAATTCCCACGGCTTCCGTCATCTGTCTCCCTGCCGCTATCCTGCACCTCGACAACACAGTGTGCGGTGACAGCGGTTACAACCGAGATGCCACTGGGTTAAAATGTCTTTTAACCATTACAGGATCAATGAAATCCTGAGGATGGGTACCCCAGCAGCAGATTTTCCCTCCCTGACCCTCCAAAACCTCAGTCTAGCCCTGGTTTCCATATGGATGAGTTTCCCAGCATGGTTCACGAGGGATGTAGCGGGATGTTGCCGGCACCGGGCCCCATATCGGCCTCTGCGCAGCAGCCTGAGCTATTGCTGCCTGCCCCAGACCTGCCCCCTTGGACACTCCTGGATCCATCACAAATAAAGCCAGGATTTTCTGCACACCTGCAAATTCAGTCAAATTTAGAATTGCCTAATTTTTCATTATTTCCTGCTAAATGGAAAAAGAAAACCTAAAATGGTATAATATCAGGGAGGGAGGACCATGTTTAAAAAAAAAAGTGGAAAAGGCACCAAAACAAGGAAAAAAAGACAAAAAGGATCAGGAGTTTTTGTTTGATCAAGAAAATTTTTGAATTATCTGAATGTTTTCTTTTGGAGTTCTTAATTTTTTCTCAAATTCCTCATGGAGCTTCACCAGCTCTGCTCACAACAGCTCTCGTCACCCCGTCGGGAAAAGACAGCAGGCATGGATTAATTTTTGAGGAAAGCGGCTTTCATGCCAATGCACTTGGCAATAGAGAATACAAGGAGAGCTATCCCAAAAATGCAGTATTTATGAGAGGAATGTTTCTAAAATTGTTTGCACGACGGATACCAGAAGCACCACCTGATTCCCGACTACTCGTCCATGCACTCATCCGCGCACGGTTATTTTTAAAGGTGACCGGAGCATCTGTTCCGCAGGGCTCTTATGTCAAAGCAAAGAGCTTCCAGCTGGACGTCGGGCACAACCCACTTTCCAATAGTCGCTGCAGAGAATCTGCAAATCAAAACCCGCTTTAATACCTAGAGCAAACCCGGAGCTCTGCCCGCAGACGCGGCACGATTCTCTCGGCGTGATTGTGAGCCGAAGATTTAATTATCTCCGCACAGAACTGCAGGTATCAATGCTTCAGAGATAAAGAACAAACAAGGCAATTATTCCCAGAAGTCCTCCTTTTTCCTGCTAATAATCACAAGGGTTACAAACATGCCAAGGTCAGAGAATGTGCAATAAAGAAATTTATTTCCAATTGGGATGCACAGAAACCTTGCACTGTAATGGTGGGAGAGCAGTGGTGTGAAACTCAGCAGAGCCAAGATTAATGCATGGCTAAAGATCATAAAGACTGGCACAGAGCCGTGTCTGAAATGACAAGGAATAAAATTAACAAGCAGCTTTCCAGCCAACTCCAACTCCTTCCCCCTGCGATTTCCCGCTGAGCTGCATCACACGCACCCAGCCCAGAGATTTTCCATCTATTAGGTGCAGAGTCGGCTCCCAGCTCCAAAGTGGAGCTCTGGATTTGAACTTCTCTGGGCTTTGCCCTCTCTAAAATGACTGGATTGGATGAGATGGCAGAGGAAAAAAGCCCTGTACAACGGCAGCTTTAGAAGCTCTTGAAAACTGCACAGAAGCGGATAAGCAGATTGTTACATTCCCTGGATTTTTTTTTTCCCCACATTTTTTGGTAAGGCCTGAAGATAACACGCGTAACGCGCGGAGGGTCCAACCCAAAGGGCTCTGCATGGGAAATGAGCAGCGCAAACTGCGGGAAAGCGTCGCAGCAACCAAAGCCTCAGTGCAAGGACAGCCCGGCAACGTCCCCAGTGGTTTGTTCCTTCAAAGATTTACTTTTCTTTTTGGAATTTGCTTTAAAAAACACTTTTTATTTAGTGAAAAATAAAAAAGCTGGACTATACAAGACCACCAGCTTACTGGGACTAAAACACTCATGGAAGAACGGGTTTACATTATTCCATTGCTCTGTAAAACCAGAACTTAATATCCTAAGAAAAAAAAAGCAAAAAAAGTCTAACTTTGCCCCAAAAAGGAGAATTAGCCTCTGCAATCCAACAGCCCAAAGCCTCGTGTCACCTCAGGGTACTCTGGCAAACAGGCACACGCTTTCACCCACAGCTCACTCCTGCCTCCAAACACAACGCGAACCGAAACGCGCTCTTCAGGGATGATAACGCTGTGAACGGTTTTATACTGTTCTGTTACACTGTTATATTGCAAACTTTATACTTCTGATTTTTTTAAAAACCCTGCAAAAATGTCATATTTTTTCTCTTAAACAGAAACCATATTTTCCTACTATTCTATCTATCCTACTATAATCTCTCTATCCTGCTATAATGACAATATTTTACTCAAACCTCTCAGCTGAAAGACCCAACAGAGAATGCTTGTGGCATCAAAGTAAAATATTGAGGAGTTTATGAATGTAACTACATACATAACAATAAAACTGTAACACTTGACTTCCTGCACTACGTGCGGTTTTATGCGGCGCGTGCGTATTCCGAACAACGGGCGCGCATCTGCTACACCGTATTCCCAGGAACTCTGAAGGTGAGGACCCCCAAATATGCTATAAACATGACTTTAAACCTCCAGCCCCCAAATCAGATGAGTATTATTCTCTCCGTTTTGCAGATGGAAATTAAGCCGTTTGCCAAAGACGGTGGAACAGCAGAGCATGGAGTCACAGCGCAGATGTCCAAGCTCCAGCACGTGCCCAGCAATGATCGTAAATATGTTACACACAAGTCAAGAGGAGCTGCACGTGGAGATCTCTCATATAACTGAAGTATCTCCCCTCCAGGATGCACAGCGGGGGTGTCGCTCCCTTTCTCAGAGGGAGAGGGAACCAGGAAGCTTGGGGCTCTGCCGCCTTGGCTGGACTGCAAGGTGCCCACAACCACGCTGGCATCGGGTGTCCCAGCAGAGCAGGTTCAGAGCGTGGGATCCCACTGCACGGAGGAGAAAACACAGCGGAGGAGAGGAGGGGAGAAAGGAGGACAGGAAAGGGACTGAAAAGCATGAGGAAAGGTGAGAAAGCCTCACCTGAGCCCAGCACGCGCTCCACCACGCAGCGACCACGTGGGCCGCACACCGATGTGCTCAGCCTGCGCTGCGGGGTCAGCGAACGCTGGGGTAAACCACAGCGGCACAATTTCCAAGTGACTCGCTGACGTATGAGTGTTGCCACTGCTGTTAAGGCAGGAGGCTCCCAATCCGTTACCTTCTCTACGCCAGCGCAGCCTGGCAGCACGGGTGACCCTCAAGATGCCACCGTCACATTGAACGAGGAACCACGGCGGCTGCGCCAAGGCTTGCCTGGAGCTGGGAGAGACGAACGTTACCTCTGCGCACTGCTCCCTTCCCTAGACCACCTGTGCTCCAGAGCTTCCCGGGGAGATGCTTGCTCCTAAGCGAGTCTCTCATCAGGATGACAGTTGTGCTGCCCTCCCCAGGGACCCGTGCACAGAGCTTCTCCCTTGTCATCGCAGCTGCCGTTAAACTGCGCTCGCTTATTGATCCGCACCTGAAAAAAACCTCCAAAAGCCCTTCCAGGAGGGAGAATCTTCCGCGTTCTGCCAGCGAAAAGCGCTTTTGATACTCGCTTCATACACAGAGGAATTTGTTTGTGCAACCTGTGCGCCAGGGAAAACGGAGGGAAAACAGAAAAGGGTGAAAAACCAAGTTCTTCCACTTTTCCAACTACAGCCCTCTTGGGGCAAGGCTGCTTTGCAGGTGAAGCACAGGACATGCAAGACTTGGCTACTCAAGAGTGAGCACTTACTCTACATAGACGTTTTTTACTTATTTCTGTCTTTATAAACAGTAGAATGGAGGGACAGCAATATTTGGGCCATTGATTTTCAGATCTGAGCTTGCTAAGAACATTTTCCACTTGCCCAGACTAGTCAGTTTTGGCCCACACGGCCCCCGAGCACTGTCGAAGAGGAGAGCACTCAGGCTGCTCCGCTTAACTGTGAGAGGAACAAAACGGCAAAATCACTGCCTTGATTAACATGAGCTATAGAGAGAGGCAAGAATAGCAGAAATCACAGCACATTTTTAGAGCTATGCTTAAGTTTGACTGAGAGACAACCCCCCACACAATGCAGAAAAACAAGTGTATTTCAACTAGGTAAAAAAACCCAAAAGCCAGGTCTGGAAAAGCCACAGCTCCCAGGGCCACCGAGCAGCCTTGCTGGCTGGACCCTTCGCCCCGAGCTTGGTGCGAATCTTGACGTCGGCTCGAGGGACGACCCCGCAGCCGCGGTACCCGGGATGGCTGCGTCCCGCTCCCATTTCGACTTAGAGAAATCTCCAAATTTACTAAAAATAGGCAGACTTTGAATGTGTTAATGCTGACAGATGCTGATCTAATAAACAATACCGTTCCTGGCACTTTCCGAGGGGCCTTTGGCACCCATGACTCCAGCAGTGCAATGTTTTCTCCAGCTGCTGCATTAAATGGGAGCCATTTCCCCAGTTTATGCAGCTTTTAAAGCAGACAGGTGCAAATTCCTGGCTCAAGTCTCCCCTGTTGGACAAACCACCCACTCTGGAGCTGACCCGGGGTCTCCTGCAGTGGCTGAACATGAGGTTTTACCCATTTTAGGCAAGATTGCATGGCCGAACGCCCGCAAGCGCACAAAGGAGGGAGGAGGAATGAGGAGGCTTCGCAAAGAGAGCAGTGACTTCCCGAGCTCTGAAACGGCGTTGCGCAAAGGTCACCCAATTACCGCAGCGCTGGTGGCCAGCCGAGAACGGCGACGGGTTAAAAACAAATTGGGAAAAATAAAACACTTTTCCCGAGTCCTTCTCGTTCTGTATGAAAATGTAAATTGGGTGCAAAAAAATAAAACAAACAGAAGAGGCCTAATTATTTATACTGGCATTTTAATCAAACAATGAGGAGCGCGCAGCAACCTTCTACATCAATTAATAAAGCTGCCTCCTGCAAAACAAAAGAGTTGCGCCCTAATTATAAAATGCAGCCTGGCGCTGCCTTCAACCCCCCCGCGGCCCGTACACCTGGTTAACGCCCCGCGCCGCTTCCATCCCCCCTGCATCTCCACAGCGCGGGGCCGTCGCACCTTCCCTGGGCACGAGGCGGCTGCCTCCCCGCCAGCCGAGACGCGGACACGGCCGGAGCCGCGGGCTGTTCGCTCGGCTCGCAGGAGCGGCCTCCGCGTTAGCGGGGCGCGCGGCGGGGCCCGCGGCCTCAGCCCGGGCTCCACTCGATGGAGCGCCCCTCGCCACGCCGGCTGTGATGGCTGCCGCCTTCCCGGGGCGGCCGCAGCGGCGCCTCCTCAAAGCAGATCCAGCAAGGGCGGCCCCGGAGCCCCGCGGCTCCGCGCGGCGCTGGGCACGGGGGCTCCACGCTGCCTCCGCAGAGCCCAGAGGCGCCAGGCTAGGAGGCTGAAGACATTTTCCCCTAATTCCCCTAATTTTACGTTCGGAGAAGATTACTTTATAACTTTGAACATATGTTTACAGTTTGCAGTCCACTCCTCAACAGGCGGGTAGGCTTCGAAGGGACAACAAGAATTCTACGCTGCTGATTTACAAACTCTGTATTTATTTTGTGTATTTGGAATTGTTTCACCCAGATATCAAATCCTGAAGTTCAAAACAATTAGATGACGCTTTACACAAGGCCCAAAGAGACAAATATATAAACACAATTGCAATTTAAGCCTGTGAGGAAACTTGATTTAACTTAAACAAAAGGTGGTCAGATACTACTGAAGGTCAATTATTCTTTGTTATGCTTTAAAAACATTTTTGATGTGTACTCAATTTACCTAAAATAAAAAAATCACTCGGTTACAAAGCTCTCCAAATTTCAGACCCGATGCCTCTACGTAGTCAGAGTAAATGTTCAAAACTGCTCTTGTCAGCTCGTGTTGCATAATAGCCCATGCTTCAAAGCAGAGCATGCTGCACACTCAGTGCCTGCAGTTAGAAATTACCTATGAGTCATGTTTTGGGCTCGACTGTATGTAGGTGCTTTGTGCCCTAAATCTGAGTTGCCAGAGTTTAAACAATAGAGCTTTCCCCATCGCTTACAATTCCAGCAGCAGCCAAGCACCAACAGAGTCTCTGAGAAAGGCTCTGAAACAGAAAATACCCACTTCCCCCTATTACCTTGACATCGCAGTTCCAAGAAACAGCGGGAAGACCACAGAGCGTGTGGGTGACCTGCTTCCGACTCCAAAACGGGGAGCGCCCGGCACCGCGCTGCGGATCCCTCTCAACGCCCACCCTCCCAAACAGGCACACGGGTGCCGTGACGTAAAAATGCACTATATTGAATAAGACAGCAGTAACAATGAGCATCAAGTCTACTCTAAAGGAGTTCAGTGATTTCCAATTGTGAACATTTCAATTTCATTATTCGGCAAGGATAACCCTTTCTTTTCCCTTGCCATCCCCTTGTCTTCCTTAGCAGGACAGGACATTGCCACTGAGGAGCCTCCTTGGTAGCCACAAAAACAGCAAGAGGGGAACACTAAAAAGATCATATTTATTGTAGCTCCCTGCCTCTTTAGGAAGCTACAGGGCACGTACAAATAAAATCTACCTATTGCCCAGGCGACCTTACAGGTGACATTGTGAGCAGTGAAATAACACTGAGAGAGTCAACATATTCCAGAACCAAATATCCCCGGGGATCTGGACACTAAAAGCAGCGAGACTCACAGTTTTGGACATACGCTCCATGCAGGCGCCGCACAGACCTCCCGGGGGAGGAAACCCTAGCGCTGGCTGGGGCTGCTGCCGAGGCCGAGCTGCTCCGCGGGGGCCGCGGGCTCCGCAGGACCTCTCCTCCCTGTGATCTGCAAGTGCTTGAGGGGAGGCAGGTTAAGGAAGCGCCAGCGCCCGGCTGCAGAGCACCGCTCACATGTGCGGTTCTGCTCCTGCTTTGCAGCGTCCGCCGAGTCCCGGCCGACCTGGGACGCCTTCGGTGGGAAGGGATGGGATTAATGGGAAGCAAGATGCGCATCGGGAAGGAAAACGGGCAGAATTCTCCCCGGGGCTCTGCTGGGGGCGTTCAGGACTTTCAGCTTCAGTCCCCACAACAAACATCAGCTATAGCACAGTTTTGTACTAGTATGGAAATACAAAATGTACACATTTCTAGCTGCCAGCTAAGAGGAAGATTTCCCCAGTCACACTGAAAAAAAATAGGAGACAGAACGGGAAAGGTGGAACCTTGAGAGGGGTTAGTAAGAAGAGACAAGCTGCTTTTTTTTTTTTTTTTTTTTTAAAGCAGCGTTTCTTTTGCCTCCAACACAACGAAGTTTAGAGGTGATCTGAATTGCATGACAGCTCTTTAGAGCAGCGAGATGCTATTAGAGGTCTCACTGCAGTTCTTAGTGAACAAATGATTATATAAAAATAGCCGTCACCTAAGACAACCATTTTCCTTCCAGGACAAAAGAACATCAGAGGGGAAAGGGCAGAATCGCTCCCTTCAGACTGCAACACCTTCATGTCTTACGTTTAGCCGGCGGAGCCAGAATCTCACGGTGATTCCCGAGGATGCAGGGCCCACAGGAAGAATTCGCTCCAATATAACAAGGGCTGCCAAAACAAAGGCCACGACTGAAATCCAGGCCATGGACTATGAGGCATCAGCTAAAAGAGGGATGCTGGCCTTTTGGTTTCCTTTCGCGCACCAAAACTCATCTCGCTGATAGCAGCAGAACCCCGTCTTTCCAAACCACGAGGACACAGAGATGGGATGAAAACACCAGGTGATTAATAAACCTTTTAAAAATCATCACTATGGAAGGGCGATTTGTACAAAGGGAGCATTTTGTTTGCTGCAACTGTTATTAAAAGAAGCAGTAGATTAGCACAAGGTTAGCATCAAATGCACCAGCTCATTCAGAGTGACTAACCAGGGCAAACGGGGACAACACTTTTAATGAAGCAAGGAAGCCTGCAACTTAAGCCGAATTCTCAAAAATAATACCATCAAGGGCGAAGCCGCCGAGCGGGGAGCGAACTGAGATCATAATGACAGAGCCGGTTGCTTTCTCATGGCTGCCGCGCTCCATCTAATGAAACGGGCCCCGAGTGAAGCCAACATCAAGGCCCCTGTTCCCACCGCGCAGCTCCGCTGCAACTTCTCACAGCCATTTAGACCTCGTGCCTTTCCCTTCTCTTTCTGAACTCCCAGCAACCCATAAATCAAATTATTGCGGGCTGCAGATTGGGGGAAGCTTTAGGGAATGGATTCGTTGAAGTTCCCAGGCAGGCCGGCGAGCAGCGCCTGCGACTCATAACGCCATCGCCGACATCCCTCTCAACAGGTCTCAGCTGCAAGAGGAAAGCAGAGTTCGCTCGATTCTCACTGTCCACCTGCAAAGAGCATCTGGATCAGAGAACGTTTCCCATGCCCCACGAGCCGCTGCCAAAAGAAACGAGGAAATGAAACAAAACAGAGGTGACTGATGAGGATTTTGTCTCAAAAACACAGGCAAATCTCTGATTTTGGCAAGTTTCAGCTGCTATGAAGAACATGGCAACCAGGAGCTGCTACTGCTGAACTGACTTCAAATTATCCTTGCAGAAAAGCGCAGCTCAAGGAGTGAGGACAGACCTGAGCAAGGATGGTCCTGGCACAGCGAGGCCACCGGGCTCTCCCATGGCCACGCAGGGCCCACGGCGTCGGAGCAGGCGCGACGGCGGCTGCGTCCCGGCCAGCCTCGGCGCAGGCCTTGGAGCCTTGCAAATGCAAAACATCCTCAGCAACCACACGATCCGCTTTGTCTGCGACTTAAGCGCTTCTTGCTCACGATTACAGCGGGGAGATTTGTCATCTTATTGGGAGGTTCAGCAGGTCGCTGGCATTACCCGCACTGGATTTTCCACGGTCCTCATTACCCCGTTTTACTCACACAAACGACAAGTAACACTCCAGCGCCATTCCCAAGTACACGCTCTCCTCCTTTGCGGCCGACGCTTCCTGACCGTTCGGGAGATCCCAGGGAGAAGCGGGATGCGTTTAGCCCCACGCCAGAGCTTTGCAAAAGAGCACATTTAATCAGCTCACCCTTGATTTATGCAGCTGCTTCTTATGAGGCCCGATTTCCAACACTGAAATTCTGATTTGCTATCGCAACCTTTAGACCTACAGCCAAAGAATGTCATTTTTTAATGCTGGTCATTTGGGAAAGCACAGAGAGAGCTCACAAATCCAATAAAAGAGGGTTAAAAAAAAAACACCACAAAACCCACACAACAGCTTGGGCCTGCTGCATAGCAATGGGGAAAGGCACATAGTAAATCACCCGCCTGAGCACTGGGCCAGGGCCAGCGGTCGCTGAGAACCTGGCCAGCGGCAGCCCTTTTGCAGAGCCCTCACAAAGGGCTGCTTGAATTTGCTTTTTTTAAACACACCAAGGGCTGACATCAGCCTGTGCTGGTAGCACAGGATCCAAAATCCATCCGCATACCTGGGGCGCTGCAGCTGCCCATGCGCGCGGCCGGGTGCAACCGCTGCGGAGCCTCGAGGAGTCGGTGTTCTGACACGGAGCCCTGTCACAAATCGGCCATCAAGCAGAAAGAAACACGGATTTATTTAGAAACAAGGAGGAAAGGAACAAGCAGAAAGACCTCAAACATTGCTCTGGCATCCCCAAAATGGCTTCTTGCCCAAAATTAGCTTGAAAAACCCCTTGAGAAGCAGAAAGGAGATGGACAGCAGCGAGAAGAGGCAGCCACACTGGTTACAAATGCACACGCAATGCTAACCCAGTATTCCATTTGTGTGCAAAAACAGCCCAATGCCAAAAGGACAAACAGAAACTGCCGTCGTGACTTGACACTTACAGCATCTACATGTGCTTTTCCAAGCGCTGCCTGCAAAGCTCTACCTCCATCGAGAAACTGAGGCTCGTTCGCACCGCAAGACCAGGCCACAGCACTGAGCTATTTAATTTCTGCCTGCATTTCCCTCAAATCCCTGCTTCCCACTAGCTCATCGGAAAGCAGGAATAGAGAAAAACTGCTCGCAGATAAGCTGAAAACCAAACACTGAAAGCAGAGATGGTTTCGTGCTCCGGAGGCAGCGCAGCCAAGCGATGCTGCAGCAGTTGCTTCCCGTATTCACACGGCTGCTTTGCTTTCCCTGGGAAGGGTGCAGGGACACGGGGGCTGTGCAGATCTGCTCGTGCAGCCCCAGTATTTCAAATAAAAGCCCCAGTCTTTTGGACCCTAAGGAAACACTGGTCTAAGAGAACTGGGCTAAAACGGCAGAGAGGGTCACACAGACTTGTAGCCCCCTTCGTGCAGGACATCAGCCCCTGTGTAACACCAGGCGAGCAGGGAACACACAGCACGAGCCTCCTCTTGTTTCTTCCCGTGTCCCTCCCGAGCCTACACATAAAGTCAAAATCATATCAATCTGTAGGGAAAAAGAAGAAAAAAAAAGAAAAAACACAGCAGAACTCCTCAGAAGACTCGCATCTGATCCCGATTTTCCTTCACATCCAGTGCATACATTTTGCAGATTTCTACCATAGCCTGACTTTCATCCCTCCCTCCGCTCAGCACCTCCGTGTCTTGCGGCGCGAGATTGGAGTAGACAAGTGTGAAAGAATCACATAGGGCTCAACATCATTAGGCTCCCTCTGAAGGCACAGGAGCTGACAGGTCTGGGGAAGCAACTTCCCCGCGTCCCCTGCGGCTCGGATTTGGGGGCACAGGGGCTGGGGAGGGGAAGGAAGATGGTTTGGAAAACAAACCAGGCAGGCTATGTGTTTGCCTTCTCCTTTGCAGTCTTGGGGCGGTTGTAAGGCTACCAGGCAGCCAAAATTATAAAGAATTAAATAACTTTGAAAGCCTCAAGTTAAACATAAACCTAAACTGCGAAAACACAATGCAAGTTCAGCCTGTTAGAAATAATGTGCTGGGCAAAACATTAACACATTTGCACTTGAAAGTTGCAAAAGAGGAGAATCATCCTGTTTAAAATGTATCAGTTAGATGCGATCTGATTCCAGGGCACAGCATCCTGTGGATATGTAGAGAAAGGGCTTGTACAGCCATCATAACACAAACATCCATTTATTTTCTGCCAAATAAGATCAATGTCCTCTCTCCACAAAATAATACCCCCTGCAAAGTGCTCAAGTTCAGCTTGTTCACAGTAAAAGAGGTCACAAAAAATCAAATGCCCCAAAATGTTTCATTTATTAAACAGGCTCCATTGTAAACTTCCCAGTATTTGTCCTTAACTCAGACTACAATATTTGTACTCAAAGCAAAGCAAACAAAAACCACCCTCACATACCCTCACCTTAAAGTCCAGCAGGACGGCTTGGCCCGAAGGGCACCTTCCATTACTGAGTCAATCCCTGAAGCCAAGATTTCACTCACTTGCCCAGTTGCCCACAACTTGTGACACAACTGTTAAGTCCGTAACTGTGACCCACAGCAGCTAACCCCATGGAAGGAAAGCAGCATGAGCAGCTTATGGTAATAATTGTATCTTTGCTAAAAGAGTTTGTTATTGCCCGTGGAAATGAAGAGCGTGCTGTTGACCAAGCCAAGTCTCAGATCGGAGAGGAACCAGTGGCATCTCCCAGCCTTGGGAAATGAAGCACCACCCGCTTCGGATGTTTAAGCTGATGTTTAAGCTTGCAAGATGCTCTGCTTCCCAGCTCCCACCTCTCTCTCATCCACCCCAGCTGCGCGAGGACGCGCCAGGCACCGAGGTGCTCACGGACCCCGTCCCCAAGGGCTGTCCTCGCAGGTTCTCAAGTCATCTCAGCTCGAGTCCCAGATGGCTTAGGACAGAAAAAGCTACAGAAACAGAGCATCACCTACACAGCACTGCATAGTGCCACGTTTTCATCACAAATCTGCGATGAGATACTACATAAGCAAAAGCAATTGCTATGCTGTTTGGTATAGTATCACCGCAATGATAGTTCCTGTCATGTGCTCTTCTTAACACACCAGTTCACAAATTCATTAGACTGTATTAAAAATAATAATAATTTGCTCTAAACTGGATTTTTCATTCTTGTGGCTCCAAATAAAAGATTGAAAAAATAATGAAACTGCATCCAAAGGCTCAGAAGCTAGAAAAGAAATAAAAAGCAAACTGATGTTATTGCCCATATTAATAAAAAGAAAAAAAAGAATAAAACCAAAAACAAAACCAAAAAACATACCTGATTGGGAGGGCAATGTTTTTTCACAATTTTTAAAAATAAATACACCTGACAGGACTGGTTACAATGGGAACATATATTCATTCTCTTCCAGCCCACTGTCAGCCTGCTCGACAAACCCCAGACGACGACTGCAGCAGAATACAGACACTCCAGACCATCGTTATGCCCCGGTATCAAACAGCATCGATGAATAAGAGGAGGAATAAATATTTTAAGGGGATCGATGTAGTACGTCTAATAGATGGTGACAGAAGCTCTGCAATTCCCCACCTGATTGATCCTGAGGGATCAAGCACGGTGACGTTCAAAAGCCGCGTCAGGTCAACACTTCCAGCAGCGAGACGAGATTTGTGGGGCTCCTGCTCCTGCCCTTCCTACGCGAGATGTCCCCGCTGTGCGGCTCCCAGAGGACGCACCTCCACCACTTCCCAAAATCACCTCTTCCCATCACACACCGGTGCCCAGCACTGATGCGTCTGAAAGTTTGATCATCTTTGTACCTCAGCTCCTCAGTGACAACATGGGGATGTTTCTTCACCTCTAGTTTTGCAGGGCCTGAGGCTGCCGAGAGGGGTGGATTAATCAGCATTCCGAGTGTTTCTTGAAAAGGAAGCAAATGATGCAGGGAAAGTCTCCTGTTTGTCGTTTACTGATCTCTGATAGGCGCCAACCTGATTCTGGAGAAGTCCTGCCTGTTAAAATTAAAAGCTGACAAGAAGAAACCCTTCCTGTTATTACGGTGCTTGCCAGAAAACCCAATTGCTAATATAGCCGTGCAGCACAGAAAGCCGCCACCGAAACCTTTCATGTGTCTCTCTACACGTCAAACTCCCTTTTTCCTTCCTTTTATCTTCATCTTTAGATAATTCTCGCTAAAAGCAAGGTGGTCGTTCTGGCAAAATTACCATAGTGTCTCTTGATGGACTTTTAAGATACCTCCTGTTTGTTATACAGTACTTTGAATGTGTTTTGCCAAGAAATGAAACCTTGTTTATTCTCGTATTAGGAAGACAAAGCGCTTCCCACTTAAGGGTTTCATCTCTCAAGATGCGCGCTGCAGCAGAAGCAAGCGGCGCGAGCACAAGGAAGAGACTCCTAACTGCAACTGAATTTCAATTTCATTGATTAGTGGTATAGGCAGCATAAGGAGATTTAATGCCCGGCCTAGTGTAAATTGGATTCCAATTGCTATCTCGGTGTAAAAGGGGGCTCACAGAAAGGATTAAGTGCAGGCCACGGCTTCACAATGAGCCCGCTGGCTCATTCACAAGCAGCTTTGTGTACTCATTAGAAAAGGGAGCTAATCACCCCAGTTTGTGCTGGTCTCGGAGCTGCGGGCACAAAAGACCCTGACCTCCCACTGTGAGTCTGGGACAAAATATCTCCTTTTCTCCCATGCATGAAAACCCCTCATTCTGCGCCTCCAAAATTCAACCTCCTAATGGACCTGCAAAAAAGATGGCTACGTCAAGCAAGCCGTAGGGCTAAACCTTCTCTTACTAGCAAAGCATCAAGCCTGAAACCCCAAGCAAGACCCGAAGACAGGACGGAGGAACCCGACGGGCTCCTTGTGTCCGCCTGCAGTGGCAAAGCCAAAGGAGCAGCAACCCCGCTCTGCCTCAAGACAGGGTGCTAATTTAGAGGGGATATTTAATGGATTGGAGGAAATTGGTGGATCTCTAGGGAGAAAAAAGTCCAAACTTGGGCAATCCCAACATGGGCAGAAGGAGCGCTCTTAGTCGGGCAAATACAACCTCTGTCAGCAGCTGTACCCAAAATCTCCAACTCTGGAGGAGACACCTGACTGTGTCTGAGGAGAGTCATCTGATCACTGTTGATTGGTGCATAATGCAGTCAGTAAAAATAGCCTAACCTAAAATCTCTTTTTTCTTTCAAAAAAACATATTTTATATGTACACACGCACATATATGGTCACAAGCCCATGGCACCTACTCTACTCCAGATTAATTTCCCTGCCAATTCTCCCACAAATGGAAAATGTTCCATTAAATGATACCTAATGACAATAACGAAGGCAAGAGCCTTTCAGCCTCACCAATTTTAAGCTTTTTTTTTTAAATATACGAGAGAGAAAAAAAACACAAATGACAGAGAAAGATAAAGTCACAGGGCATTAAAACTACTTTATGATATTTTAGACGGAATCACTCCCCACACTTAGGGGAAAACCCAAAAATGTGTGCTTCTTTAAGTCCTTTCTGCAAAAAAGCTTAGCTGTGGAGTTGCAACAAACAGGCCAGGTTCAAATTACTGCATCATTTAACTGTTTGAGACACTAATTTATCGCCCCAGAGAGTCACTGCTTAGCTTGAGGTTCCCAGAACACGATGCCTTTGCAACGCATTGAAGCACTACTTTAAAAATTTACCCTCACCATTTACCCAGCTCCACTAGCACTCTGCAACGCCCAAGTGAACCTCTTCACTTCTCCATCAATATATTCACAAGGTTCTCCCACCAAGATGATAATTCTCAATCTGCACTTATTTTCCAGATCATCAACTGGACTTCTGCACGGCTTACAACCTGGTCTTTGGCATTCTCAGCAAGAACAGCATTAGGCCCAATGATCGTTATCTCCATGACTTCAATTTTCCTCTCAGCCTCTTGCAATCTTAAACCAATGCTTTCCAACTCCTTATCCACTGCAGCATGAATAGCATCTCGCTTTTCTATAATGTCTGCCAACCACTTAGCAAGTCCAGCATTGCTTGATAAGCCAAATCCATGCCTCCTGATGGCATGAAACTGGAAGCACTGAAGCCTGACCCACCCTGCTAGAAGGAAGTTTGAAAGTGAAATATCACATCTTCGGCACGGCCGGTCTTACTCATTTTTCCCCCACAGCTATTATTACTGAAAACAAACAGTACCTAACATCACATTTGCAGCGTTAAAACTTCACAGCAAGCTCCAAGAAGTTGCTCGCCTTTGCCATACATCCATCAACCTCCTTGAAGATGCTCCCTTCAGTTAATCGTGGGCAAGCCACATTAATAAGCTTTTCGGTTCTACGGACTGGACTGCAAATGCCTTGTATTATATTCCAATTGCCGAGGTAATATGGCAAGACAAACTGCGGGGACGATATAATTTGTCTTGCAGGAGTAGCTGAGGTAAGAAAGGAGCCTGCTGCTCTGAGGCTGCTTCCCGGGGTGCCGCTGGTTGTTACGAGAAGCAAAGCGTTGCGGGTGTCTCCTTGCCACCGCCGTCGTGTAAATCCACGGGGCACAAAACGAAGTTTTCATCCATGCAAGTGCCTTCATAAATCACAGTGAACTAGAAAAAAATAACTTGCATAGGTATAAAAACAGAGGTATAAAAACACAGGTATAAAACTGCAAGTTCTTACAGCAATATGCTCATTGACTTCCCTATTAGAAGATAATTCTGACCCATCACACCAGGTTTCCTCGCCTACTACCTTTAGTCTCAAGGAGAAAGCTCATTGCTTATGTTAAACATACCTCACTTGCCAGTAAACTCCAAGGAACCAGTCATCGGCTAAGGAGATAAATCCTTTAGAATGAAGGCATTTCATTTGGGGAACAGCACAGGAGGAGCAAGAACAGAAAAGACACTGGCCATCCTGAAAACCCAAGCTACAAGGGGCCAAAACTGTATTCTTCAGGGGAAGAAACATAACAGCACCAAATATCTAATATCGGAGGGATATACATGACGCATCATCACCCAGACGGCTTCTGAAAACAGCCTCCTTCCCTCCTCAACCAAAGGGGAAGGCTTCAATGTAAATATCTGAACAACCTGCACGAATTCTGCTAGTGTCCCAAGGCCTGTTTTAGGCTTGAGTCACGTAGCTGGATGGCAGCAGAAAGAGAGATCCACCGGGGGCAAGGAGGAAATTTTTCCTCACCGGAGCTCGCTGGGAAATGGCCGAGAACACTGGGCAAGGCAGGTCCAGAGGGTCACATCCCGAGGCAGCAAGCAACCTATCGCTGGTGTCACCCACCGTGGCCCCCGGTACTCACTGCGTGCTCAGGTACCAACGCAGCACAGGAGGGAATCGGGGTCAGACAGAACCGATTAGGCTCCAAGAGTCCAGTCCCAAATTCTCCCCTGAAGGACTCCAAAGCATTTGTTGCCAGAGCTAGTGGATGTCTCATCCTATTTACATAATATATGACCTAATTTTGTGTTCACTGAGTATTTAATTACAGCCAATTGAATACAAAAATGACTCAAAACACTCTCAGCACTAATAATTAATGTTTTAATTGTGATTTTTTTTCTACATGCAACATTAGGCTTAAATATTTTGGGCATAAAAAAAAATGAAAGAAGAAGAAATGGAAGCGCGAAGCTTTCTCTGGAATCGCTCTGAGCGGCCGGGCGCTCGCCCAGCCCGGCGGCCGCCTCTCCCTCCCCTGCTGCGGCAGCCTGGAATTCGGTATTTCGCACTCCCGCAAAATTAATAATTCCAGCCCATTTTGTGAACTAGAGCCTCTGTCAGTTCACTTCTACAACTGCGTCCCCGTGGGACAGGGCCTTGTCAAGCCGCGGAGCATCATCCGCTTGCCTGAGGCGCAAGCGAGAAACAACTGTGTTGGGCAGGACTGGAGCGCAGCTGCTCAGCAATTACTCCTGCAGCACCAGACAAAGTGTCTGTACGAGTAGCAGCTAACTATTCATCAGGGTTTGTAGGATGCTTAATGGGAACCTCCTTAATAAGTGTATCTTTCCAACCTACATGGGGCTGCATCACCAAGCTGTTGGCGGGCTACGCCGTCATTAATCCTGACCGTTTCTGGCGGAGGAGCGGGGAGCGTTGCAGCTCATCAAAACACTTTGTAAAGGGAAGGATATTTAATCAAGCCCGTTCAAAATGCTTCCAAAACTGTCTCACCCTTCAGAGATGGTGAAAGGCTGAAAAAAAATGAATAAAAAACAAGGAAGGGGGCTAATAACTGCAGGACCGTTCATGTACCTTGAACTCAAAGGGTTTACATGTTCCTAATATATCAGGAGCCAACTCCTGGAGATGTCACAACCATAATGCAATAGAGAAGCCTGAGCCTTCCTGCAGCATTCCTAGCAGATACAGTCTGGGTGTTTCCTTCCCCAGGCGTGACTCACATGATGACAGCGAGTAGCAAATTAAATCGTACCGGCACTATTTGAAAGCCACAATCCTTTATAATTAGGAGAGAAGGGTGTTTGCTTGGGGGGGGGGGGGAGAAAAAAAAATATCACGCTTAGAGAAGACTTATTTCAAGCACAAGTGCCCGTTGTTTTTATACTCTTTTTTTAATTATGTCAGCTTTAAAAAGGAATTCTAAAAGGTCTCCTAAGCAGGGGTTTCTCAAATAAAACAAAGCATTAGCCCGTAAACTACTGCTCCAGCAGGGCCAGCAAGTGCTCGGATCCTACGCACTGTGCTAATCCCACCCAAAGCCCTCCACCATTTGTTTGCACTTTAAACCAAGCAACTGGAAGACATGAACTATTATTTCAGGAATTACACTGATTTACTGAAACAATAATCTCCTCCTCCCAATTCTGCCCCTGCAAACCTAACTGCACTATTATTTGGATAAAAATGAATAATCAGATTAAAAAAAAAGTTATAGAAAGGTCTTTTAGCTTTAAGGTCAATAAAAATTATTATGCTCAGCATTTCTCTCTCTCAAGATATTTATAACATGCTCATCACCTTGCTGTCCAAGTTCAATATAAGAAAAGTGGAAACTTTTTCCACATAGAGGATATTTTATCTTGAAATGCTTGAAAACCAGCAGCCAATATTCGCAAGTCCCTTGTGACATCTTAGAAAGAGCAACTTAAGCACACAGGTTAAAAGGCCATGCACAGAGCAGGACTCATGCGCCTGGAATGGCACTTAAAGTTCAGGCACATCAGACAAAACAATGTGATCCAAAATAGCCCATAATTTTGGTAGCCTAGCTCCCATTTTTGGGTCATATTCAGAGATGCAAACACGAGTAAGATGTTGCTGCAGCCAAGACTTCTACTGAATTTAATTCCAAGTGGCCCCTGCCTGCAGAGCCACAAGGAGCAACCAAGCACTTACCAGCTAACGCCTTGTGGCAGCCCTTGGCTCTATCATGAGGAAAAAATGATCAGAGACAAACTCTGCATTTTGCTACTCTAGAAATATGGCTCAATGTTACCTGCTTGGCTCCTTAGGAGGTATGAGGTAGTGCTGATTATACAATCATTTGGTGTCTTTTCTTCAAATATGAACAAAGTCAGTTGTTAGAGAAGACTTATCTCAACAGTGACGTTGTCATGGAAAGAGGGGCAGAATTACCAACGGTGAAACAAGGGTTTGTTTCCACCACCGTTTGATGAGATCCGAGACAGGTCCTCTGATCTAGAGGCCTGGAAGACCTCAGTGCAGAAGAAACATGAACACTGCCTATAAATATGCTTTAATACATTATGGTTATTGCTCTAATTCCTCAGATTAGATTTGGTTTCATTTTTAAATGGAAGTTAGATTTTCCCCAACTCTGAGCACTCATTTTTCCTCTGCCAGTTATATGCACTTACTGTTTCGGTCAGGATTTAGATGGGATTGCTTGAATCCCTCTTAGAAATGAACATCATTTTGTAATTACTAGTTTTGATTAACAAGAAAATCTTAAAACCAATACGTTATCTGACATCTAGCTACAGAGCACCTTACAAACAAACTTACATACATGGAAAAAAATCCATGGGAAAAAAATCCGGGAAAATGACTCTGAGGACTTGTTTTACTTATTTAGCGCCTGGTATTATTCACTTAATCAGCATTTTTCTTTGAAGGTTTGGTTCATTTTAACAGCAAATAAAGAACACGCCTTGATATACTAACATGTTTTAGTACTCGGCTCCTAGAGAACTCAGTGCTTCCAACTGGAGCCCAGCAGACCAGCACGAAGCTTCCCAGCCTCTTGGGCTTACAAGGCCTAAAAACATTTTTAGGGAAGGAATACATGCGATACTAAAGATAGTGGTAAATAAGTAATGAGAAAGAGCTAATCTCTGACTCAACGATCTCTTCAGGGGCTCCATGCGGTCCCCTTGCTTCCCTCTGCCAAGGTTCTGCACTTAGGATGGAGAAAAAAAAAAAGAGGTAAAAAAAGGGGAAAAAACACGAAGCTTTCTTTGTCTTCAACACTTTCTGTAGTTTCTGTTTAGTATTTTAATGAAATATTTACTGTACTCATATTTTATGCCTTAATTATTTATTATTGAAGTCAGTTTAAAGAGCAGCTACACTCTGAAAAGCAGTTCTAAAAATGGTACCTCGGGGCTCCACATTTATTGTAGTTTAGAGACTTTCATCTCCAGGCGGCTCCGTTTGCAAGGCAGGAGACACTTGCGCTGCGGGAAGACCTGACAAACTCAGCCCCGACACTAACAGGCGGGATGAGATTTTCCTTGTCCCGACATCACTCCTGTCAAGGCGACAGCAACAATTAGCTACAAATCAAGCTCTGCAGCGGCGGCAAATACAGTAGATGGCTGGTTTTAACTCAGAACTATCAAGAAAAGCCACAATAGCTACGGTGCTGGCTGGGCTCCCCCACACAAGCCAAAGGGCTGATTGCCAAGTGGAGAAGACAGGAAAGAGGGGATGGAAAACCACTGCGATTTCCCAGGAACACAACAGGGAACAGAACCCAAGACGTCCAGATTTTCAGCCCATGGCAGCTTCTTCTGGAAAGGGCCTTTCCCTTGGAGGTCGGCAGCTCTGCGTGGCCCCTGCACTTCAGTCCTGTGGCACGTTAATGACCTCACGTGGGCCTGCTGGATGCGTTGCACATACAGCGTCCTTCCACTCAACACACAGAAGATAATGGCAAAATATAGGCATTGGAAATGCAAGTTTAAAGGCTAATCTTGCTTGTTTTCTCAGTAGTCCATGGACATAAAAACAACTGTGTCAGCAGGGCCTTACAAAAACATCCTGGCCCTGAAACCTCCTAGATTGTCCTTGCAAGCAAAAGCAGGACTCAAGATCTCACCTCAGCTAACACAGGGCAACATCTAAAGAGCGATGTCCTAACGAAGCTTCTAGATTCTGACAAATGACTGTGGTCAGGCAAGCCTGAGGGTCCCTCCGGCCTGCCAACAAGGCTGAACACACGTTCCTCAGTCTTCGCTGGAAATACGGCTTGTGGCAGCGATGACTCTCTTACCGCGGACTCCGCGAGTCTCGGCTGCTGTTGCTGCTGCCCAAGCACAGAGCGAGATGATTTCAAACAGCTCCCCGTCCAACTCAATAGACGCTCTTAAAAGAGAGGAGAATAGAAACAAACAGCCTACATGGTCAATATGACAGTCATTTGTCACCAGCTAAAGTGCTGTCAGGTTTCGGGTGTTTCACTTTTCCTCCTCGCGCCGCGGCGAAGGGGACGGTTAAGCAGGGTCCCTCACAGCTCTCCGCACCCTCCTCAGGGGAGCAACAGGCCCGGCCGAGTTGCTGGCCAAGCCGCAATGGAAGTTGGCAGCACGAACCCAGCCAAGGCTCTTCTCCGAAAGGGGACGGGCAAGATGAGACTTGGTCACCAGAGTGGAGAGGACCGAGTCGTGTCCAATGCGAGGGAACCGCGCTGGGGACAGAGCGGCTGACACAGTCAGTGCTGTAGCTTCCTATTTCCACCTCCGCGAGGCCAAGGAATCAATTTGTTCTCCTGGTGAAGGTGGATGCCTGATGCCTCCTTGCAATAAGCAGCCTGGATGTCTCTGGATGCTGGAGGAAATGGAGCCATCTCCCCAGTTGTCTGCAGGCACCCTTCTATATCCATTTGCTTTGTTAAGTAAACTAGGATTTATTAGCAGTTGGAAAGAGCGGATGCAGGACAGCTTAGGCATCCAGTGGCACAGAGATAAGAGCAATAAAAGGCTCTGAAAGGTTTAGCTATGCAGACCCCAGAGGAGCCTGTTTTCCATGTGCAAATCCCATGCATCTGCTGTTGTAAACTCCAGTTTTCTGGGTGAAAAGAAAGGAGAGGGAGGATACAGGGTGTGGAAAGTACAAAAGGTGAAGAAAGACCTTCCAGCCCTCTCTAAAGGCTTTGTTTGAGTTAAATAATATTTGCTGATGCTGCACACATATCCATCTAAATACCTAAATAATCATTTGCTGAAAAATACACTGTTATTATTTATTGAATATTGGATGCAATGTAAAATTGGACCCTGAGAGTAATTACGAGGTTCAGGATAATGCTACTATTATTTCTGGTACTCAGTTTTTGTAAATAGTGTCTAACACATCTCAGAGGCTCACTATTAATCACAAAAAAAAATAATGCATGTCTCTAATTCATAAACTGTGAATCCCGAATACATGCACAGTGATTTTTAAGAACTCCAGGTTTCCACAGCTTCTTGGGGGCTCCAAGAAAGAGCAGAAAAGAGATACTTGGTATTTGCAGATTTAGAATTCTGGAGGAAGCTCTAGGCCTAACACCAGACATTTATGAAACTCAAGTTTCAACCATCTTAGCATCCTTAATCTTCATAATGTTTAGTACATCACATCTCTTTGACAACTAATCAATCAAAGGCACTGTGCCTTCTGTAAAGCTGCCAATTCGGGCTTGCTTTGCCCTCCCTCAACAATGATTTATTTTCTAACGAAACTTCCCTGTTTATAATACATATATATAAAATACATATAGCAGAATGGATAGGAAAATAACAAAAGAAGAAAAGTCACCAACATATTATTGTATTACATAAGAATGTAATTCGTGCCACAAGAAATTTGTGGCTTCCATGGCCTCTAGTCAGGCAAGCATCAACGACCCCGCACCCAGCAAGGGGAACTTGGCTTTCCCTTGGCTCTAGGAGGGCCAAGAAACTGCAACGAGGCAACCAAAGCCCTGCCAGCAGCAACAGGCTGTCCTGAACGAACGAAGATGAGCAGTTAACATTTCTGGCAGGGAAAAAGCAGCAGGCAATTTTGAAATATAGTCTGTTAGTAACGCTCAGCCATCATGAGGATAACGCTCCCAAAAATAAAGCCACCAAGGATGTGACTATTTGTCCACGACCCGGCATATATGCCATAAAAGGAGGAGGAAGAGTGGAACGAGTTCAACATTAAGGAGTTCAGCATTAAAAACCAACAAAAGCTAGAGCAGGAAGCTATTCAAGGAAATGCCAGTTGCACAAACCACAGCGAAGCTCCCCGGGCTGTGGAACTGAACCTCAAGAGGTGCCCACCAAGAGCAGACATCTCCAGGGGAATTCTGCCTAGCAGAAAGGTAGATCCTCCGCTCAAGTTGTGCTCTTCTGAAAAGCACAAGAGTTTTCAAAACAAGATTGATTTCCTTAATGGGAACAACAGCACAGGCTAATTCCATTATTTTCAATGGAGCTGAATTTGAAAGGTCTATTCACGCGTAATGGTACCTTCTGGGGAAAAGGCAGCAAGGAATCAATTTTACAAACCACAATGATTGAGTCCATTTAAAAAACAACAAAAACAATCCAACCTTTCACAGCCATCCTAAGAGCAGTCGTCAAAAGCATCTGATAGCCCCAGAGCAGATCATCTCTGCTGGAGATCCCGGGTCTCCTCCTTGTCCCGTGTCTCCCAAGCACTGGTGCCCGCAGACCTGAGTCAACCGTTGCTGCCAGCCAGGTCTCCCGCAGCTCCCGGAGGCACCTTCTCCCCTGGACGCCTTTCCAGCAGGGAAGGATGACCCAGGGCACCTTCTTGCTAACTGGCCTCAATAAATGGGACGTGCCACTCCTGCAAGGGTCCCCAGCACAGCAGCAGCTTTGGGAAATAGAGGGAGGGGATGCAGACAAAAAGCCATCTCACCCCATCACAGGATTTGTCTCGGCTGTCTTCAGGAAGTTTTCTTTAAGAAGTATTCACGTATCTCACAACTTTCATCTCTGGCTGAAGTTTAAAGCTACCCTTAAGCTTGTTGGCAGACATCTGCGTTGAAAGGTAATAAATTTCTGCATCCGAAGCGCGATTATCACATGATCCAAGCATACAGCATCACTCAATTTGTATTGCAAGATCTCCTCAGAGGCTATTCATAAATTCGACCAGAACTTTCAGGTTACCTTCACAGTATCCTTGACACGCTATTAAGCGCTGCTGTTAGATTTGGGTGGGTTACAGAATAACCTTTTCAGACCACCTTGGCGGACCATAATTTGCGGAACTAACGTTTCCTGCTGCTGCTGTTGAATGTATCAAATCATTTTTGAGTCGCTGATCAATCTTAAAAGCTTGTTACAACCCATACCGGAGAAGGCTTCAATTTAGTGTGCCAGGCACGGAAATTCCAGAGCTTCGGAGCTTCACACAGAAAGCACTGCCCAAGGTTTACTACCCTAACCCAGAAAAACAGGGCTAAGCAGTCCTAGGAGGACTGCACAGACCTGCCATTTCACTTCTGCAGGTTACACTAAATACAGAGGCCGGGAACCCATGGCCTCCCCTGCTCGCCAACATCAAGCCAGTTACTCAAGATGAGAAGAAATTCAGAGCAGCCAGGAACACCCCAGAGCCGGACCCCAGCAAGGGGAGGAATCATCAGGCATTGATCTGTCTTCGAAAGGGAACAGCCAAGTATTTTTCAACTTGCACTCACCCCCTCCCCAAGCAAAATGCATCTCGTAGGCAGCTCCAGAGCGGCCTCCTCCTCTTTCTGGTCCTGCTTCCCAAGTCCCGGAGCACCGCACAGGCAGGGAGCAGGTCCTCACTGCCCTCCTTCCTCCCGCTTACTCTCCTGGCTCCTGTTTGCGCTGCTGCCTGCTCCTCCTGACAAAAACGGCCCTTCAGCTGCCACACTTCTTATTTGTCCTTGCTTTGGCAATAAGCACTCACATCAACGAGTGTTTAAAACAGTGCAAAATTCAAAGGAAACTCCCCTAGGTGGCCTATGCATACAAATAAGTATATATTTTGTTTTTTCATAAAAAGACACCCTGCAGGTTTCAAGCTCCTCTCACTGCGAGAGACATTCTCCAGCAACAATGCTGATTTGGTGGAAGCTGCTCCGCAGCACCGAGCCCGGCCCTTGTTTTTGGCAGGCCTCGCTCAAGGTGACTAAATTAAAGCAAAAGGCTTATGCCAAGCAGCCGACAAGGGGGTAATGCTGGTTTGCAAAATCTAAAAGGCTAAATAAGATGAAGTCTCCAGGCTAAAGAATCGGCTCTTCAAAAAATGAAAGGAAATTCGCTCCGCTATCAGAGCATCACTGGCGATATCGGGCCTGGAGAGATTGCAGTAGCCAGAAGAAAACACTTCCCAGATCGGATTCATTCAATGCTGGCTCGCCCCTCACCCCAGCATGTCCAAAACCAGCACACACAGAGACAAATGAAACATCTATCCACATTTGTCTTAAATGCACGAGCCTGAAATTACCAAGAAAGAGATATTTCTCTTCCTGCACCTGTGCGAATCTGAGATTGCGGATATAAGTGCTCTTAACACCACCTACTATGGCACTAACTAATACACTAATCACGGAAGGATGTTCAATGGTCCTGTTAAAATGCAACAGCAAAAAAACAAACTGCCTGATCCGAGCTGATGAGGTTCATGCGACGCGTCCTTCGCTCCCGGGCAGCGAGGCCTGTCCGCGCGGGGACCCGCGTGCGGCCCAGGCCGAGGCGCAGCTCTGCGCGAGTCAGCCCGCTGCAAACACCCTGGCCGCGCGCAGCACGTCACTGCCTGCTATTCTAGAGGTGCTAAAGCATATTTTCAGTTTTTCCATATGGTAAATTACCTCGGATAGAGGCATTCTTCACACACATCAAGGCTGTCCTTGACATTCAAGCCTGCTGCACAGAAGCCTTTCAGTTTGTCTAAAAACATCATCCTTAAAATGATGCGGCAAGCAAAATACTCAGATAGCCTTGGCGAGTCACTGCTGGATCTTCGCGGCACTCCGCAATCCCGGTGGGAGCTCTGGAAGGCAGAGCCTCCAGCTACAGCACCCGGCTCGGCTGCCAGCGCAGGCCCCGTGTGCTGGATGTACCTCAGCAGCTCGGGCTCAACCCCTTTGCAGCAGAGCCTCGGCCCTTGCCAGGGCATCCTCCAGGCTCCTCCAGCCTCGGACGAGCTGGAGGGCACAACCACGTGCGTTTCCACAGCCACGTCCACGCGGGTGGCGCAGGCTGCGCACCCAGGACGCGCGTGCAGAGCGCTGAGCGCCGACACAGGCGACAGGAACCCACGTGGCTCACGGAGCCCAGGAGCCCGGGGCGAGGGTCCTGCCGAGGGGCATGCGGCACCGTGAGCAGGCGCTGCGGCCGCCAGGCCAGGCTGCTGCAAACTAAAATAGCACAAAAGGCACAGCCAGCTTTGCATATTCAAGATCATCAGAAAGATAAATGATGAGATTCTCTGTGCTAGGCACAAAAGCCAAAAATCACCAGTGCATTTACAGTTCAATATTCTCCTAATCCCATCTTTATTTCTAGTGCATAAATAAAGCTCATTACAAATGATTTTCTTCAGAAACCTACTAGAAATCCAAAATAATTCATGAACGTGCTGTTTGCATTTATACATCCTTGACACCCGCTGTAAACATCAAAACAAGGAATTCAGTCAGTCACAGTGATTGTAACACAGAATTCCTCTTTTCTTGGTGGATTTGGTGGCAGCGACGCCCAGCAGCACCTTTCATGTCATGGGGCTACCTATACACGTGCACACCAGCTTCACGGGGATGCTTCCATGTCCAGCTCGCTTTCCTTCCCGAGCCAAAGCATTTCCCTGCAATACACAGGATACACGCACATGCACTGAGGAACTTGTTCCTAGATTCAAATACCCCAACAAATACATTTTATCCTGACCTCACGCCACATGCTTGCTGTGCTGTGGCGCTGCTGGTGCCTCCTCTCCTCGCTCCCCACGCACGCTACCATGTGCCCACGGGCTGTAGTCAACCGCACAGCGTCTCACACACACCAAGGAGGGCTGCAGACATGCAGGGGATGGAGCATTCGGAGCTCCACGGCCTCTCTCGAGGCACAGGATCGGGAGCACCTGCCGAGCAGCTGTAGCCCCACGATCTGCTGCACAACTCCTCCACGCACCAAAGCTCATACAAGAGGCCTTGGGTCTCTTTGAGTGCCTTAGACTGGATGAAGGCTTTAAAAAGCAATGCAGGGAAAGGATTTCCCACTTTTTCCCCCTTTTTAGAGGAAGGGGCACGTGGCAGCGGACAGACCAAGCGCAGAATCTAGAAGGCAAAGCTCAATGTGTGTGGGCAGGGCACCCCTTGCACAGGAGCCTGAGCGAAACTTGCTCCCTGCATCTCCTTGGAGCGCGCCTGGCTCGTCTCCTCCACGGCTCTGCAGCACAAGGAGCACCGCACAGCGCAGACCGGCCTTGCCGGGCTCACTCGTAATAGCAGTGACGGGGACACGGCCACACCAGTGCGCGGAAACCACAGCTTCATCCAACAACCTCCACCTCTACAGACACCCCAGGGTCTGAGCTGGGCCAGACAAACTCCCCAGGGCAGCCCAAGCTGCTGCACAAGCCCCTTTCCCACGGATCTACACATTATTAGGGACGAGGCACAGCGAGAAACTCGCACTGGTAAAATTAACCATCGTTGAAATTCCTCCAAAAGCAACGCGCGCATCGGCCTCACGCCATCCCCAGGCAGCACCTCCCTGCCCACCTCTTCCACACCACTTCTTTATTCTCCTGCTTGAACCAAGGGGTTATGGCAGTGTACTAAAAAAAGACAGCACGCGATAAAAGGAGAGAACATCTACCTTTAACACAGTTGCACAAATAAGTAGTTCATCTGCCCTAAAATAAAATAAAACAGCCATGGCACAAACCAGAACACTGCTGCTAATGCAAAAGCACAAACACTGCTTAAGAACGAAGCCTGGCGCTTTTGTGTGTGTTCAGTATTTCCAGTTTGGCCTCCCTAAATTAATCGGTTTTAATCTTCCTTGCTAAACTGGCACAACGTTGACTTCAGCTTTTTGGTGTCCATTTGTTCTACCACATGACACCAGGAGACGCCTGCCAATAACACAGAGATGCCTAAAAGCCTTGAAATTCTTGGCTTTGGGACTCCAGGTTTTCAGAGAACTGTTAATTTACTTTGGCTTAAATCCTAGATTTTGGCTCCGCTTGAAGAAAAGTATTTCTCACACAGCAATTAAACTTGTAGTGGACAACACCAAAGTGACAGGCGACGAGCTCCGTGAGGAACACGGCGTCTCGGCACGTCTCTGCGAGGCCTCTCCCCGTGCCGCCATGACGAGGGAACGGTGACGGAGCCGGGCACCTCCTTGGCAATGGGAGCTCTCGTTAGACAATTAGCGAAGAAGAAATGGTGCTTCCATTAGACACAATTTTATGTATTATTATAAAATTAGAGAAAGCTTAGCTGTAAAAATAAATAATAATAATAATAATAAAATAAAAAAGCTTAAATTCAGTCCACATAAAATTCAGAAGGAGTCATTACAGCAGCTGCCAAATTACCTTTTCAGAGGCGCGTGCGATTGCAGGCGCATCCTTGCGCGGTGCAAAGCTCAGGCAGGAGCACCTCTCGGCCCCGATCCTCCGCGGAGCGAGGCTAAATCCCAGGCGGAGCACGATTCCCAACTCACCAAAATGTCAAGGAGCCGCGGCCCGGGCCCCCGGGCTGCTCCTTCCCCGGGGCCTCCGGGGAATTTGGCAGCATTCCCCGGTGCTGCTCCGGGAGCAGGGGAAGGAGAACATAAATGGCACAAGACGGCAGGTTCAAGTGTGTTACAAAATAGTCTGCAAAAATAGCTGGGCCTGGTAAGAAATATACTTCTCCATGGAAACCACCAGACGCTCTGAATTCTGGCAGACTGGAGAAAATGAGCTTGTATTATTAAAGGAAATGTCTAAGGACTGGCGGTTTTATAGCTCTAACCTTCCAAAAGAGCGTGGCAATCACTGCTCTCCTGAACAGGTCAGTTCAACTTCCCAAATCCTTCCCTGCATGCCCTCCTCACCCAGTGACACTGTAATTCCTGGGAAACAGAGGGATGGGGAGGGAGGGAGGAAGGGAGGGGAATCACTTTGCAGTTCCCTGCAGCACTTTTGCTTGCAGATACAGAATGGGAAGAGGAGACAGGGGAGACACTCTGGGGTTTTATAACATCTGGCCACGCAAAGCCGGCAGCCCCACGTATTTGGGCGTGGGAAGGAGGAAAGCTCTATTCCTGCCGTGCATCGGGGCCTGCAAGGTCCAGATTCCAGCATCTGGGTCTCCCCAAACCCTCGCGCTGCAGCAAGCACAAATGCAGCCATTGCTATTCTCTCCCTCTCCACAAACATTTCCACTTCGATGCCAGGTGGGGAACTGGAGATTAATTAACTCCCACCTGGCATTGATGGGATAATTACACTTGCCCATCTCTGCTCTCCACTATTTGTAGCTGAACTGCCACGAATCCGACATGGAATCATCCCCTCTCCGCTACGGCCCGGCGGCACGGTGACCCGTCACCTATGGAGTCCAGGACTCACAATTCGAAAGAAGTTAATAGAATATTTTTAAAGAAATAAAAGTGATGCAGGCTCAAAACATGAAAGGGATGGGCTACAAAGGAGCACTCATATAGAGAGCAATTATATTTGTGATATCTAATGGTTCTGCCTCAGGAAGCAAGCGCTGGCTAGCATCAAACTGTATAAAAGAAAGGATTATGGGCTCACAAAAAAAGAATGCCATTTTGATTTAAAACCTACCAAAGCATAGTGCAGATTTGTTATTTTAACTCACAGTTCTTAATTCCTATAACAAACTGGAATGCCATTAAAGATGAAAAATACATGAAATACTTATGGCACACAAAATTAAAAATAACCTCACTTTCATCAATGACTGTTCATTGAATGGGTCATTTTTTGCCTTCTTGAAACCATCTTGTGCTTTCCCAACCCCTCTCTGCTACTCGGTACTTCCACAGGCAAAGAAAAAAAATGAAAAAGGCAAAAGCTGCGAATTCACGCCTGCGTCGCCACGTTTCCCGTGATCACTGCACGTGTATGACGATTTCCAGCCAAAGGAGTCCAAAGCCGCCGGCACCGTACGGGGACGTCGCAGCGCAGGCTGAGCCCGGGCGATTTCGGCGCACGCTCGCCCTCGTGCAGCCCCGTTAGTCACGTGGGGGCTTTTCCACCAGCAGTGAGAGGAGCTCCCACGCACGTCTGGTTTCCTCCCCCTCGTGTAAACACCCTTCCCTGCCTCACCAAGTCACCGACTGGCTCCCTAGCAGGGTACCACGGTGAAGGGGGAGCCGCTTCTCGGGCTGCTTCTGCGGACGCTGGAGCAGCAGGAGCAGAGAGCTGGCTCAAGTCCTCCGGGTCCTCCCTTCCCTCATTTGGCCCCCTATCTTGTCACCTTCGTGAGCGGCAACTGGGAGACGCCGCCGTTACCCGAGCGAACCACGCAGGCCGTGGACCCGCTCCGCTGCTCCGGCGGCGGCGCTGACCCACCGCCCGCAACCCCTCTGTGCCGAGGGGAGCGACCAGCTCCGTCGCTGCCGCGGCCGCCACGTTAACGGGGCCTTTCCAGCCCCAAATTCTAGCACAGTTTGATCGTTTAAGGCGATTTTGGGAACAGGAGGTGAAAGCTGCCGTGCAGGCTCTCTTCCCGCGACATGGCCACCTTATGGTGCCACAGCTTCACCATAAGCAGGTTTTGGAAATAAACTTGCAGCTTTTAATCTGCGTACTCCTCAACACGGGCACCGTTTACACTTTGCATAAGAAAAAGATTTAGTTTTTCCTTGATTCAAGAAATTGAAGGATAATCTCCAATGATTCAGAACACTTTTGTAGTCCAGCATCTCAATTTGCCATTTTACTTTTATACTAGTTTGTTGCTGCTTTTTGGTTTTTTGGAAGAGATTTGTGTCCAAGATTATTTAAAAAATTACACAGAAAGCTGACTCCTCTCCGTAGTCTACGGCAGGGTATGCTCAACGTGCTTAGTATCAAAGCAATATGGAGTAAGATCAACTATAAACACAGATACTCACTCTTTTGGCATTAGTCTATTAAGAAAACAGAAAATCGGTGCTAATGAGCAAACGAGCAACCCGTGCACCCAGCATCTGCCCCCCATCAGCAGCAGCAACATGCGGCCGCACTGGCAAAGGTCAGGCACAGAAAGGCCGCCAAGCGGGACGGAGCCCAAGGCGCGTCGGAACCAGCCGGATCCTTCCTTTCTGCCAGCACAGGTTTCTTCAGCTGTCCTCTCCACGCTTTTTTATTGTTTTTAATTGGAGCTCCTGAGTCCCAAGATTTGGATCAAGATGTGTGTCCTGCTCTGAGATAGACAAAAATTGATCATTTCAAGCTTTTAAAGCTTTTTTAACATAAACACCTCCAAACACAAGCGGTCAGGCTTCAGGTGCTCAGGCTTTGCCAAAGGCAGCAAAACACTGATGTTCTTTGAGATAACTCTTAAGCCAGTATTTTTGCATAATCACTTACAAAACTGTTTAGAAAGAAGTTCCGACGTGAAATTACTGCAAATGGGAGAAAATAATTACAGGACTCTGAAAATTACTCTCTGCCTCATTTATCTTGAGAAGGGGAGTTTGTTTTGTTCTTTCCCCGTCCTATACGACGGCGAAACACTCTGAGGACCATGTTTAGTACACGTGTGGGCTCATCCCTGACTGGGGACACTGGGCAGATGTGCAAATCCTGCTAGCAACGGGTGCCCTTACCCTGCACAACACGGGGCCATGGAAACCCCCACCTGTGTCTGAACAAGCTTGGCCATCTCCGGCCTGGCCCGCTCGTCGCTGGGGCTATCGGTAGCTCTTGCTCAAGGCCAGGGAGCCAGAGGCATCGCTCCATGGCAAAGTCTGCTCCAGCCCAGCACAGCCCTTGCTACCAGACCCTTAAAAACATTGTTGAAATCAAAGCAGCCTCCAAACACGAAGGAATCGATGGGCCCTGCGTGGCTGCACTAAGCGGGGAGGCAACGTGATAAACGCGGCTGCCAAAGGACATGCTACTCACCAAGCGGGTGACATTATCTCGATGCGTTATCTGCATCCTTAACCCAAAGGAACAAGCCCTGCAAAGTTTATGCCTGCCTTTTGCATAGCAGTTTGGGGAACATAACAGGAGCTGCTTCAGCTCCGGAGCGCCAAGGCGCTGCACGGTGCAGCTCTTGCTCCGCTTGCACTCCTATTTCAGCAGTTAGTCAGCTCCGAGGGTTAACGCGCTGCTACATCAGGTGCTTATCTAAATTTAACTAGGTAAAAAGGGAAAAAATAAAAGCATGGCCCCAGGGTTAGCACAAAGAATACTAATTTTGCTGTATTATCATCATGCAACTGCGAAGCAGACTCTAGTGCATATCCCCAAACTAACGCTCATGCTACTTTGCAAAGAGACGCTGTGCAGGAGCTTACTTGCAAATGGGACTAAGATGAAACACAGAAACATGATGTTTTTTCTTGCTATCGTTTCTTCTAAAACAATCCTTCCTAGCTGCATTTGAAGCTCCTCGTTTCTGTTAGGTAAATCCCAACTAAATCGATACCCCGGTCCTGGTTAACAAGCTATTGCTCGACAAGACGGATAAGCCATTTATACAGGTTCATGAATGAGCCAAGAAACCCAATCACGTAACATGCACATGTTATTCTTCAGGAAGAAGAAAGATAGCCTCATGTTGTGCTCCCGCTGTGCCAACCCTCTCCCTTCCACCCAAAACGCCATCTTCAGCTGTCCAGGCACGTGCTTGCCACAAAAATCCCATCTCCTCTGTGCATAATAAAAAGCAACGCAGGAAAACTCATGGAGATCATTTATGCGGCAGGCTGAGATGGTATCGGTGACACAACGAGAGATGTGCTGGAGGGAGATGCAATACAAAACGCCACTTATTTTCCACTATGAAATACTAGCTGCATTTCCTTAGGTGACACCTCTTGCTGACATAAAGGCCAATCTCTATGGCCACCGCCTCCTCCGCTGGTAAAGCATCCGAAAAGCCAGTATCCCTGAAACTTTCCATTAAATGAATCACACTACTCTGCAAGGCTACCTTCTATGCAGAAAGCCTAATTTTATTTTCCTGAATCCATAAAAAAATGTATAAGGGATTTTCCAACTAGCTTCTCATGTTTATAATGGCTTTTTAGAAGTGAGAAAACTACTTTCCAACCAAACAGAGAAATTTTATGTAATAAGAGCTGTCAAAAGCACAGACTAGTTAAAGCCTAGGATGAAACTGCAGCAGGTCCGTAACTTCCAGGCGGGTACGTGGGTTTCATGCTGATGTCTCACGAACAGTCAAGGAGATTAAAGATGAGTAAAAGAAATTCACAGGTTTAAGATGATGCTGTGCAGCTTTGAATATAAAGAAATTACTTTTAAAATGAAAAAAAAAATAGTGTTTTGATCTTCATTAGTTATTTTTGTGGTATGAAGTAACTTTATCAGTTTTTTTCCTGCCCTGAAGACCTGGCCCCAAAAGGAAGGTCAGTGCTGAGCGGCCACAGCAACAGCTGAGGAGCAAGAGGCCCTCAGGAGGCTGCAATGGGGTGGGAAGATCATTTTACACCATTTTGTGTTGAAAGACAGCTCCAAATTCTTACTTGTGCTGTGGCTGTTTCCCTGAATTCTTTGCTTTTTCTATAAAGTGGATTTTGCAGCAAAAAGCTAATAGACGGAGCTAGTAAACTCCTGCTCCACGGTGCCAGCTTTGATTTACAGAACGAAACTAATCCGGGCCAGAGGAAATAAACTTCACCACCATGAACATGCTGAGAAACTCGGGCGCAGCAGACAGCTTCGCTGTGCGCTTCCCCAACACCAAGTTCTCCTGTTTTAATTCCCGAGAGGTCCCAGGGGACCAGAGGTGACAAACGCGGTGACCGGCCGCACAGCGCTCGGGACACTGTGTCTGCCACGTCAGCCAAACTAAGATTTTCCCACATTTACGCTTTTCCCACGGATTCCCTCCAGCACCTCTGCTGTTCCAACCAGGGGAAAAATCCCAGGGAAGGGGGCCTCATGCTCAAGGAAGGAGGCCAAACTCCTCCAAAACCCGTTTCAGTAGAGCCAGCACCACGCAGGGGGCTCATTTAGGCCCACATAAAGATCTGGCCCCAAGGCAGCTCCCTGCCACTCCGCTGCCGGGCAGGACGGGCTCTCGCTCCAGGACGTTAGGGCTGTCGGGCTCCGGCTCGGCTGCCACCTTTCTCTGCTACCAAGGCCCTTGCAGGAAGGATTCAAAGCTGATTCCACGCAGCCTGCACACGTGCAATGTGTGTAATTAAATCCACAATGGCAAAAATAAAAGCTGGAATTGACACACAGGGGAGAAAGGCCCAGGAACGGCAGCCAGGAGGGCTCAGTTTCCTGGGAGATGACGCCGCTCCCGGCTGCACTATCTACTATTTTCCTCACGTTAATGTGATGTCAAATTCCCAAACAGGTAGAGGTTGTTCACAGCAAAAGGTTCTGCCTCTGAAGATCAAGAGATGCAGACTCGGAAGCGCCCAGCGTGAGCCGCGCTCGCGGGCACAGCTCATTGATAAAAATAATGCCCGGCTCCGGCGCGGGCGCTTTCATCCGCCGCGCGGGCGGGCGGCGGCCGGCAGCACGGGATCATTAGGTCCGTTTTACAAATTGCGAAGCGGAGAGTGCGAGCTGACGTGACCTGCCCCAAACCCATCCTTGCCGAGGCGAGGAGAGAGAAGGCATCAGTGCAGAGCTCCATTTCACCACGTTGTGCCACGGACCGCACCGCTCGGTGCCCCCAATGAGCCATATTTCATTAGCTGAATGCACTGCCACTAGCTAAGACCACCTCCTACACTACTTTTACCAGTTTGAAAGCCTTGGGTGTTAAAGCAAGTATTTGCCCAGAACGACATACTTTCTTCTTCTTCTTCTAGAGAATTTAAGTATAGAATATGCATCAGCATTTGGTCCACTGCCTGGGAGGTGTTCAGCACCAAAAGTACCATCGAGTGCTTAGATAGGCTTAGGAATCCTAGAGCAAGACACCTGTAATAAAAGCAATCACAGTCAACAAACTACTAAGGAGAGCAGTAATGGGATTATCTGTCAACACAAACAAAAGGATAGATACAAGCAGAGCCATCAGTCCCTGCAACCTAATTCATGTGTGTTTAAACTGAGAAAGGACTACAGCAAGGAGATTAAAGAATCTAAGGATCAAATAAGGAGTTATTGATTGCGAAAGTCTTGCTTTAAACAAAATATTTGTTTACAGCTTAGGCTAACCTGCACACAATGTCTACGGCAGCCACTAACTGAACAGGAGATGCCAAGAAATTCCAACATCCCCATCCCGCAGCCCACCGGGAAGGTGCCAGGCGGGATCACAGCGGGCGCTGAAGGTAACGTAAGGCCCCGCAACCTGGGGAGGGCACCGAGCAGGGGCTGCCCGAGCTCCGCACGCGGCACCGCCTGCAACGGGAAGCTCTGCGCTTCCCACGCGGCAGCAGCGCCGAGGACGGCGGCTGCGGGAGCCGGGGCAGCGGCGCGCGGGGACGTGGGTTTTATTCCTCCGTCTCCCTCGCAGCAAACCCTGCTGGCTGCCCTCTTACCTGTTCTATGCTCAGCACAGCTGCCAAGGCTCAAAGCCGATGAAAGGTTTTAAGCATGACACCAAAACATCTACTCCCAGTCTCATTACTGGCTTCTCTTGTGTGCACATAGGAGGGAAGAAAGTGGGTCCGGGAAGAGGCTGGGGCATCTCCCGGCATATTTGATGGGACCCAACAACTTCTCATATTAAAAAATAATCAGCTTTTGGGGCCCAGCAGAACCATTTTCCTTGCTGCCCACCCTACATAACCAGAAAACTGCTCCTGAAAGCCAACATCTCAGGGCCTTCATAGCGTCCGACCCCTTGCTTGCTATGATTAATAGAAGATCCTCGCTAATGAAAGGCCCTCGTTACTGGAAGCAGCTCGGCGCTGCCTACCAAGCTGCCGGGCAGCCCCTGGCAGGGCTGGTCTCCACCAAAAGCATTTGCCAGCTTCTCACAGAATGAGAGATTTTATTTCCCAGAGTAACAGAAATCCAAACATTCCCGCCCCACGCACGGATTTCCCACCCGTGGGTTGGGATTTTCCCCCGCCTTTCTCCCAGAGCCATCCCCAGGTCCAGGCGAGCGCTGCAGGGGGAGTGGAGAAGACAGCGGAGGCTCCATGTTCACATTATGCAACTCTGCCTCTCTGCACACGACCGCGGAGATTTTCTGCAAACAGTTTAGCCAGCCACCTAATGCTTACTTAATGGAAGTGTTTGCAGAAAAACACTGCAAGAATTTTCAAAAACAATTAGCATGCACAGTAATTTGCATCTCCTCTCCCCCATTCCTAAAGCAGGGCGCTCTGCTCCAGCGTTAACCCGTGCGTGGCCGAGGGCAGCGCAGTCTGCGGAACAGGCGGAACCAGCGCCAGGCCGCAGCTCTGCTCAGCGGCGCGCTCTTCCCTAAATCATTTTCCTAAGCACCCGCAAAGCTCTGCGAGGCGCTGCTGATCTGATTTATGAGTACTCGTCAAATCGCTCCCATCTCACCCAAGGTGCTTTGAATGCACTAAAGGATGAGTCCCATCAAGAGAGTGCCTCATGAGGCTGAGAGGAGCCGGCTCCCTGAGGGAGGCAGGGCCACAGAGAGGTTTCCTTCACCTGAAATTCTGCTGCGGGCTCATTTGGAAGCCTGGCTATTTTGGGGACTATCAAATCCTGGAGATCATACTTTTAAACCAGAAAGCCTGGGCTTTCCAAACCCCGAGACCGTGGCATCCCACCTGTGTTTACGAAACACCCAGCATGACTGCGGCCACGTGCACCGCGCGTCTGCAGGCCCTTCCCGCCTGCGCAGGGCACGGGAGAAACGGAGCGCCCAGCAATTCCCACGAAACCCGGCTGTGTTTGCCAAGGTGCCCAGGAGACCCCCGACTCAATCAACACGAGATGAGCAGGCTCCAGGAGGCAGAGAAGAAAGGGAACGGCTTCTTACTAAAACACAGCATCTTTCTGCTGTCTAGCACAGAGCTCTACAAGATAGAGGCTTTTTTATTTGGGGCTTTTAAAGCCCTGAAGGATTCCAGGAAAAAAAAAAAGTCCAACTTTAAAGACTCCATATCTGACAGCGTCGGAGCAGAGACCACTCGTGTAACGTAGAGTCGTCCCCAGGGCCCGCACACTCCTATTCAGTCTTTAGGAGATCACACAGTACTTTTCCTGCAGGACTTTTCCTGCCTTCTTGAGCATGCCGGTTTGATGGGAAGCAGCAAGTGATGCAAAACAAATGGGGAAAGTCTTGTCAATCCCTGTCTCGTTTGGCACTAAGCTCTATTTGCGGTGTCGGGAGGGCAGACTCCAATTTCCACGCTTGTTACTAAAGTACGTGTGTTTCGTAAACAAGATGGCTGGAATCACAAGCAGCAAACAGGGCTTTTGGGGAAGAGCAGCTTTGGATTTGTGTTTTTAGGGTGGAAAAAGCCCGCAGAGCCCCAGCACTTCTTGCGTATTTGGACTTCTTCCTCCACACCACAGCAAAAACATTTCAAGACAAACTGGAGAGAGAGGTGAGCCTAAAAGTCATGCTTGGCTCTGCCAACACCAGCCTTCCCTACCACACGGTGCAACCTGCGAGTCGTCGCGGAACGGCGCAGAAACGGCGGTGGAGACGAGGCTGCTCGGTGCGTTTCTGCTCTCCGCAGGCGCTCAGCTCCGGATAGAGCTGGGAAAGCTGCATCATTCATGCCTGTTCTTCCTGCGAGCTCAATTAAAGATCTGCTCAACCCACCTACATGCAAAATTCAGGAGTGCAGAGAACTCGGAAATGCATTATAACCTGCTTTGCAACGGCCGCCGGATCATTAACTCTCGCCTTCAACGTAAATGTTTAAAACATACACAAGAATCACAAACGAGAACTGTCACCGCCACTTCGGTGCTGCCCGTCGTGCGACGCCGCACCACAAATGCTCCGCGCTGCCACGAACGGCTGCGCACACGGCCGTGCAGCCTCCCTTCTCCTAACAGCATCACTGAGATTCCTGCACCGACAGCAAAATCTTTTTAAGGAAACCTTTGCTGGCCCCTGAAGACTCCCAGGCCCGGTGTGAGCTCTGGAATCGAAAAAGGAAGGGTTCTTGTAGCTACAGGAAAATGATTATTTCCCCTGAAAGCTTCCCTAAGGAACTAACTTCTGCCACATGATTTTTCCCTTTTAACACACATAAAACTTGAACTTGCCTTTTTGAGCCTTGTGCAGCGCTGATGTCAACTGTCCAAAACACGACAGAAGCAGAGAGTGAAACACAGCCCATCCTAAGCTTGCCTTTGGTTCACTGCCATGTATAAGCATATGCCTAAAGACCTTGCTAAATAAACTGCACAACACGCACATCCAGAGTGACTTTTCTAACTCTACGTTTTGAGAGCAGAAAGGACCCACGCAGCTAAAGCACCTCCCAAAATACTCTGCAAATAACAATTCATCCTCATGATATTCCTTTTAGCCAGGCACGAACTCTTACCCCTTTTCAACAGGGGAGAGGTTGCAAGGAAACGATGAGAACCCGCCAAGCTGCAGCACAACGTTCCAACTGTCCAAGCACTTCCAAAACACTGAACAACTCCAAACAACAACTACTCCAAACTGGGATTAAGAGGAGCAGTCTGACAGGTACCTGGGGGCTGCATGCTTGCCACGGATCCACTTCTTGCTTCCAATGACAGTTTAAACTCAGTTTCCATCTCCAGCTCTTTCTACAGCAGGTGCCAACCCCGGGGCCTCATCGTACTCGGGGTTTCGATGCACGTTTCTGCCTTTGCTTTGGGAGGTGGCGAGCTGGGAGCAGCCCTACGGCTGAGACAGCAGGACAAGGGCCTCGCTTTCAAGAGCTGGACTCGGAAAAACCAAGGCAGCCTAAACATCCATGCAAATTTCCTACGTACGGATTGCAGGAAGTCACACTGCATCTTTAAAGGTCAGTGCCCGCACAAGCGTACATTTTGCATGGGTGAAAGTCATCTCCGTGACACACTGAACAAAAGTGACAAGACTTACAATATGCGTAAGATTTTAGTGTCCTGGGTAAAAAAGGAAAACTGCTACTTGTTGATTTGCAGGTTTTTGGGGGAGGTGTTTTCTAAAACAACTTTTATGTTTCACAAATTGATAGTTTTTTTTTTTTTTTTAAACGCACTTTGTTTAGGAAAAATCACCCAAAAGCCTATTTGAGATGTCAAGCATTTTATTAGCAACAACAGAAAATAAAGACTTTGGCAAAAATATATACTTAAAAACACTGGCCTTTTTCACTAGTTGCAGTCACTTATTCTAGTAACACTGTCACACTGGGAAAATGATCTTTTGTCTTTAACCAGTACACAGCTATTAGGTACTTTAAGATACAAGTGTGATTGCTTTCACTCTGCTTATGCAAAAATAAGAGGGGGCAAAAACAGTGCCAGCGTGGATGTTTGGATAGGAAGTTCATAAAGCAAATACAGTCAACAAGGAAATAGTGTTTACACTGCATGGGGAGAGAGAATTAAAGAAGCATTTGAATAGAAAACCAAGCCTGTCGCGATGCCACATCTGCAGCACGCACATGGGTCACTCACCAAGTGACAGGGTTATTTAGCAGGCGAGAGAAGCAAGAATTTGTCCTGCAGGCCCCATACCTGGGGATAGTGCTGAAACAGCCAATACTGGAGCATGGATTTCTCAATCTGCAAACCATCCTTAATAATCAAAACAACTAGGTGCTTAGTTTTTGTAAAAAATAATAAAATAAAATAAAATTTGAAGTGTCTGTCCAGAAGGAATATCCAAGTGGACACCCCAGGGATGTTCAGCAGGCAGAGCGGGGCTGGGCAGAGGGAAGAGGAAGGCGGAGCAGGAGAGACATCCTTCTCTTCACTACTCTAAGGTGTAAAGGCTTCTCCATCACGACAGATTTCTTTAAGGAGCTATCACACATTCATAACACTAATTGATTTTCATAGAGAAGAGAGCAGATGAGGTCTCTTTGGGAACTGCCTGCTACATTTCTGCTTGAAAGGAGATCACTGCTGGTGTGCCTCAGCTCCTTCATAAAAAATTTAATTAACAATATCTCCGCGAAGGAAACCACAGTCAGGTCTCCAGCTATCAGGTGACTGCCGGCACTCTGATGCACCGTGACAAATTAAAGCTAAGCAAACGATACCTGTCGCACGTTGGGCTGCCTGCATGTTATCGTCTGGACAGATTCACAGGGAGGAGCAAAAATGTGACGGGAAACGGGAACACACACAAAGGGACCGAGCGATGCCGGCATCCAGCCTGCCGGTGACAAGTTGTTTTCCTATCTGCCACTTGTGATGACTACGCATCCCTATCCGCGATCCGGTGGCGATGCCGCAACGCAAACGCTCAGCAAGCCGCGATTCCAGCTGATCTCCGCAAACCCGCGTTTCGGGAGGCGCACAAGCTGCGCGCGAGCCCTTCGCTCTCGGATGAGGGGGAGGCCGGTGCAAGCGGAGCTGCGCTGCCCGGCATGACCACGCGCAGCCACGAAGAGCAAGGCACTGGGTGCCGCTTTGCCAGGCCCATGCGCCCAACTCCTTTCCTCCTCCCAGGCCCCTCCGGCAGCTTCCAGCCTGGAGGCCGCGGGGATCTCCAAACAGCAAGAGGGCCCATGCTATGAGCAGATGATTCAAATGGCTCCTTTCTGCACACACACGTCAGGCTCGCGCTTCCATCTTCCCAAGTTAGTTCCCAATTAGTGCTGATTTACAAGGTGACGGGCAGCAGACACCATCGGCGCGGTGTTTTTAGGCCTTGTTTTGTTTTCGTTGGAAAACTTCTACCACTGCAGGCGCGATACCAGTGTGCTTGATTTATTGTCTATGATGTCAAAATGGAAAAGGTTAATCACCGTTATTAGTCAGTGAAAATTAGGCAAGTCTGAGAGATTATCACTCGAACGCTGAGGATGACACAGGGACCAGAGGAATGGGAGGGGAGCATCGCTGGCCCAGGGAAAGCTTGGCAAGTCGGAAGCGCCTCCACCAAACAACAGTCATGCAAAAAGCACAAAATGGATCTTTTTTAAAGCCGTGGACCCACGGGAAGCGGCTGGGGATGCTTTAGGAGGTCAGCTTGCAAGAAGCAATGAAGAGACGTGCAGACACGTCGCCCTCGCGACACGTCCTCGGCCACGAGCCCCGAGCGCGCGCGAGTCCCGCTGTCCCGGCCACGCGCCGCCGGGCTCCGTACGTGCAACGCTTCCCATAATTTCATCCAGAGACTGTGTTCCTCAACCCCAGTGCTAAATGGAAGTGTAACAACTGCTCTGATTCACCTCAGAGGAAAGTGGATTTCAGTCTTGGGTAAATTTATCCTTAAGAATGGGCTGCAGACTCCAGCTCTGCTAATGCTCCTTTGAAAGACGGCCGGGGGAGGGAGAACATTACAAACACACTAACTAGCTACCTAGCTCCTCTCCGAGACAGCTGGCAGCATTAGCTTGTTTCTTTAGTAGTTCAAAAGGGAAAAAGCCCACCACGCTAATGGGATGCAAGGAGAACTATTTTTATACGTGGAGTTCACACACACAGTAGAGGTTCAGTCAAAAACCCTGGCAAAGAGGTACCCTGGAAGCGAAGGGTCCCTGCGCTGCCGTGCTACAGAACCAGACCCAGTAAAACACATTTGCAAAAGTACACAAAATGGAGGAAAAAAAGACAAAAGGCTATTCAATATCTGGAAATTGGATCAAGATGCTCTTTCGCAAGAAGATCAAAAATAAAACTAAGCCATGGTTTCAGTTCTTGTGCTAGGCTGCCATGGATGCGACACACGATGCCCTTCGTCACTGTATGTCACCTTGCTCCCTGTACTGAAATACTGTATTGAAAAGCCAGAGCCTTGGCTCTACTCTGGGCTCTGTTTTACATTACTTTCCAAAACAAAAAAAGAACAAAGAACAGTTTTAGTTATACCTAGGCTTTACTGCTTATGTAAAAACCAAATGAGCCTGTGTCTGGCGGTTGCTGATCACTCAGCCCATGCATGTCTGCAGGTTGGGAGCAAGTAGAGAGTAAGGGAGAAATCACAACTTCAGTAAATATATCTACTGACCATTTCAAGGCACATCAACATTTAAAAAAATCTGTTTGTTCTGCGGATTTTATGCCACATTATGCTCATAAAAGCAGGCTTTAATCTCACCATTTCCATGTAATCAACTATGTCTTAGTGATTTTTTTAGAAAGAGGTAAACTTGAAAAGACTTGCATTTCAATCAGTAGTTAAAATTTGGGCTCTGCCTAAGAAGTCACTGTAGCAACTATTTTTTTCTATCTTTTTATTTATTAAGTGCAGCAGTCCAATGGTAAGGAGGACATGCAAATTTTATATAAAATATTCATAATCAGTGCAGTATCTTCAAGAAACAAACCTAGAAAAGGAGTGGGAAACCTTATTCTGAGAGGTACAGTAATGGTAGAGTTTAGCCTGTAAAATACTGCTCAGAATGAGAGGGGCTGCACTAATAGTGATGGGAAACAAACCCCCCTAAGTCACGCACAAAAGCCAGGGTCTAGCCTGCACGTAATTCAACATTTGAGGTTTTTGTTGGCAAAAGTTTACCAAAAAGCTACAGTAATGTCGTTCCTAAAGGCCTGCATGACCAATGATTAGAGGTGGTGTTGAGCGTTTTCTTTCTCACTCTTAATAAATAAATAAAGAGAAGAAACAAAAACCCTCCCCAACACCATGGGGTGGGGGAGACCACAAACCATATGTTTCCTCGCGATGCGAAGGGATGGAAATTCAGCAAGCAAGGAGTTAAGAGACGCTCCAAAAGTAACTCACCCTGCTATGCCGAGAACGTGCCGGGATGTCGCGGCGAGCCGGGCGACTCTTGCACACCATATGTTCTGCAAACGCTCGTAACAACACGGAGGGGAGCGGCGCGGAATCCCACACCTTGCTCTGCGCGTTTCCCCGCGGCGCTTTCAAGGAGCAAAGTCCAGTGGACGCCAGCAGGAGCTCCGCGATGGAGCGGAGCACACGGAGCCGGGATGGGAACGTGTCCCGAGGCAGGAGGAGCGCGCGGAGCCAGGATGGGAATGTGTCCCGAGGCAGGAGGAGCGCACGGAGCCGGGATGGGAACATGTCCCGAGGCAGGAGGAGCGCATGGAGCCGGGATGGGAACGTGTCCCGAGGCAGGAGGAGCGCACGCGGGCGCGCGGCGGAGCGGGCGCTGCCCAACCTGCTCCCGCAAGGAGCCCCAGCTCAGTGCCCCTGGAAAACCCAGCGAATAACGTCATTTAATCTTACTTTTTATATGGCGTGGCAGCATGTGGACGAGGCTATAAAATAAAAGGCAAATCCTGTTTCTAAATCTCCTATAATTTAGTGGGCTTGGATTTGATTTACATACTACTATCCCAACGTCCCCCTTGGGATGCACGAGTAACGCTTGTCCCAAAATGAATTTTTTGTTCTCTGATGTAGTGACTTGAACAATCTAAACAAAACAGGAAAAACTGCTTGAATTTATTTATACAAATATCTCTGGGAAAAAAAAAAAAAAAAAAGCCTGGAAAAATACAAGATCCCTGATGATCTTTTCTCAGTATTGCTTATTTTAAATGCTGCTTGCAACACCGGGAGGTAAAAAAGCATTCCTACAAACAACAAATTGTGAAGGTGATGACATCCCTTTGCAAACAGTAGCTGCTGCCAGCAACTAGCCACATATTTTCTTTTTTCCCCTCTCTACCATACCTTCACTTTTAAGGAATGCTTCTCCTAATTCCAACAGGAACTCATTCAATGGAAGCCACAGGATTGCCCCCAGAAAACTGCTCGCACAGTAGATGTTTAATTCTTGTTGCCCAACGGGTTGAATCGTTGGGTCATGAAAAAAAAGAAAAAGCAAATATTTCTCTAACATCCAAAAAGAAGGGAGGCACCAACTCCAGGTTCGATCTCCAGCTCTCGGCCAATGCACCTGGATGCCCATTTTGAAATTCTTAGCTGAAAATCAGTCTTATGGCCATTCAAAATATTTTTAGCTAACTGCAGTTACAAAACTTCTGCAATGCATTTCTCACAGAGGTTTTCAAAAATATGTAAAATGTGAAAGCAAACATCCACTTGAATGTCAAAACATTAATTTCAGGGTGCTTAAACCGCTTTTCATGCTAAATTACTATACGCAAATATAGGCAATATGACATTTTTTGAGGTGAAGGAGCTGAAGGGAAGGAAGAGGTTGGTTGCTTGCCACTGGCCTTGTCTCTTCCTCACAAACGTGATACGTGAGGTTTTTAGAGTTAACCTCCCCTTTAAGATGAGCCACTTAAAGCTAAGGCCTCAGCCTGCCACATATTCAGTACAAAATGAATTAGGAGATTAATTCACACATTGAAGGTCATATAAATAACTACAAGGACTGGAAACAATTTTATAGTGAAAAAGATTAAACCTGCAAGAGAATAAAAGGGAACACTAATATTGCAGCTGACGAGAGAATCGGTGCCACACAAGAACTAGGTGAATTTAGGACTGAAATCAAGATTACGTCCTGCCAAGCACAAGCCACAACCGGAGCATCACCCCCAGCTGCAAATCCACACGATCCTCCCAACTCTTCCCGAAGAGCGTCCCGAGTGCTCCCATGCACCGGGGCGCAACGCAGGGAGTTTGGAGCATCCCCGTGAAAGCGGCCGGTTGGAGCTAACCCTGGCGGGAGCCCCCCGGGCTGAGCGAGCGCGGCCCGCGCACCCCCTGCGCCGCCGCGTCTCGCGCCGCGCCGGCCCTTCACCGGCACGAGGGCAGCGGGCGCTCGGCGCCGGAGCAGGAACGCGCGGCTGACACACGCACGCAGCAGGCACTCCCCGCTCCGACTGTTTATCCGATTGTAGCAGCACTGCGGCATCCAGGAGCGGGGATGTGCTGTTTTGTTCACATTTTCATGTGCCATCTTGCAGTAGATGCTTGCACAGCAGAGTAAATACAAGCTCTATATATACCCTGTGTGGGCGTCAGGGGTTATTTCTGACTGTCTTCATTACACTCTGTTGCCAATTTAAATATATTAAAAGGAAAAATGCTCAAAAATTCTCAAAGTGATTTCAGTCTGATTTTTATAATTATTTCCAGAACCTTTTCATTATGTAATTTCAAACGCTGAAAGCTCTTCCTTTTACAAAGTTATCCTTGATGCAAGACAAGCAAACCAGACAACTAAACCTTCCCCCCCTTCCTTCGTTGCTAATACGTGCTGACGTGAATTACATTCACAACGTTTCGCCCCGAGAACAGTTTAGTAATGATACAAAATCTTGCGTTATAAGGAAGGAGCTAAAAAAGAAACGTCAAGTCTTAACAGGTACAAATATTGTGCTGCAATTGCAATAAATAAACAGTGCTGAACTGCAGAAACGCACTGATAGCAACATGCTGAAAGATGTGGGTTCTGGTAACCCTCAAGCTAAAGCCGATTAGGTTTTGTTACATAGGTCCTTTGTGTATTTTGGGGCTGCTCTGCCAGTTAAATTGACCTCTGCAGGCATGTGTGTTACTTTTATTGTTTAATGGCTTCAACATTTTAAATCTAACTTAAGCTAGTGCATAAAAAAACAAAAATAGAGAAAGAAGAAATCACCGTCTGAGGAGGACGGGCAATGCGCAGAACACAACAGCAAACGCACAGCAAGCTCAGTCCAAGGCAAAGGGCTTGCAGGGTGCCCTTATTTTTGACAACTGTCTGTGCATGATTGAAAGTGTGGGGCAGAAAATAGACACAGGGGGTCAGAGAGGAAAACTGGGTACCAAGTTCCCAGCTCAGCTCAAACCCCTTTATTTGCTCAGCTGCAGCGGGGTGACCTGCGGGGGACTTCATTAGGTAGCTACAGGGAAGTTTTAGCCAAGTTCTAAATACGTAATTTTTTTCTGGAGCTTCTAGGAAGTAGAATTAGTCAATTTGGCCACAGGCCATAAAGCATAATTACTTATGTGAAATATGTTTAAATATGTAACTACAATTGCTAATGGGGGAGCCTCGCGCCATAAATATGGAGGGATTCCTTGAACTAGCAGCTCCGACACCAGCAGAAAGCGAAAGATAATTCCCACAGGGACAAGCTTCTCTTTAGAAAAAGACTTCAGAAATGAAAATCTAATTAATAGGTATACAGTGTTAAAATGCAATCAGGCGCTGATAGGAAAGGAGGGCAAAAATGGGAAATTTTTAGAACACATGGGTTCTTAAAAAAAATAAATAAATGAGAAGTGCTGAGCTGCTATGCAAAGCGAAGCAAAGCAAGAGGAGCTTATTTGCACAGGGACAGCCAGTCTCCATCTTTCAGAAGGCTCTGTGGTCACTGGAAAAGTGGCTTTTACCGGAGACACCAGAAAGGCAGTAGCTGAAACCATGGAAAAACTTCAGCAACACTGCAGAGCAATAACAAACCTCTGAGATATTAAAATAAAAGACTGGTGCATTAAGCAATGTGGTAAATGCAGTTTGTCATTTAGTGCTGTGAATCTATGGATTTTAATGACAGGGTCTCATTTACATTTAACAATCAGTGTACTAGAACATTTCTTGGAAACTGGGGATATTTTCTTGTCTCAGTAGGAATATATAGAGATTTATTCTTGATTAACAATGGAGTAGAGGAGTTCTGCCCTGAAAACTCAGTCCTTTAGTTTCCCTCCAGCCCTGGATGATTATCAACACCCCGAACCGCAATCCTGATAAGAAAGCGCTCCAAAATTCAGCTGTTTGCAATAATTATGTATTTAACAATTCTTCCACAAGAATAATATTTTAAATCACTTTATGATTCATTGTTCATTAATGTCACATATCTGCTTTGAAATACTAAAAGCATTTCTTGTTTTTAATAATACATTTTGGATGTGACTTTGAAAAGCACTTACAGCAACAACATAAATCCCACTGATACTCAATGGTATTTGCACCCTTAGCCCTCTGGCCATGACTGAAAATCTCCTTCTTTCCCAGAGCTTTGGAACTATTCCAGAGGTCGTACGCGTAGAAAGAAATGGCAAGTGTCACAAGTCATTTTGTATTCTACCGCAACTCTACGCGGCTTTAGGACAGAAACCAAGAATGAGAAATCCACATCGCTAAAACTCTAACGGGGAGTTTAGGATGAAGGGAGAAACCTGAGTCCAACCTAGCCAGTAAGTCTGGGGCTACGTCAATCTCTGTTGCATCCAAGCTGGCGAAAGCAGCATCCTCGTTCTTCCTCATCCTCCCCAAGGCTGCAGCAGGAAACCAACGGAGCCCAGGTAGGAACTTGCCAAGTTGCCATCCTGCCCAAAAACATTTCACCAGAGGCAGTGAGCTGACAACTACCTACCAGAAACGCCACCTCCCGCTTTAGCGAGAAGCGCCAAAGCTTCAGGCCTTCATTATAGCTGATTTGTTAAATGGTTTGGCTTGACATTTGTGTCTTTTGACAGTCCTGCACTTAGCCTTCCTCCAGCAGAGGAGACTGCAGTCATGAACACATCCCCCTCACGTACTCGGAGCAGTCCTGCAATCCTCCCGCGTGGCTCAACCGGGGCTGACACCCGACCGTGGGCGTCCAACGTCACGGCCCTGTGCTGAGCATGACCCAGCCTGTGACACCTGCCAAGCTGCCAAGAGCTCCTGGCACTATTAGCTGGACTTCCTCGGTTGACAGGTAACTGTGGAAAGGTTTAAGGAAGTTGCAAGTGTAGATATAGTTTTAAACGGACTGGACAAACCAGTTTTCAGTAGCTTTTTAGCCACCACTGCTTCAAGCTTTTTCTTAGATCATGGGCAGTACTGTGAACCGAATGTAACCTGACTCCCAAACTAACTCATGAATGAGGGGTCACTAGGTCCCAGTCCAAGGAACAGGTTAATCTCCAAGCAGCTATTAAACCTAGCTCAACCATCTGATTCAATATGAACGCATGCGTTCTTACCAACATAACTAACCTCCATACGATTCCCACCGCCCTCACCCTGGCATCCTGGGGAGCTGAGAGCCTAGAGCACCTCTGAAAACCTGGATCACCAAATTCCCTCCCCTATCTTTGTGTTCTGGGAAAAAGAGATGGAAAGATTCCTTCCTTCGAGGTCATTAGTACCTCGCCATGGCCACAGCAGTGGGCCACCAGCCACACCAAGGGCCACTGCCCTTACTTTTACAGTACATCTAGCTAAAAATGAAGGACATCAAGAGCAGGTAGCACCTGTAGGCAGATACACAGATATTTGACATTTCTGTCTTGAGTTTCTTTATGAAGCAAAGCACGTAGAGCTTGTTCCTAGCAGCCTCGGAAGCTGTGCTGTTATGTTGTCATTAAGAGAGAAAGAAGAGACAAGAAACTTCCCAGAGAACATGAAGAAAAATTTACACTCCAAATATCTGCTTATAAATCATCTACAGTCAAGCTCTTTATAGAAGCCTCTATCTTGCTGGCTCCCTCCTCCTTCCTTTTATCCCATCACTTTCGGTTTGCTAAATTAATTTTTTGGCCATTTGCACGCACCTTCAGATTTGACCATGTATTGCCTTAAACCAACAACAAACTCAGAGCAGTCATATACGAAAGAGCTGCAAGAGCTCGATGGCAATTACTTCAGTGCAGCCCCTGCAAGGACCATTACAGGCCAGGGTGACCATCCATCCACAGAAACACTCCAGAGTCACTCAAAACTTTTTCTGCCGGACATCCTTTCCCCTCCTGGAATGGTCATTCTTCCTGCCCCACCACAACCCTCCCACAACAAGCATTAAATGAGAGCTACAATCTAGACCTGAGCCCAGCATGTACCTTGAAACCCCGACTGTCCGGGTCAAACACATACAACTGGCAAGTGACTTTTGCCTCTTGTTTAAAATTGCTGATCCAGTATTAAATGACCTGTATAGCATTTCCTCAGGCCTTTGATTCTTTCTCTTACAGGCATGTTCTTGGACATACTTAAAATATGCTTTGAGATTCTCTCAAGAGAAGGCACCTGAGTTCTTGAATCAGGATCTTGAATAGGCTCACTGCAAACACACTGTTCAACCCACTTAATCCTTAATTAGAGTTGCATTTCTTAACACGAGGCTTCAACAGGCAGCAGAGGAGAAACATGTAAAAGTCACTAAGGACTTTATGTGCCACATTTGTACTGCTGCAGCTGTGCTGTTACGGCATTGCTTTCACAGTCACGTCACCATATCACCACCCAGCACGGAGGCAGTCACACCGCGCTGACAGCAACTGTACAAGGAGGCTGCTCTCGTGCAACAGGTAACAGGGCACCTCCTGCTAATGCATCTCGCACGGGCTTCCATGGAGGAGCTGCACTCGTCGCCGCAAGGAAAAGGGAGTGAGGAACCATCCTCATCAAATTATCTAACGAGCACAAAATCTGTATGCAAAGCTGACCGCCTACAGAAAAGCTGACCGACTCTGCCTTGAGACAGGAAATAATGGTCATGTCTCCTTAAGACTCATCCTGTTACCCGCTCCAAATCCTGTGTTTTTGCACAAAGCAAAGAGCGACCACCCACCTCTCAGGGCCCTGCTGGGGAAGTTAACCCGGGGCTGCAGCAGGGACCCGGCTCACACAGGGCTCTCCACGACCCACTCATCCAGGTCCTACAGACTATGTCCTTACGGTGGTTACACAACATACTATTTACATACACAGTTTCATACAGCTCTCAAGCAAGGGCTAATGTTCGTAATTGTCTATCGCGTTAGGTGGAAACTAGACCACTTGTGAAAGAGCATTTTCTGCAGTTAACTCATTTAGTTGAGGATATCTGGGATACACGGGTACAGCTCCAACGCGCAGGCCAGCATGGGAACAGCGAGCAGCCCTCGTGGGGATGAGGGCACTTCGCACTTTGCAACCTTTCATTTTGCTCTCTGTAGTTGCCTCAAATGGGAAAATATCCACTGCTGGGAATCGGCAAAGGGTTGGGGTTTAACTCAAAAACTGAGCTTGAGATACCAGACTAATTGTTAAAAACTCTCCCACAAGATATTGAGTCATTAGAAGTCAAATATTAAACTCATAGTTACAAAACACTTAAAAGCCACAGGGAAGAAAAAGCTTCTTTTAAAAAAAATATTTAATCACATTGTGTTTTAAGGCTAAAGTATATCTTATAGCTCACTTGATTACACTATTAAACACCTTTTGCATGGGCACTTCCCATCCTCATGGGAGCCTGCCAGGAATCCAAAAGCAACTTTGACTGAAGCCAGTCACTGAATTCTTGACTCTTAATTCTTAAGCCCATGGGACTATCCAACTCGAGAGGCTGAATCATTCCAGAGGCATTGAAATAGGCATTTTGTGGAATGGCAAAAGTCATGAAGGAAGAGATCTCTTCCAAGAACGATGTCGGTCTGCAGTGAAGCTTCTCCCAACAACTGCTAAAGTCACTCCTGTAAGTGTGCACTGCACCCAAATCACATTAATAATCACTATTTCCAAAGTCTGCTCGTCTTGCATTCCTTTCTTTTGACACTGCACCTGCTAAGTGAATTTGAATTGAATTTTGGGAAAAAAAAAAAAAGAAAAAAAAAAAGATTTTGCAAAGTACCAATATTAATATCTTACAATATACTGGTGATGTAGACAAAACTATCCACTTCATTCTTTTCAAATTGCGGAGTATAACTGACTCCAACTTACACTGAAATTACATAATTGGCTTGTTCGATGCCTGCCTTTTTCCCCAGAACTACAACGTGGTCGCCACTCGCTCCACAAAAGGAATCCATAGAGCTTTAAAACAATAAAAGCCACTTCAGTACCTGCTGTTCTGTTTCACTCCATTGCTCCACACTCCACCAGAGCCCACTGAGCATCTCCATTAAGTTCAAGAGGAACCTGGACTTGAAAGATAAGGGGACTCAGTCTCTGCTCCTGACAACATCTTCCCAAGGACTGCTATTTTTATTGATATTTACTACTGATAATCCTATAATCTCCATCAGTACCTAATGAAGCACTTTTTTTTTTAATTGCATTTCTGCAGTAATGTTTATTTGACAACAATTCTGTCGACCAAGACCTAGGGAGAAGAGAGATCTGGTCAACAGTTTATATCGAACTCCCATCAAGTGGCAGGCAGTGGTACTGCTGCAGACACGTCCTCATTCCTGCAGGCCATCCATTTGAAACATCAAATCTCCTCCACTTCATTTACCTTTTATCTTAATTTATTAAGGTATTTAAACTATAACTATCTTATACATATTTAACTATCATCCCTTTCCATTGAGAGCCCACATTTCTCTACTTACTGCCATAATTAAGACTTGCTGTTTAAGCATGCATCGCTTACGTTCAACCTATGAGGGAACATGGGAAGATTTAAACCAAATAAGTTCATTTGCCTTTTAATTTCAATAGAAAGCCTCTTTTTCTGTTATTGAAAAATAGAAACTATAATTGCATAGGCCTGGATGTCCAAGGCCTCCATGGTCTCTAGATTTGTTCTCCAAGATCGTGAAAGACAGCAAGAATTGCACAGGAGGTTTTGCTAACCTTAAACAAAAATCCTGGGCAGGTTTATTGGAAACACAAAGAAACAGTGAAAGGAAAGAGCATTTTTTTTTCTTTCTTATTGTGTATGTCCATACATAAGATACTATCTACCTGGCCAACTTGAACCAGCTCCTCCTTCCTGCATACACTGCAGGAGGACAAAGTCACCTTTGTTATCAAAGTGAAGCTCCTGCAGGACTGCTCCACTCAGACCTAGCAGGGTGCAAGAACCAGCGGGAAAATGTTCTTCATAACCAAAGTTATCAAGACTAAAATCAACCAAATTAACCCGTTGATCAACCAGTTTAAAAATCGACCAAGCGCAAAGAAATCTATGTTCTACATAACTTATGCTGGTTCCAGCAAATAAAATTTTATGATATTTTTTTTTCCTAAGGCATGTAACTTTAGGGCAAGCTGTTAAACGGCATTACCCAACCCAGTCAAACGTTCTCTTTGTATCACGAATAAGACAAAGTCTAGCTCTTCTTGCTTCACCAAAATACATTCAGTTCAATATATATAAAGATTATATGAAGGCCACTTTCACATAATCAAGGCTGTCTGACATTGTTGTATTCACTGAAAGATCACAGATGTCTTTGATATTATTTTTTCAGTACATGCTATTAATACTTTAAAAAAAAAACAGATCTGTAGGTCCACAGTGATCTGGTTTCTTGATACATTAGTATCTTCACAGTTTAATGCATGCTTTCTAGAAGACAATTCATAGCATTTTTTTTAAAAAAGGAGAACTACACTTGCTCTTTATTGGACTTCTAAAAAGTATTTGCAATATAGGCACGCAATGCTTTATAGCCCTCTCAGGTGACAATATTTTGCCTTTCATGCATCAACTTCTTGTAACGCAACAAATTTTACCTGAAACAGCTTCCTCTGTGCTCCAAGATACGCATGTTGACATACAGACAAGCTGACATGGAAATCCAGAAAAGCAAATTTAATAAATTACTTGCTCAGAGAACAATATCAAGAATGTCTTAAGACCTGGAAAGCGCACTTCCTATGAGACACTCAAGGAGATAAGATTATTTATCTTACTGAAAAGAAAGCCAAATGATGAGTAATTATGAACTATAATTATAGAGGCAGTATGGAGATATATGATCACAGACAAAGGCATGAGAGCTGATAGCCAGAGTCTTCAAATTTCAAGCTGCAAATACGGCTAATAAAAAGCTGAACATCTAACCTGTAGTTAATATTCTGTCTCTCACGACTGCGGAGAAAATTTTGAAGGTGTACCCTGAATACCCGACAGTCAGAAAACAAAGACAAGGAGCTAGCTTTTCTTACTAGAAATGGCAACATTATGTTTTTAATATATATAAATATATATAGGCTTCTATGTATATGACAATACATAAGCTTATGCTTCTATGCACTTGCTTTTATAGAATCCACATGGAGATTTGCTCCTCACAGAAAAGGGTCTTTTTTTTAAGCCAGTACTATTCACCAATCTTCCCTTTCACAATTCAGCACCGTAATTTCCCCCTTTCACTTAAACTTTCTCTGCTGATTGTGTTCACAACAATCTCCCAAATCCTCCTCCCTTTTCACCCTTCCCAGTGTACACATCCTCCTCAACACAGCAGATCACACGAATCAACCCAACAATTTGGCCCCTTCCCATGAGGGAACATCACTAGCACTTAGAATACATTTAAGCGTATATTTTTAATTTGTGACTATCGCTTTGCTCCTGCTGTCCGCCTAGCAGATTGACAGGTGCCCACACCAAGGAGCAGGATCTGGCACCAATAATGCTGCCAGTACCCAGTCCACTCACTGTCCACAGATGCTTGCAGTTACCAGCACATGCTCCGTTCTAGGGAAAGAAAACCAACGTATTCAATAAACCACAGCCTCTCCTCCGCAGGATGCAGCTCTCTGCATAGAGCTGCTAACAATATCACCATATTTCTCCACCCCCTCCCCATGTTTTAACAAAAGGGAAAACTCTCCGGCATTTGTTCTGGGATCTAATTAAGGTCCCTTATCGCCGCGGCGAGAGGGGGGCAAGGTCTAACAAAACAGCATTAATGAACTGATTGTTTTCGCTGGGCACACACAGAGCTGTAATCCTCCACACTGGTACATATCTACATTTGAACATTCAAAAAAATAACAACAACAAAATCTGGTCTGTGTTGTTTATATTTTTACATGAGTTTAACTAGAAGCCCACATAAAACCAGCACAATCCAACAGCATATAAAATTTTATTTTTAATGGGAAATTCATTCTGATTAGGATGGCCAATTGCATGTTCTCTTCCACGAGCATGCAGGCGCTTTGCGTCTACCATCTGAATCTCCTTTGGAGAGATGAGCTTCCTGTAAACTTCTTTAGTTAGGTGTAATCTTTTTCAGTAATTCAGAACCTCTTCCCACTTCTTCTGGCTTATTAAATCTATTAACATAGAAGGATATTATTATGCAAGGACTGCTCAGCTCCATTATGTGGCAGAATTAAGAGAGAACTATCAGAACTCAAACCTGTCCTAATCCATCCTGTTCTTAGTGTGAATTCAGATACCAGAAGCAAGATAATGTTGCAGCTTGGAGCGGGTCAGGAATGCCAGACAGCAACTTCATAGAAGCTGGAACTGACTTCGTTTATTCCGCGTTACGTATCACAATATATAGCAATTAGCATAGCAACATCTCGGCAGAGCATCAGTAATTGGTTACAAGCATTAATGTGCTAACATATCATAGGTTGCTAAGCCGTATCCAAGCGTCTAACCGCAAGATTTAAAAACAGCATCTCAGTCCTAGGAACTTCCTCAAGTACAGGAGACACTTCCTTAAAAGTTGTTTACCGAAATTCAGTGATTCTGCATGTCAGCCTTTTCAGTCCAGGTTAAGGACGGTCAGAGGCACCCCCCTGTACAATGTCCCCCTACATTTCCCCCTTTTTCTTTAGATCAAATGTCCCCGAGAAGCAAGCCAACCTTGAGGTGTCAGATTCGGATTACGTGACAAGGCATTTAACAAACGTGATATTAAAGCGCGTAAACAGGTCCAAGTGATCATTAAACCAACTAGAAGCAACAGTCCCCATAGTAACAACATTAGTAGCGATTTCACCAACGATTTCATCCCTCCCCCGATTCCAAACAAGTCAGTTAACCCATCGAGTCCGAAAAACCCAACATCTTTTGTTACTTTCTCCGTATGTTTGATCAAGTCGTGGAGTTGTCGATGTATAGCTGCTGAGTGATCTTGCAGGTCCATGCAGCACATTCCGTCAAAGTCCTGACACCCATGCCCGTGAGCAAGTAGCAGGAAATCAATAGCGGCACGGTTTTGCAGTACAGCGTGTTGTACCTGGGTTAAATCATCTGACAATTCACTAAGCACAATACTGGTTGCGTTTGCCTGCTTAACTGCCCAGCATGCAAGACGTTCAATATTCCTGTGAGCTCGGGCAGCTGACACTCCCGGCACAAAAAAGGAGGCAAAAATTATTTCCCAATCATTCCATAAACTAACATCATCATTGCAATCACTACCTACAGTAACCTTTGTACTCCTTCGTCGCCTAACTGCTATTTTCCGGCTCCCAGGAGGCCCGTGTGGCCATATCATACTAAGGCGACCGATTGTGCAAGGTCCTCCCATAGGCTGCAAAGTATGTTAACAAATGCTTTTTTACGTGTATGGCCTTCTCTCCAGGCTGTGCCGTTGCCCATATGACCTTAGAAAAGGTATCCACACAAACATGGACATATTTCAATCTTCCAAAGCTCGACACATGAGTGACGTCCATTTGCCACAGCTCTAAGGCCCTCAGTCCTCTCGGATTGACCCCGATACCCAATCCTGGACCATGGTGGCTACACTGTGGGCACGCCTGCACAATTCCCCGTGCATCTTCCAATGATACCCCAAACTGCCTTGCCAAACCCTTAGCGTTAGTATGCAACATTCCATGACCCACTCTTGCCGCTTCAAACCGATTGAATGGTCCCATCCGAGGGGCTACACTCACCAACCTATCTGCTCGGGCATTCCCTTCCCCTAGGCCTAGTTCCCATGTGTGACTACGGATATGTATCACGCAGTAAGACTCAGTCCTCATCATAATCGCCTTCCTTAATTGAAGGAACAACTTTCCCAATCGCTGATCCTCCATGGCCTTAATCAAGGCACCTTCTATTCGGTCTACCACTCCTGCTACGTATAAGGAGTCAGTGACCACATTCAAGGGTACCGACACCCACTTGGTGAAGGCCCAAACTACTGCTTTCAATTCCAAGGTTTGAAGGGAATCCTTCTCCTCCGCGGATAAAGTCTGAGACTCCCATCGATCTCCATCCTGCCAGGTAATTGCAGCCAAGCGCAATTTTTTACCTGCATCTGTGAAAGCCGTTACCGCATCTGGCAATGGTCGCTTGGATCGCTTAGGGCATTCGACCCAATCATAACTGTTTAACAAGTGACCGATTTTCCCCGACACTGGGCGCGATATTATGTCCCCTGAAAAATCCAACAACGCCAACTGCAGAGCTGTCGAGTGCCTAATTGCCCACTCTAAATCTCCCTTTTGTATCGGTAGACCTATCATGTTCGGTTCTTCCCCTGCAATCGCTACGACCCGATCCCTACCTTTCCGAATTAGAGATCCCAGAATCTCAAAGGGTGTCGCAATAGCTGTTTTTGGACGCACTGCAGGGAATACCCATTCTAGCACCGATACCTGTGTCTCTCCCCCTTTTTCTTTAATGAGCTGACTAATTACAGCAGCGTAACTAGTCGGCCCCTTTAACAGTAGTAAGGTTATACCGAGGTCCAACCTCCGGCGGTAGGCTAACCGCTGAGACAAGACCTGGGAGAGATTCCGAAGGCACTGTTGTTGCTGCTCTGTCAGGCTGATTGGCGTCGCTGGGTCAGTACCTTTTAGTAAAGGCACTAATGGTGCAATCTCATCATTGCTAATACCTAGGACAGACCGTACCCATTGCAAATCCCCCATAAAGGTTTGCACATCAGACAACGTGCGCAGGCTCACTTTCAATTCTACTTTCTGTGGCCTAATGGTAGCCTCTGATATAAGCCAACCCAAGTACTTCCAAGGCTGAGTACGTTGTACCTTTTCAGGTGCAATTTGCAACCCTCGCTCCCGAAGGGCCTTTGAAATTACTTCCTCCTCTTTTACCGTAATAGGTTCTGCTCGTGCAAAAAGGATATCATCCATATAATGATAGATCAATGTATGTGGCCACTGTGTACGCAATGGCTGCAGGGCCGCGGCCACAAACAATTGACACATTGTTGGACTGTTCTTCATTCCTTGGGGTAACACTACCCACTGATAACGCCTAGCAGGTGCTGCCCTATTTATGGATGATAGCGTAAATGCAAAGCGGACGGAGTCCTGGGCCTGCAGTGGAATGGTATAGAAACAATCTTTTAAGTCAATTATCAACAAGTACCAACTTTCCGGGATCATAGAAGGAGAAGGCAGGCCAGGCTGTAAAGCCCCCATCGCCTGCATCTGTTGATTAACTGCACGAAGATCATGAAGTAACCTCCACTTCCCTGACTTCTTAGGAATAACAAAGATCGGTGTATTCCATGGGCTAGTGGAGGGCACCAAATGACCCGCCTTTAACTGTTCCTCTACTAACTCTTCCGCTATTTGCAGCCTCTCCTTCGTTAGCGGCCACTGCTCCACCCAGACAGGGTCTTCTGTTATCCAGGTGATAGCAACAGGCTGCTCAACAGTAGCCGCTAAGGAAAACCCTGTCTTGACGCAGTTGAGAGAACCACTCCTAGCTGAGCCATGCACTCCCTGCCAATCAACATTTGAATAGGAGCAGGCAAAGGCAGGATAGACACGTGAGTGCTGGCCACTTGATCATCTATTGTAAGCTGTACAGGGTAAACACTTTCCTCTGTTTGTTGAACCCCGCCTACACCTCCAATGCACGCTGCGGCTATCCTTTTTGGCCAATGCCGTGGCCAACGCTCGCTTGAGACAATGGTGCAATCTGCACCAGTGTCCATCAACCCTTGACAGCACACGCTTTGGCCCCGGAAACTCACTTGCACCTTCACTAATGGCCTATGTTTCATGTTTAGAGTTAAGAGGGCTTGTCCTCCTGTGGACCCAAAACCTTTTTGCTTCCGTGGCGGCAATGAAGCTGCTTGGGGATTAATAGCCCCTAACAAATTCTGCAAAGGAACTAATTGAGCCAATTTACTACCTTTAGCAATAGTTACCGGTGGGGTCAATGTGTATACCACCATTTCGATTACCCCTTCCGAATCCGAATCAATAATCCCAGGTATTACAAAAATACCAGACATTCCCGCCGAAGATCGACCCAATATCAACCCCCCAATTCTTTTCCCTGACCAAGGTAAGCCCTTAAACTGGGAAGGAATTCGCACGGGGGAGGCATCTTGTAGACAGATGCTTACTGCGGCTGCCAGGTCAATGCCCAGGCTTCCCCTTGTGGCAGGCAGCCAGAGCTCCCCCCCTGCACCATTGTTCTCCTCGCGCGGGCAGGGTTCGCGCTCACATTCCCGTTTCCCGAAAAGACAGTACCAGGGGCTGATCGGCACGCTTTTTGGGAATGAGTGTCTGTCTGACATCGGGGGCACCAAACACGCCCTTCATCACAATTCTTCCGAATATGTCCTCGACGACCACACCGGAAGCACTTAGGGCCATCATCACTTGGCCGTTTCCTCTGTCCCTTTCCCACAAGGGGTTGCAGTGCCGCCGCTAACACTCGGGTCGCTTGCGCCTGCTGAGCGGCTGAATCAAGCAATGCCTGCTCTACCCGAGTCCCTAAAAATGCTCCTGGGTTTCCCACACCCCGACGAACGATCTCTTCAAGCATCTCCTCAAGGGACACTCCCTGAGGCAATGTCACCAGCACATCCCTAGTTCGTTTATTAGCATTCTCAACTGCTAAGGACTGCGCCATAAGCCTCCTAGTTCTTTCATCTAGCGCATCCATTTCCTCTAAAGCTTTAAGCAAACGATCCACAAACTCACCAAAGGGCTCGTTTACACCCTGTTTAACATTTACAAAAGACGGCCCCTTCTTTTCCTCTGGTAAAGACATAAACGCTGATAAGGCGGTCTGTGTCACGAGCCTCAAAAGAATAGGAGGATACTGCATCTGCACCCCCCACATCCGCGAAGTTTCCCTGTCCTATGACCGTTTCGGGCCGTAAATTAAACAATGGGTCATCCTGCCCCCGCGGCACAGCGCATTCACGTGCCGCGTGAGCTGCCCACTGTCTTTCCCATAACAGTAACTGACCCGGTGTCAAAATTAATTTTGCGATTTGTTGACAATCACTAGGAAGAAGCATATCGCTGTTAAAAATGTAGGATAGCATTTGTCTGGAGGGCTCGCCTTTGATCCCCCAACGCACGACCGTATCCCTTAATTGGCTCAAAATTTTCCAATCAAACGGATCCCATTTACCCGCTGCCCCCCCTTGACCATCCGGCTCAAAGGTTACCGGGCACGCTACCCTCATAGCCGGCTCCCATTGACCCTCCAGAATCGCATCCCTGATAACCCCAGACCAACGCGAAGAGGAAACCCGCGGACCCGAACGCCCCTCGGAAGCCCCAGACCACCCCCCATCTGTTGCTCGCCCATCTGCCTGAGCTTGAACCAGTTCTCTAGAGGCTTCTCGGAACAGTTTATCAGAGGGTCGGTCCCGGCTTCGCTCCGGCGGTTGCTCCTGTGGTCTATTCCCAGCTGCCCCTGCTGGGGGTGGTGGCGCCGACGGCTGGTCTGGCGATTCGGGAGTCGCGGTTGGCTGGTCTGGCGATTCGGGAGTCGCGGTCGATCCAGCTGGCACAGGTTCCGGTGGTAAAGGTGGTGGCTCCGAGGGACGCTGAGATTGCGAAGACCCGCCTCCGAGAACACTGTCAATCAACTCCTTGGCGGTGCTCTTTGGGACTGCAGTAGCGCCTCGTCCAAGGGGGCCCTTCTGCACTGCCAATCCCTCGGGAGACGACTCCTCCCCTTGCAGCATCTGCGTCGCAGCTGCTACCATTTTCTTTTCAGCCTGCATACACTTGAGCTGATTCGCCACCTCGCGCCAAGTTTGACCCAGTTCTTTGGCAGTTTTGTTGCCCTCCAGAGTGGCTTCCCATAATGAGTCCCCTATCTCACGCCACTCTGTTATACTAAAAACAAGTTGTGGCTCCTTTAAATGTCCTTTCCCCCTTGCCCACTTAATCAACTCATACAGCTTCTTCGTGCTCACTGCTGCCTCCCTTTTTGCTAATAACTCCAGCAGCAGTTGTTCAGCAGCTTCTCGCTCCATGTACACGTGCACTGGGAATTCTGCTTCTAGCCGTTACCCCACGCCGTCTTCCCGTGTGCGCATTCACGGCCGGCTTACCCGCTCCGGTCCACCTTCTTGGTCGGATCACTCGGCTGCACCCATACGTCGTCCTCCGGAATCCCGCACCGTTGTGCCAAGTTCCTGTACTGGACCCTGTTCTGGTCCCTGTTCGGGCGCCACTTGTTGCAGCTTGGAGCGGGTCAGGAATGCCAGACAGCAACTTCATAGAAGCTGGAACTGACTTCGTTTATTCCGCGTTACGTATCACAATATATAGCAATTAGCATAGCAACATCTCGGCAGAGCATCAGTAATTGGTTACAAGCATTAATGTGCTAACATATCATAGGTTGCTAAGCCGTATCCAAGCGTCTAACCGCAAGATTTAAAAACAGCATCTCAGTCCTAGGAACTTCCTCAAGTACAGGAGACACTTCCTTAAAAGTTGTTTACCGAAATTCAGTGATTCTGCATGTCAGCCTTTTCAGTCCAGGTTAAGGACGGTCAGAGGCACCCCCCTGTACAATGTCCCCCTACAAGATAACCTTTATGGACAAGAAGGAAAAGAGAACAGAGGAAGAGCACGTCCACCAGCAAAAGCAACATCCATAGGCATTTTAGGTGAGTAAAGGAGAGGACATGGTATTTTTGTGCCCAGCTGGAATAAATTCGTCACTCCTCCCTGTTTTCTTCCCCTTGATCTCTCCCTTCAATTTTAATCCAACTTTCAGTCACACTTGAAGATTTTAATACCACCTACAGTCGACCTAGATCAACACGCAGAAGGACGTCCTCCAAGAAACGTCTAGTTTAAATGCTACAGAATGCGTTCTTCCCAACTTTAGTGCCTCTTTGCTTAGGTTCAACTGGCTCCCCAGATGCTTTTTGAAGGAACTGCTAAAATAAGTCACTTTTTGACAAGAAATCAATCCTGGCCAACAGTAATCGGCAGAAAGATCTCTCCACCTTTTACTGGAACAGAAATCTTCTGCCGAATATCATGAACCTTTTAATTACTGAATGCCATAAAGAAGGGCAGAAAGCTTTATGGACGAAACTTCCAATGTTTATTTAGAATATCTGACGCAAATTGTGTGGGGATGGCCCTAGAGAAGAGCTACTAGCAGGTGGCTGCTCCAAAAGGCTTCCGCTAAAGTCTCAAAGACATTCATCCCTCAGGAACATACCTGTGGTTACCATCCCTATCTCAGTAAATGAAGATAAGGGTAGTATATCTTATCTCAAGATTTCATGCCATAGCTCCAAGTCCATCCTTCCTACACTTCCAAGAGCCTGTTTCCTTCTCAACTTCCTCAAAAAGACGCAGCCAGCATGTTAAGATCTGCAAGAAACACTCCACTCTAAGCGCCGTCTTTAAATAGACTTCAGGGAGCATCATCACAAACACGTCTCTGAGGATAAATGATCCACAGACCTTGCTCTGCTGGGAAAGTAACGACCCTGAAGTTTCATCAGCACATGATTTTTTGCCTCCTATTCACATTTTGTAGTAATAACATACATACTGAAAATATGAGTTTCCAATACAGGATAAAATACAGTGATTTATTAAAAGTCTGTATACTGAAAGAGTAAAAGAGATGCCACAGAAATAACACAAAAAGAGGCAATACTAGCAGACGGGAAATACTTTTCTTAGAAGAAATAGAAAAGTTTTCAAAGCAATAGCCACAATAATACTCAGCACTTGGAAACTTCTGTTTCAACATACTTTGCAGACCTTAATTTTCCCACACTCCTGGGAAGCAAATACAGTCATATTAATAGGTCCATTAAACAAGCCAGGTCAGCGGGGCAGGAAAATTGTCACTGTCCTGTGGCCAACAGAGAAGTTGGTGTCAGTGCTAGCACTGGAGTTTCTTGGCTCCTGCACTCAGACCATTAAGTGATATCTCATATCTCCTTTGCGTTTTAAATATAAACCTATTTTCAAAGACCTCTTATATCTATCCCTCTTGCTTCCTCGTCAGTATTCTGCAATCATTACGAAAAATTCTGTACACACCACCAAAAATACCAACTTTCAGCAACCTCCATCATCTTCATGTTACATCTGCTAGCTTAAGCCAGCACAAAGAGTTCCCCATTAAAACCTGGAAAACCACCCACTGCTTTGACCCCTTGTCAACTGTTCTACTGCCCTGATGCATTTTGGAGACTGCAGCCTGGTATCAATGGAGGAGACAGTAACTTATGATTACTGCTTCGGAGCATAAGTTCAGGTGTCTCTTCTATCCCATCTGCTTGGTAAACATTTGACCTGCTTGGTCATCTTCTGGACAATAAACTGTTTTCTAGAGTAAAAGGGTTCTTACAGTGCGCACTCAGTAGAGCACTAGGCAATACAAAGCTTGTCGTATGCTACGTGTTCTCGCGCCCTCCCAGCGGTGCAGAAGCAGGCACAGCACCTGTGATGGTTTTTAATAAATGCACATTTGCATTCAATGTAGCACAGACAATAATAATGATACAAACATTAGTATACATGTTCCTGTGTGTTTATGCTTGATGGCAAAGGCCAAGAAACATCCCTCACACTGAGACCAGAGCCTTAACTTCTGCAGTTGTTCTTTGTTCCAATGGTCATGGTTCTGCAGCCTTGGGCAAGTACTTGGTTCAAGAAACAGCTTTTGCATCCCAGACTGACACTACAAATTCCATGGCGCCAGAGAAGCACAGTTGCCAGCTACAGTGTAGTACAGGGTTGCTCAGTGTGTCACCTCTCAGATGTACAAGTCTCCAAGTTTCCTAGCACAAGACGTTGGGCTCCATTCAAACCTGGATGAGCGCCCAACAAAGACGAGGAAAAACCCAAGTGAGCTGCAGCAGGCTGCAATGCTGCGGGCTGCTCCACAGCTGCCTCTGTCCACCAAGGTCTCCCTAATGCCGAAGGCTGCCTGACCTGGCACACGGCACTGCTGTTACACAGCCCCGAGGGACTGAGAAACTAAGATGAGACCATCATTCCCCACCATGATACGGTCTCCTAACGCCCAGGGATGACGGCAAGTGCTGCTCAAACGCACTGCGACGGGAGCAACGCAGCGCAGGAGCTCTCCTTGGCTGCCGCCCGGGGCACGTGCAGCGTCTCAGGCTCAGGGTTCCCTTTTCTCCCCAAAGTCGCCACATCACCCATTCTCAGATTAAATTTTGGAGGCGCTAACTGACATTTATAATGTTTTCTTTACAAGAGTGCTCAACCTAATTTTAATTTTGGCACAATTGCAGTACAGCTACTTCTATAAGAAAGCACAGTTAATGGATAACTTTTCAAAATGAAAATGAAATGAAATGAAATTCAGAATAAGGCTCATTAGTCCACAAAACAGTTGATCGAATAGTCATTTTCTGGATCAAGTTCTCCTCGAATACCAATCCAGTTAAGCTCACAACTGCCACACAATTATAACTTTGGCCTCTTGGCTTAATTCAGCCAGGGTACTTTAAATTCCAAGTCCGATACTTACCCAGACCCCCTCCATATACATTCAAAAAATAAAGCAAACAACGTACATGAAGTAGTAAACAGATTTGTAATGAGCGTTACTTGCTCTTGTCAACTGACTGCGCTCCGATGAATAATGCTGTTAAAACGGATCACATCGCCCACCAACTATGATCGCAGTCTTCCCAAGCCCAAAAGCCATGTGCTCCTCCAATTAATTGCTCAAAACTAATTGTCAGATGTAATTTTCAGTCAGCAGTTTCTTCGTGCCTTCCTCCTCCTTAATATATTCTGTTCACACGCATTCCCTACAGCACCTGACTTGCTCAGCAATCTTTTCTCCCTTCCTTACACATCCGTGCATTATGTCTTAGACCTAATCTCACCGTACAGCTTTTGAGCAGAGCTCTTCCAGGCAGCTGACATTTAAATAAGTCGAGTATTGACTTTCCTCGGCTCTACCTCAAGTCCTTCTCGTTTTCCTTATGTTCATATTCCTATTCAGCCCAGCATAGCTATTTCCGAGAATAACGGAAGCAGAGCTTGACTGATAATCAATAAATACCTTTACCCTGTAATTCCTCAGACACACAGCACAGGAGCCTCCCCTCTCCTCACCTGCATATTTGCTATTTTGGATAAGCTTATAAAGGCAGAAGAAGGTTTTTCCAAATCCGCAGCACGGTTTCAGACAACACTAAGCCCATGAACTTTCCTTTAACTCACATTAAACTGATACAACTTTTAATTAAAAAAGTAATTTTGAAAAACTGCTTGTGCAGTGCGTAAGGTGATGTGCAGACAGCATCACTGATCCCTGGAGTTCTGCAGCCTTGAGTTTAATAAACTGAATTTCCAAAAGTAAACACAGCTTGCATCAGCATGAACCTTCTATTTTAGACAAGTATTGTTCATTCATTTCTTTTTAGCCAAAAGAGTACATTTTCAGAGTGGTATCTCACATACTAAACATTACGCAGGTTTCACTGGACACAAGAAAGGGAGGATCTTGAAATATCCTTAAGAGGTTTTGGGCAACTACTAGGAAAGGAAAGTTTGACTTTAATAGCGTGAGGCCGGTAGTTAAGATGCCCTCAGTCATATCAAAGATCATGGCATCGACACCCAGCTCCAGCAGGGCTGCAATAACAGAAATCCATTAAAGCCGGGCTGGGGCAGTCGAGCCCAAAGTCGCTGTCCTGGCTTTGTTACTGAAGAAAATGCCATGCCCAAGGACTTGGATAAAATTCACACCTGAGATGGAGCGTAGTCCTGCAATCACACTGCAGCTCCAGCCTGCTATGGCTATAATTTAAGGTTTATTTTGCTTAATTTATTATTTCCTCTAGTAGATAATCCAGCAGGGGGGAAGGGCAAAGGGGAGCACAAAAGCAAAACTCAAAATATTCTGCTCCAGGCAGAAACAAGTCCAAAATATTTTCGGGTTTTCTTTTGTTTGGTTTCATAACTGTTCACTTGTTATTTCTCTAAGTATTTTTAAATAAATCATTTGCAACATCTTTAATGTATCAGGAGTTCAAAAGGATGCTTAATGAAAGTGGATGTCATTCCCCCTTCTCCCTTCACCGCCGTTACTCCGTTACCCTACACGCACACGCGTGCGCAAGCACAGGCACAAACGGGATGGGAACAGGATTTGGGGGTTCGTTTCCTGCCCATCTATCTAGCAGCTCATTAATCTCTCTCTGAACAGGTTTGCTCCTCTATATCTCAGAGACAAGTGGGTTGTGTGGCTTAAGTGGTGTTTATAAAACACACTCTTGGAGGCGCCATCAATTCAATTCAATTATATTACATATAAATACAGTATTTGCCACTTTCAGCTTTCCCTATTTTGCATTTAGAACATTTTAACACTTCTGATGTCATTAGAAATGCCAAAAGGAGAAGACTCTGTATTTTCAGACCTATTTCACCAAGAAACTGCAGGGCTGCACGCAATGTTTTCTACCACTGAAACCCCAAATGCTTCTAGCTGTATTTCCTTGGTCAACCCTTCCCAAGGCCACTTTGAGTGCTCTGTTTTCAGTCTCAATAATTGCAACCCATTGTTACCCATGCTGAGTGACAGATTGCACCTTTAGTTTATTTTAACTCTCAGCACTATTTCTGATTCTCCTGTGAAACTTAACTTTGGGCAACATCTTCTTGTACAAAATAGACTTTCAGATTAGATCTCAGTTGTGCAAAATACTGGATATCTGCTCAAGCTTTACGCATGCAAATACTTTACTGGCGTTCTGATCTGAGGTCCCCAAGAAGGTACAGAGCACAAACTCTAACACTGCACTACTACGCTAATTCACAACACTACACATGCACAACACTAATTCTTTTCCTGAAGAGCTCCACGCTGCAGATCAGCCTTCCAGAGATGTGCTAGTTTCAGCTGTAATGAACCCTTCACACTTTCTAAAACGAATGGGCTCCACGCACTCAACTCTGCAGAGCACAAATTCTTTTCCTCCCTTTCCCTTTTTAAATATGTCAGATAATGTTACAAAAAAATAACATCTGTGCCACAGTTATGCAATAAACAGCATGATGGCCATTATACTACACACTATAAAGAAGGACTGAATTTAAAGAAAAGGCACCTTAAACTTTGAAATGAGGGAAGGTTTCAATACAACTGATCCTTGCTTACTCCCATCAGGGAGTTTAGGGTGATGGGCTCTGCTAGCCATCTCCATTGATGCTTTGTGGCTATTAACTGCAAGTGGCAATATCCAAGCTCTGAACCACACGAGCAGCCTGAATCTGGATGGAAAGGACTTAAACATTCTTAATTCTTCATTAAGAAGATGAAGAAGTCCGAAGTGTTTTTAGCTTGTTTTACTGGAGTATACAGTATTGTCTTGAAAAGTTTGCAAAGCTCCTTCCACAAATATAGGTCAGCAGAGCTAAATGTTTTTGCCTCGACTCCCACTTTAAATGCATAAAGAATTGGATTTTTAGGGAGCAGAATGAAAGGAATGGACTATTTCATGCTATTATGTACCCAGCCAACGATCTCAAAGGGTTTGTTTGGGCTTTAAAAATAAAACAAAAAAGCCTTGGCATTCGTCAGACTAAAACCATTTTTTCTTGGGTTTTTACACAACCATCCCTTCCATATTTGGGTAAATAACATCAAACAAATTCTTTTGACTTCCATTACCGTGAAATGCGCAGAAGTCGTTCAAGGAGAGAAAAAACAAGGCGGGAAAACGTTCGTTAGCCGAGGCCTGAGCCGAGCACCCTGCGTAACTGGGACTTGCGACGGCTCCAGAAGCCTCTTGTCATTGGAGCGACCATCTCGCACAGGGGAAAACACTTTGGGCGGCCACAAGGAACAAGTTTGGGAACAAATACTTAAGGCTGTCACTTCATTCACAAACATATGGAAGAGGGGGATTGCGGGAATTAACAAAATAACAAAAACACTGAGTAAACAGCAAGCTGCAGGTCTAGGTTTCACCTCAACCCTTTTTGACTCAGACTGGCAAATTTAGACGTCCTTTAACCCCCTCCCTTCAGGAAATTCCCAAGCCGAAGGCTGTACTGCACAGCCCTACCTGCCCTCGCACCAGAGTGCCGCTCCGGCAACGCGGGGTGAGAGCCCATAGGATACTGACAGCAACGGGTTTTATATATTTTGTGTTTGTTATAGGTTGTAATGGAAAAACTAACCCCTGTGGCGTCACGTGAAATTTAAGGCACCACACAATCATCAAGCATTTCAAATAAGGTGTTTGTGCTCCACCATGCACAAATTCATCGATCGGCGCATACCGCGGTGTGCAAACAGCTTCAAAGCACAGTTTTTACAGCATTTCCCTCTTCTTGCCACTGTCAATACTGACATTTCACACGTATTACATCCTCGCACCACATCCTACCCCTTCTAGGGATCACCTTCCTCCACTCCTAGCTCTTCACTTCCAGGGGTTGCATTTGAATGCCCCAAGTTCAAGTCTACACTTGGCTTTTTCATTTACGATTCCCACTGCAGAACTTCACTTCCAAAACATTAACCACTTGCAGTGGCTGACGAGTTAGTTCAGGACACTTTTAAATACATATTCAGCTAAGCTTTAGGAAGGAGCCTAACCCTGAACTATCGCTGGTGAATCTTTAATTTCCCCTAGGGTTTAAGGAGAGGCAAACCAAACTGAACCACACCAGCACACTTCACATGCCATCAGACCGTACATGAGCCACAGTAAACCAGGGAGGGAAGATGCAGTTAATGACAAAAATAGGTTTTGCAGACATCAGAGAGCGGTACGTCCGTACACCAGTAACCACATTAGAGTCAACACATCAGTCACAAACTAATTCTAAATTTCAGTCTGCACTGTGACCAATATCCATCCTTCCTCCAGAAACTGGAATGCTTCGAGACAGTAAAGCCAGCACCACCTCTGCTGCTCATTGAGCACTAAGCCTTAAACAACCGCTACGGAATAAGGACAAGCAAAAGCAGGAGGGGGATAAAAGCTTGACGCTATATCCCAACAGGAACCACAAACTTAGGGTAAGCCTGAAAGACAACTTGGTGTTCCTACTGCAGAAAAAATTCTGAGACTGAACGATCAAACTGATCAAAAAATTCACCCTTTCAATAGAGAGACTTCTTGGAATTATAATGGATTCACATTTTAAAAGATTGATATTTCTAACAACTACAACAGGGAAAGCCCAGGTCAAACTGAGAAAGCTACAGGCAAGGAATTAACAGAAATTAGAGAAAGAAACAGGCGCAATAAACAAAAACAGATTTACTGCAGTACAAAAGCTCCATCAAACGATAGCCTAAGCAGACAAATAAGACAATTAAGCAAACAAAGGTTACGGGGTGAGAACAAATTATTTTTTCTGCAGGCAGTTTCAGCTGACAGGTTCCTCTGCATTCACCCTGCCCGAGTGGATCACCACCCGATTCCCGTACACCCTGTGGCACGTGGTGCTCCTCAATCCCGGTGTACGTTAACTATGTTTTTTGCATCACAGCCTGCTGTATTTTTGCCCAAGCTGGCAAAATCTACCTGATGCATTTCATAATTAATATAACATGCACAAGATAAACCACTATATGGACAGATGACTTTGATATAGAGACATCGGTACATACAGACATAAACAAACCATGGGAAATTATTGCATCTTGCTCCCTACAGAGGCAGCCGTGTCAAGATGATAGGGGTTTGCTCGTTTGCTTTAATACGAACTGAAAAATTGTGGCCAACAGCAGACTTCCCATTCTGCTCTTCCAGAAAATTCCACCCAGCACTCCAGATTAAAGGCACAGCAATCTATCAAATAAATCCCTGGCATAAAGTATTCCATTTGCAGCGAGAACAATCCCACCCTAACGATTTTGTTCACACAAACAACGACAGCTACCCTGAAAAAAGGAAACTTCCTTTGTACCGTAGGTTCACAGAGAGCCAAGAGCATCAAACATTTCATTCCCAAACCAACATGAAATACCACTAAGCAGCCATTTGTATTCCCACCAAAATACTGGCATGAACTTCCAATTCACTTCCGAGCTCTAAAACGTGACCTTGCAGCTGTAGCAAAGACTGCTGCTCCCTGACCACACAGATACCACATTCATTTTGTCTTTGTTAAGTTCCCACCACCACTCACTTCCTTGAACCGGTTAAATATTTCGCTAAAGTTATTCAACAGCTATGAAGGTCAAGTATTGTCCTAACTGGAAAAACTCCAGTTGCAAACGAGCACCTTTAAATGCTGCCTATGCTTTAGCACGCCATAAGCCACGGGGCAAAGCATTAATCAGGGAGCAAAATGGCAGTAAATGCACGACGGAGGACACATACCTGGTCTATACAGTGCAGTGAGTGCTTGGAGAGAAACCAGCTGACCCAGCTAAAGACCTGAAAATTGGGGCCAATGAAATGGATGGGAAATAAGTTTTTTTTTTTTTTTTTTGATGTATAAAACTTATAGTTTCAGCTAAAATACTAAAAATTAAAAAAGAGCTTCAGTGGCACTTCTGAAGAATAAGAAAAAGGCTTTGGAAGCTTTAGATTTGAAGCTTCACAAGCTTCTTATGAAAAATGCAAGCTTTGAAAAACTTCTGAAGATTTAATATTCTTACTTTGGGCTCTTCTACTGCCAACGGACTATGGATGCTGTAACTAATAAAAAATAATTAATGCCAATAAACAGGCATTTCATATGGCCTCAGCTTCTCTTTTCCATCAAAGACTCGAGTCATTCATTGGTACATTGTGCAGGAAGCAAAATCCGTAGAGCCTGTGGTCTTTACATTTGGCTTTCTGCCCTGTAACTCACAATTAAAAGTCCTTCCCCAAGCACAAAACTCCTGAGCATGAGGACAGGAGTTGATTTTTAAGCATGTTGCTCCGAGAGCGACTCTTGGGCATGGTACAGACCTTACGGACAAGAGGACAGGGATGAGCTGGGATTTTGTGCAGCAGCCCGTCAAAAAGCCCAGCTCTCGCGTAAGCGACGAAGCGGCCAGATGGTTTTTCAGCAGAGCTCAGCACGGAGCAGCACCTCGTGGTTCACCAAGCCGCTACTTGGCACTCCTGAAAGTCTAGCCAGTTCCTGCAAGGTTCACAGTGAGAGCTGATTGCTTTGATAATGTTGGTCTACAAGTCTGAATATCCTCAAACCTATAACTACCTCCTGGGGTCAGCCACCATCTCAGCAACCCAGGAAAAGTACTGTTGTAATGCCTGGGGTTTAGCTCATATAAAGGTCTTTATCTGGGTGGGGGAAATAGAAAATTGTTCAAATATTTTATTTGAGAATGAAAACTCTGCTCTCTCACGCTGAACAGCTTCAAACCGTAACACTAAACGCCATAAAGCAGTAAAGACGACCTTCATGTGCTGAAACGGCCACCCGTGCACAGCTAAGCATCCTGCGTAACACAGGTGTCCACATCGAGGTTCTACATAAGCACAGTGAAAAAGCTGACAAACTGGCAATAAACCCAAACACTGGGCCAGGCTACAACCTCTGTCATTCCTGCCAAACGCAGCTCTGAAACGAAGCCTGGAATTTGCAGAGCTGTGTAACGTGACAGGCACAAGTCAGACCTCAAGCTCTCCCAGACGCAGGGCAGAGACAAAAGCTTCAGTCTCGTCTAGGGATAACGAAGCTATTTGCAAAAACAGGAACACCGGTAATGATAATGGCAATTCATGCAGGTGTGAGGGCTGACTCAATAAATGGATGAACTGGGGTCATTTCCAAGTAATTCCAGGCCTTCCAGCCCAGCATGCTGTGGCCATACTTGCCCCAGGCACAATAGCGAGACACTCAGAAAAGAAGATCAATCAGAGACTTCTAGTGGGCACATTCATCCATATTACAAAGATATTGGTACAATCAAAAGCCGGGGGGGAGAGAGGAGGAAGAAAAAGGAGAAATGGAGAAATACAAGATTGGTAAAAGGGAAAAATCAGCCAGCAGAACTTTCTATCATGGGAGAGCTCTGAGACAAGGCTTCAGACAAACTAAACAAATAGCGCATTTTGTAACCAAAAGAGTTTCCAGGGCTTTGCTAAAGCCAAACCAGACTGGCAGCGTGAGCTCACATCGCGGGGCTGAAGTCACCTTCTAAATATTTAAGGGTCAGAAGAAGCCTCTGCCTGGGTTAACAATCCCCCACGAGGGCCCTCGCGCAGCGTCCCCTGGCTCAGAGCCCTCGTGTGACAGGAGGGCACTGGGTTACAGCCCTATATTATTCAGAGGGCTGACGTAACGATGCAGACACAGCCGGCTCGGATGTATCAGTGTTTAGAGACTGCATAATCATCCTGCGAAAAGCTGTATTAAAACACCTTCTGTATACACGAAATTCCAGAGATTTAAAGTTTTAACACGAGCTAACAAACGCCAGGGATGAAAGAAATCCTGGGATGAAAGATCTCCATGACACCTGCTTTGAATAAAAAGACATTGCTACAAAAATATCAGAGACCTGCTGGTCTCGAGTCTTTGCAACATGTCATTCCCCAGACATCAATTTGCAGCAAAGGCGCAGAAAAGCAGCGTTACGCAGATTACATCGTTCCCCTAGACCAGCAAACAAAATACACCCAGAAGTGCTGCCCAGCTGCCCAGCGCACTGCTGAACTTCGGCAACCTCACCTTGCTGGTTTGAAGCAGCCTCCGTTAAGAACAGCACACGCTGCCCGGTGCAGGGCTGCCCCGCAGGACGGACGGTTCCTTGCCCAGCCCAGCTCCAGCCTTGCTTGGGCCCCCACCAGCACAGAGCGATGTGGGGGGAACCGCGAGCAGCACCGAGAGCAGAACAGCCTCTCCGAAACGCGCCCATCTCCGGCAAAACCCGCATCCCACACCTGGATACTCCAGCCAATTAATTATCTTTGCTTTCCGAACCTCACCACTTCCTACACAACAACATAATAGCTTATAATTGTTTAATGTCTGCACCATAATGGTGCATGGTAGCCCTAAAAACCAAAAAGACTCCACTGAGACTCTGCTGGCCCCACAAACAGGTAGCAGATGGGGCAGGTCCCTCTTGCAGGACAACCTGGGTCCTTGCATGGGAGACAAAGCAGGTGCCCACAGCTAATTCAAAGGAAAAAGGGACAAACAAGATCCCAGCGCAACGTGCCTCGCTCAGGTTTACGCCACATGGCTCATTTACTCACTGCTGGCAGCTTCCACAAAATCAGGCTTGTCGAGCACCTGACTGTACACATAGGTAATGATTATAAAGGCAAGTCAAGCGGGGCTGCAAGTACACAAAGATCTAGCGTTGAGAAAAATAAAAAACATACTACAACAACAAGTGCAATCCTCTCCCAAGTGAAAGTGCTGAATCTGGCATGTAACAGGTAGATTGTATTAATGTCATTTTACTCCCAGTTCTCTAAAATATATGTATTTTTTAAATTCCCTCACATATCCCAAACAGTCATTACTGAGAAATGACAGCAGTTTCATTATGTTTGACACTCAGGGCTAAACACAAAACCAGCTCCCGCAGCACCTGCATGGTTTCTGCATGCGCTGGAACGACCAGGACAAGGTCCATGGTGTTTCTGCTTCATCTCTCTCAATTCTGCCCAAGAAAGAGGTTATTTCTCAGCACTGCTTTTTGCTTCTTTGCTTGCGATGGGGCAGAAACTTCGAGGATATCATTCATTGTTTGTTTAGTTTGGAGCAACCAGGTTGGTCTGGCAATATCACTGCTTCGGTTACAGTGGAAAAGCCTCATTGTCCTACTGCACTTTCTAAGGATGGTTGCATCCCAGATCTAGGATAGAAAACTGAACAAAATTCCTATATTTAGGGATATCTTGTAGCCTTATAAATGTTTTGTAAAGATACATAATCCTTCTTACACTGCTCTTTCCAAGCACTGGAAGGAAAGGCAAGAGAGGCACAACCAAATGACCACAAAAACATCCACTAGGCACCATCATCTCCAAAGAGAAGGACAGTCAAAATACTGTCCTATATATCAGCCTATTTACAGCCCCCATACCAGCTCCTCAAGTTAAAATCTATTGGCAGCAATCTGTTTTTTATCTGAAAAAGACTTCGCACAATTCAGAACAAACCGGGCTGACTGAGCCTCTACTCCAGAAGGCAACAGCAAATAAAAAATAAACAAAATCCACCATCACCTTCACCAGCCCAAACCCAGAACAACTTGGTGAGGGGGAGTGAGGGCAGGGGAGGGAAAACGACTGGGGAAACGAGTGGTCGCTCCCCTCTTCTGCCTCGCTTTTATTTCTGCTGCACGTAGTAGCACTTGAACTGGCTCTCTTTATTTCCAGCCGGATGTACACTCTCAAAGATACTGTACTACTGTGCAGGCCAAGCAGCCACTCTCTTTCTTCCCTTCGTTAGAGCTTTTGGGAAAATAATTATTCACCAGAACTGCCATCACGAACAGAGAAAGCTAAATCAATGTAGCTTTGTATGGGCCATTGCCACTGCAAAGCAAATACTCAATCAAGACATGGATCAGTGAGAATTTTATCACTAGCGATCCTTATGCACATCTTTGTGTATTTTTAATATCCATCTTATCCCTCGGTGCGTCCCCTCCTTCCTTGTGCCTCTGCGCCCCATTCTCTGCACAGTTTTCTCTCCAGCTATAGGGCTTCACCATCAGATTCAGTGAAAACATCTTAAATACACAACCAGGTTTATTCCCTTAAAAACTAAAATAAAAAATAAAGCATTGGTGCATAGCAGATTTATTCAGTGAACAGGTTGATTTATTTAACAGACTCGACACACATCAAACCCTGCTATAGGCTTACATAATTGTTACCCGTTTAACATGGCTCTTTTGTCAAATATTTGTTTAAAAAGAAGCAGAAGTGACGCGCTGCCGATCGCTGCCCCGCTCGCACACCCTTCCCACCGCGCTCCGCCACGGGCCACGAGCCGGGGCCGCTCGCACCCTACCTGCGCAGCGCGTTTATTTTCTCACTTTCCCCCCACCTTCGGCTGGGCTAGGGGAGGCCAGGGCACGCATGGGGCGCATACGGGGCACCTATAGGGCGCCTACGGGGTGCACGGAGGATGGGCACGGCGGTACCGCATCCCCGCGCCGCTCTGGTGATAGCGGCGGGCACCCACGGCGGAGGCGCATCCGAGTACCAGGATGTTGGTGCTCGCGGGGGGATCTCGGGCCGAGGGGGCCTCTGCTCGAGCGCGGGGCGGCCCCGCGGCTCCCGCGATGCGCGCGGAGGCGCAAGATGCGCAGATCCCGCGGGGGGGGGGGGGGAACGCGGCGCCGCGGCTGCCGGTGCCTCCCCAGCCGCATCGCGCCCCCCTCCCCGCCGGCGGCCGCTCGCCCGCCCGCCCGCCCGCGCAGACGCCTCGCTGCCTCCGCGGCCGCCTCTTCGCCGGGACGGAGCCGCAGACAATGAGGCGGCTCCGTTTGGGCGGCCGCGGCCCCGCGCGCGGCGGCCGCTTCCATGGCCGGCGCCCTCGCGTTTCGCGGCGCCGCGGCCAAGTGCGAGCCCCGCGGGGACGAGACGCGGCGGGAGCCGCCGGCCTAGCGGGGCCGGGCCCCCCCACCCCGGCGCGCTCCGGTGCCGCCGCCGAGCCCCTTCCCCGGCGCGGAGCCCCCCCCTCCTCCAACCACCAACGGTCGCCGCGCGACTTCTCCTCAGGCCTCCGCGCCCGCGCGGCCCCGCCGCAGGCCCCGCTCCCGGGGCGGGGGGACTCACCTCAGCGCCGGGCCTGCGAGCGAGGCGGCGGCGGCGGCGTCGCGGGGGCGGCGGTGCCCGCGGCGCTGCGGGCGGCGGCGCTCAGCGCTGCTCCATGCGCCCGGGGCCCCGGCGCGTGCAGGTGGACGCGCCCGCCCCTCCCGCCGCCCCGCGCGCGACGGCCCCCGCCCCGCCCCCTCCCGCCGCCGCCTCAGGGCCGCCGGCGGAGCCAGCGCGGCCCCCGCAGCCGCCGCCGGTGCCCGCGCGCGGCCCCGCGCTGCCCTCGCGCCGCCGCCCGCGCTGCCTCCCCGGCCCATTCAGGAGGTGCCGCCGAGCGCCGCCGCCGCTGCCATTGTTCCCGCGCCGCGGGAGCGCGCGCCGCGCCGCCGCCGCCGGCCATGGAGGGTCCGCGCGCCCCCGCCGCCGCCCCCCGCCTCACCTGCCGCCCGGGCAGGTGCCGCCGCCACCGCCGTGCGCCGGGAGCGGCCCCGGGCGGCGCCCCGAGGCGGCGGCCGCGGCCCCGGAGCCGCCGGCGACACCTCCCGCTGTGGAAAAGGCGCTTGGAAACAGCCGGGAAGAGCGAAGGACGGAGCGGCCGCGAGGCCTGGCTGGAAGAACACGGAGCGAGGGTCAGGGCTGCCTGCGGCCGCCGGGCTCCCCCGGGGCGGCCCGCCGCGGCTGTCCCCAAACCCGGCTCCGAGGGCGACTTTTCCACCTTGGGAAACTTAACAGGGAAACGGGGAGTGCACTCAGGTGATGGGGTGCAAATTCGTTCAGAGTAGAGGATACAAGTTCCATTTTTTAGACCCATTTTCCTCTTGCCATTAATATTTAACAGTTTCCAAAACACTACCTCCCTCTTCCCGTTAAAATCACAGTAACTTAATCTCGGGAATGCTCAGCCTTTCTCAAGCTGCTGGCCCTCAGCTCCCTCATTTTTCTACTTCACAGCCGGAGCCCCGACTAGCCGTGTTCTGTCCCCAAACCTCGCTGCAAGGGGGAGCGGAGGAGCAGCTCAATGACAGGGAGCCCCGGGGCCGAGGGAGACACAGGAGCGACAGGGCCCTGGGTGAGAGAAACGGAGCGCTCGGAGCCATCTGCAGCGAGCGAGCACGTGAGTTTGTAACACGCATCCGTCCTCGCAGGAGCCCCAAAATAGCTTCCGTATTGCAGCACTATTTCTACATGGCATCTGCAGCACTGCTAACTTCACACGTGTACCCTACCCCGTAATTATTGCACTGGGGACGGGAGGAAAGTTTTGTTATTACAACTTCTGAATCAACAGAATTGCTTAGTAAATAAAAAATAGCTCCAGAAACAAGGGCTTTAACTGCAATTAAAGAAAAGCAACATGAGTATTATCTTTTCAGTTTAATTAAGTTTTCTATGATATTTAACGCCGTTCCTTACTTCCTGAAGGTTCCCCTTTAAAGTTACCGTTTATACAAAACACTCCGCTGCTTTTGTGTGCTTCATGACACAAACCTAAGCAATCTACAGAATTGATTAGGTAATACGGTAACTGAGATTTTAAAATGCCAAACACTACAGTTCTTGTTCTTGTGGCATCTGAAGCCAGTTCCAATATGCCTATGTGCATATGCAATAATAAAATGGGAATCCTGCATGGCAGTATATTAAATGCTACCTGAACTCAGAATGCTTTACATATCATTTAATTTTCAGTACTCTTACAAAATAAGCAAATATCATTTGTTCTTTGTTACTGGTGGTACCCAGGATGTGCCATATGTTGGATACAAACAAAAAATGATTCATTCCCACTGCTCAAAGTATTACGTCCTGATGTAGAAGCAGAGGCAGGCGTTAAGTGATGTGACCAGGGCCACAGAGCAAGTCCCTGTCATAGCAGTAGCAGCTCCCAGTCCTATCCTCAGTTATTGTTTTCTCCTCTAACTTCATCATTCAAGTTGCTGCAGAAATTCCACTTTTAGTTCCCTAAGCTTTGCACATTAGAAATCTCTACCTTAAAACTGCATTTAATTTCACACATACTCCCATTTTTTTTCCCCATGACAGAAAAAATATTGTAAATCAGTAATTAATCAGGGTCGGGTGAGACAGTGACAGTGCATTTGGCAGAGCTCACTGAAGCAAACGTGTATTTGGATGTGTTCATTAGCTCGGCCAACTCATTTCAAAATTCCACAAACGCAGGGGAGTTTTCACCTGCAATCGTTCCCCCCTGCAGCGCGCTCACCCGGAAGATGCTCCGTTCCAAAGCGCTCCCGAAGAGCGACCGGCCAATCTGGCAGCTCGGCTGCGCAGCACCGCGCGCGCTCAGCCCCGCGGCGGGCGGCAAGCGCGTGAGCCGGAGCGCTGGGGCCCTGGCACCAAGCTGGTGAGAATGGTCCTCACACTCCTGCTCGTGTCCTAGCAAGGAGGCAGCACGGTGGGGTACACGGACACAGCCAGCAGCTGAAGGTGCCTCATCACCCAACAGGTATTAGACACAAGCGTGGGAAGAGCCAGCTTAGAGACGAAATGACACATTCAATTAAATAAACATTGCACCTGGATCTCATTTAGAAGACAACTCAGGTATTTATTTAAATGTCTTCTTTTAGAAACTACAGAGGCATAAGGCACAAAGATTATCTATGTAGCTGTGACATAACATGATGTCTCGAGTTTCACTTACCCACATGCTACTCATTTAAGGTGCTTCATTTACAGAGCTACCACAATATTAACCAATCATCAGCATAAAACTCTGTACAGCATCTTGGGCAATCTTAAAAACTAACAGCCTGTGGACTGTGATTTTTATGTACTGCCACAAACAGATGTAGAAAGTGCACTGACTTAATGGAAGTGCAGCTACCTGCCTTGGCTGGGTATTAATTTTCCAGACTGTCAGATAAAAGATTCGCAGGTGTGAGAACAAGGTTCTCAGGAAACTCCTTTTGGCAGGAAGAGATCAACAAAACGCTGAGCGAGGAGAGATTGCGATGCCATCCAGCGCCTCGCTCTGCCCTCCCGCACACACTCACTGCTCTCCCGACCTTCCCTGTACCGTGTAGCTGCAACACGCATCGTAATCAGTTGCTACAACTGGAAGATGGAGCAGATCAGACAGTGACATCTGTCCCATTCTCGCAGCTGCCTTCACACAAAATCCTCATGTCCAGGCATACACGTGCAGGCCAGGCTTGCTTGGCTGTCTAGGAAGCAGGACTTGGGGTCAAAAAGTAGCAGAACCTGCAGTACAGTAATAGTCCCATGCCGTGGTAATTTCCAGTTTCCAAAGTACTTATTTCCAAATCATCCTTTCTGCCTCATTTCCATGAGAACCTCATCAAGGCATACCAAACACAGGGTAAATCCTTCATTTTGCATGGCCTGATTCAATTCTGCAATATGCAGCCCCTTACCTAAGGCGTTCTAAAGGGTTTACCAGAGCATCACAAGAGGATTCTGGTTTGCCTGTAGCCCAAGCACAACATAAACGTGATTTTGGACCACAACAATATACGACTCAATCACAGGGCTGCCCAGACTTTCAGGATCAGTTCCTGAACAAGGAGGATGACACTTGGACCCCAGCAGATGGAGGCGACGTGTTAAAAGGAATGTCCTGTAGCAAAAGAGCAGGAATGGATTCCAGTATGGGTAGTAGGGCTAGACTGAAGCTCCTGAGCAGGTTGGAAATGTGGCAGCTGCAGAGACACTCATCCAACTAATTTTTACCCAGAGGCAGATCTGTATTTCATGCATTTACAGAACAGAACCACAGCTTCTCCCCAAGCAAGACCTACACCCTGCAGAGCCAGATTTAGAAGAACAAGGAGGGTGTGTGGGGGCAGAGTGCAGTTAATGAAGCCGAAGAGAGGCCAGAAAGTCGTGGACAGCGGTCCTGACCTGCTGCATGACACAGCCCCAACACCACAGCCCCTCCTGAACCCTGCCATGGCCCTCTGTGCATGTCCACCACACCTGGCAGAGCACAGCATTGCCTCATGCACTGGAAAACAGGTCCTTTCAGAGGCCTCTGTCTCCAGGTAATAATCTAAATTGGGATTGGAGCCAGGGAACAGCTGCATGAAGAGAGTCACATTTAGAAATTACACTGTGAATTAAACCGTTTTTGTAGCATTATGGTCCAAAAACTATTGAAATGGGAGATGCTCCATGCATTGAGGCGGTGAGGAAGTCACCCCATCTCCTCCTTTCCCAGTTCCTGATGTGTGATTCAAAACTGATAATCTGCTGCAGGAAATAATTCTGAGCCTGCAAACAGTGACTCATTCTTACTGAGGCTGAAGAAATTACTGAAGAAGAAACAAAGCTGGGATTATGAACTGCCAAGTACTGAACTTCTGCTTTACCGTTGCACCTGGCAAGCCTCAGAGCTCTATCAACACAGCCACTGAAATGCTACCCTCAGCAGCGCTTCGTTATGAACTCCAGCGGCTGCAGAAAGACTCCTTCCTTGCTCCTTGGTCTCTGTGCCTCTTCCAGTGAGCTAAGAGGAGATGGGAAAACGCTGCTGCTACACAGTCCATACATCCTCCTTGTCCTGACTGGTGACATTTCAGAAACACTCAGACAGGAGAAACCTCAAGGCCATTGCTGACCTTTCTGGGCAAGACAAATTTCTGACATGCCTGACAGCTATACCGGAGGAAGGCAAGGAGGGTCCAGGTTAGTTTTTCAGCCTTCTCCATTCCTTAATATGCTCTTTGCTTGACTGGTCAACCCCCTGCATCCCAAAAAAGAAAAACAAACAACAAAACACCTCCCTTGCTACAGCACTAATGAACTCTGTTGTGAGACTCAAAAAGAACGAGAAAAAAAAAAAAAACACACACACACACCTCTTTCTTACTCTAATCAGAAAGTTCCAATAGATTAATACACTCCAAGACTCTCATGGCCTCACGCAACATTAAAACTGTGCTGCTAATAGGCTTTAATCACCCAAATTACTTCATACCTATTTCTCTGTTTTCCTCCCATCTCCCTCCTTATATTTCATCTTTGACTTGTAAAATGTTTAAAATCTGCTCAGATTGTAAATGTGTCTTACCACGTTTTCATGGCCAAACACCTGACTATTGGTGCCTTCTGAATAGGAGGAAATAAAAGTGCACATTTGTGCCTTGGCCAAGGCGAATGCTCTGCAGACAGAAGGGTCTGTGTTCTTTCCTTCCCTTGGCAGGGCTAGCCACCTTGGCTACTTTAGGGGAGAGGAGGCTGCTGGATGAAAAAAAGTAAAAGTAAAAAAGTAAAAAGACTTTAGAATGGTCTGGTGTATTCACAGTGAACCAGAGCAAGGTTATAGGAAAACCTGAAGAACACCGAAGGGTCAGGATATGTGAAAGGACACAGTCACAGTGAGAAAAAGATGCATCATTACACCAAACGCCAGCTTTGAGCAGGCAGGGGCTGCTGAGCAGCTCGGCACTTCGGTAGCCACAAAGCTGAAACTCCCACCCACACCTCAGCAGCAGGGACCAGGGTCTCTTCTGCACCCACGTCCTGCAGCCCCGCAGGGGACGCAACCACCCATGAATACAAAACATCACGAGTGGCCAATTTTGACTCACTGGACTTACGGATCCCACGTTTGTCTAAAATTTCACCACCGAGCCCAGCACACTCTGCACACACTGAATTTGCTGCTCAGACACTGAACACTGGGCCCAGCAGGTGTTTGGAAACTACAAGACATGCTGTGGATTCCATACAGATTTGGTAGCAGTCAGCCAGCCTAGTGAGCCAGGTTCCTCCTCCACTGGACTCCTCTGCTACCTGCTGCGGACTGATGATCTGCAGATAAACCACCAACAGTGGTGAAGTCCTATACCACATAGTCCAAACCTAGTTATCTCTTTGGCCAAGCTGCCAGGCAGTAAGAAATCCTGGATGAGCATGGTAGAATTGAAAGAACTGGTGAAGATTCTTCACTAACATCAATTTCTTTTTGCTGTCATCTTTCATGTTAGCCTGTTGGTTTGGGGCTGTGTAGAAAGAGTAGTTAAGTCCTATTTATTTCTGATAGAGTTGTTACTTGCAGTGTTCTAATAAACAATTTGATTTCGTTGGTAAATATTAAGACCCCTTAAACATTACACTCGTTTCCAGTATGAAGGACACTCCAGCAGTGGAGAGGTTACTGAGAGCACAACAGATGAACACAGTTGTTTTTCACGCACACACAGCAACAACCTAACATGGTCGCATTGGTCAAAGCGGCAATTGGGATGGCAAGACCAGTCTGAAAATAAATTCAACCTTTAAGAAATACATAAATACTTGTTTCCTGCAAAAGTGTTCTCTAAAATGAATGTTCATGAAAAAACTCATTTTCTTTGAGCCTAAACATCTTTCAATTGTTTTCCTGAAACAGAAAATTTGGTAAGTTCTACAAAATTACTTGCAATTGACCTTTCTGTCAGCCAAGAGAATCATTAAAATTCTCACCACATTTAATACCTCCCCCCCAACACACACACGAGAGAGTTTTGCTGAATATGCAACAGCCTCATCACCGTATTTTAACGTGGAGGGACAAGAGGAAAAGGCTCTTTAAGCATCTAATACAGGGCTTCACTAATGTGCGAAAGACCAAGTCCTCTCTGGAAGATTTGTAGTTGATAGAGCAGAAGACCTTTTTCCCACGTGTCTGGGATGTGCCCACATCTAACCAAAAAGTACAAACCTTGGGAGTTTCCTACCTATCCTTCATCAGGATTGTAGTTCAGTAACTACAAGAAATGCTGTTTCATTGATGTGCATTAACCAATGACTTCATATTACTGCCACAGTCTCCAATCAAAAATCATTTATGAAAAACAAGGGCAGAGGGAACAACATGGTTTGGCAGCTTTAAGATTACAAGCCCAAAGCTTTATCACCTCTGTCTTATATTTTTTATGTTAAAGTATCCTAAAGATATTACCATATTTTTCATTATTATTTGTGGCACTAAATACTGCAGCACAGTGCCAGATGGCTAATATTCAGAATAAAAATAATGCAAGGCCAATCTTAGAAAGACTCAATGAGAATATAACAGCATGCATTCATCCTACTTTCCTAATGCAGCAAGTTAAAATATTAGCGGACTTAAAATCTGATTTTCCAGTTAAGAAGAAAGCATATTACAGAATTATATTTACACACGCGTGCTTATATATATGTAAAATGTAGATTTATTTTCAATTATATTTGTATGTTTCAAAGGTCTTAATAGATGTGCACATACTCTTTCACTTTTTGGAAGGTTAACCTGCCCAATAAAGAAAACCAAATAGTTTTAAAATGCATTAGGAACATAAGCACAAACCTTTTTTCAGAGATTGTTATTGGTAAAAAACACTTTTAAAAAAATATATATATATAAACAGCTTGAGTCCTAAACTTAACCAGATGGAAACGTGCCTACAAAGAGTTGGATCTAATTCAGAGGAGACTGACAGCCAATAGATGAGCCAATTTAGACCATCGTATGCCAAAAATGGTCAATCATGTTATCTTACGTGTGACTACTCTGGCAGATGCCAACTCTATCCAAACAACTTCAAGTATCTTTTTGGAAGACAGGATTATTTTACACACATTTTTAAAAATTCATAATAATGCTTGATTTTTCTGGAAGTGTTCCACTTAGTTTCAGCATTTTCACAAAAGATTTTTATTTGTTAATTTATTTTAAGAATATTTTTATAGCCTGCTAATGGAATAAATGCTTTCCAGACCAACCAAGGACGGTTAAAAAAACTAAACTGCAGGTCACTAACAGTTCCAGGTTTATTTTAATACTAATAAGAGGAAACCTTTACACCTGTGCAAATCTGTTCAGCTTCTTCCGACCAAATCTTTACTTTTGAAAACCAAAAGAATGGGCCAGTAAGTATAGATTAAATGCACTTCCCACATCCCACAGTAGCTTCTCTAAAATAAAGCCGAACATGAAAATAAAAGGACATCTTTACAGTGAATAATTCCAAGCAAAGCATTTTGTGCGGGTGTTTGCGTACACGTAGTTCAGCCACAGGGAACTGTTTTTCCTTCCAGGAAGCAGACTGACAGGTACGCTGTTAATCTGCCCCCAGTGCAGCAGGAAAGGTCTCCTCCATCTCCACAGTAACCTTTACACTCCCTCCAGGGGATGTATTATTGTACATAACCTATGTATTAGGTTCCATCATGTATTTAATTTGCATAAGAATAGTCAAAAAGGGAGAGAAGGACTTATTCGGTTTTATTTGTCCATCCCGACAGCATAGGGCTGTTCATTCTCCAGTGCATCATATAACCTGTATTTAAGCTCTGTATATGCTATCAGCATGGTCTCTGCTTAAATTCAGGCTGAACTTTAGTTTCAGACTAAAACCCTGGGAGATCTCAGGTGATGAGATTGCTCTGTTAGATTGAAAGCTACAAAAACTGGTGTAAACACTTAGTAGATCATCTTCTTTCACAGGACACCTTGAAAGCCTACATCTAAAAAGATTAACGTCTTCAAATCTATTGTTTCCATAGAGAATAAAGCAAGTTGTCCTTCCAAAAAAAAAAGAGGGCAGCAGTTCTGTTGCATAGCTCATAGTTTGGGTGTCTTCTCAACAATCAAGCACAAAGTTGCAGTTTAATTTTCCATTTTGCCACTTCCTATGTGAAGTAGCATAACCTCATAGGGCACCATGGAGCCAGGCAACTAAACTACAGGATTTAGGGCTAAGTTTCAGTTTCTAGCCTATTTTCATACAGTTTTTTCTGATGGCAGTCCCAAGATTAAGATGCACAGACATTAATCTAGAGTGAACCCTTAAGAGGACATTTGGAAAGTTTTTCAGATCTTTCTTACAGGAAAAAATATACATGCTGAATTATGCAATCATTTTCTTGTATCTTTCCTGCTTCTTTTCAAAAGGACAGTGCTGAATCACGTATGTCCGGAGAGCTTGGCTGCGATGGTGGCACTTGAGACAACTGTCCCGGAAAGGTTCAGCCACCCTGAAGAGTTATGTACACGCTCCCTAGTCGTACAACATTCCATCTTCTGCTGATGAAAAGACATGAGGGAAGGTAAGTGCACCTTGCTCTTATCAGGCTTTCCCCAGCTAGTTGCTGATTATGTTGATCTTGTATCTCAGCAACACATTGGGCTCCACTCTACAACCACTCCAAGATGTTTCAGCTAGTCCTCACGGCGCAGCCTGACACCACAGAAGGTGACCACTGACCTGTGTTTTAGTTTGGTAGCTGCACAGGATAAATACAGAAATGTCTACAATTAACTTAGAGGAACTGCTAGAGCCAGCTTAATCTACAGTAATTTTTCTTCTCTCATTCTCCCCCCTCAAACGTCCTTGGAAACACATTCACTTTGGTGGAAGGTCTCATTTGAAGAGCAGCTTACATGTCTTCTAGCTCTGCCCACTTCATTGAGTCACCGAGTTGTGCTGAACCACAAAGCCATTAGTCTGTGTTCAGTTTCCATGCATATAGCACTGGTCACGTCAAAGCACTCCACATCAAGGACTCCACAAGGTTTCCATCTTTCCTTTGCTGATGCCTACTAGTAAGTATACTCACTTATTTCCTTCAGCCAAAAAGAAACAATCAGTTGAGTACCTACTTTTTAATCCGTCTCAATCATCACAAGTGCGTCGTGGTCATTCATTCACCTGAATTTCAATGCGAGTCTTTGAGGAGCTCTTTTGGTTCCCACTTTTCGGACACAGCTACTCTGTTTCCACGACACACCATTTTCACTCACTGCAGTCGATAGGAAATACAAATATACTTAGCAGATATTTCATAAACACACTCCAGATCGTCACTTCTTCCCAATGTTTTCCAATTGACTGTTATTACAAGACTCATGTAAGCCACCAGCAAGCAATGCAGTCCCTTTTTCTGCTCATCATGTTCCAGCTGATGGCGTGAGCTGTCAGATTGTGCATTCAGAGTTGTCAAGCAGCTACGATTTCTGGATTTAGTAAAACAGCTTAGCATTCCTTTGAGCAAACTACTTAAAAGACATATATTCAGTGGAATTGAAGGTCTGTAAAAGCCTGTGCCATTTTCTAGTTAGCACAGGATCAGCACAGAACCACTCAAATGTCAGTAAAGCAAGCGTTGGTCCAAATCACAGAGATGACCTTCTATTTCAAGAATCAGTTTCCACTAAGACTTTAATAGCTGAGACTAACAAACTTGACCATTTGAAGGATTTTCAGATGCCTGTTAAGATCACTTAGGCACTTACTTGTTAGAACTTGGCCACTTTCTAGGAGGCCAAATCCACTGCTAGAAAATTTTGCTCCTTAAATTAAAACAAAATCCACAAGATACAGTTCATCAGAAAGCATGTTTTTTGCCAGTTTCTGAAGTTGACTGTCAAGTAGTCTTTCATATTTCCCCACTGCTTCCATAGGTGTTACATTCATTTGACTTGTTGTAAAATATTTCTCTATGCTATTTATATGAGGCAATATTTTCAAAATTGCAGTCTACCTCCAGTTGTTTCCTACTCCTCCTCTGATTAACTGTAGTCTGTCTTTAAAATATTCAGCAGCAGCTAAAACTTCTCCATGCTGAGACTTTGTAGGGAAAGTTGCACATCTGGTGAAGGAAGCTTTCTGTGGTCAGCTGAAGGTTCCCACCATCAAAAATCCCACAGGATTGATACAAAGGCCAATGAGACAATGTACTACAAATGATCATGTACTACAGAGATCCGGCACACAGGCACACACCACAACAGACATGCTCTGTGCAGCAGCACTGAGCAGAGATACAGGGTTCTAGCAAACACGAATTTTCAGGGAACATACCATTCAAAATTATTCTTTTCACACTGCATGAATTGTTTGCATGTATCACTTTCTGCAAGACTATCTCTGGCCATTCTGGAAGCACTACTGCGTAACACGATCACAGACAGAGCCTCTATTGAAAATGAGGTGCCTGCACAACCCGAATAATGCATAAAACAGGGGACAAAAGACAGCGCTGAGGAGGCTGCTGTTATTAGCTGCCTCATGTTTCAGGCTACTTACCTGGCCAAAGCGGAAGAAGCAGATGCAGTGGCGGAGCTCACTGAGCAGCATTTCATAGAACAAACCTGTCCCCACAGGACAGCTGCTACATGAGAGGTGCAAACCCGGCACAAGGACCTTCTTTGTGCCCAGGCCCATCCCGCCGAGGTCGCCCGATAGCAAAGTCCTTTCAAAGGCAGCGCTCTTCCATGGCAGGCGAGGGAAAGAAAAGCAGCAGCCTGAAAGAGAAGCTGGCAACGCTTCCTCGGGCTTACAGACAGGAAGGCTTTCAGGGCGAAGAACGAGAGGAGAATTACAGCCTGGGTATGGAGACTGGCAAGGAAGAAGAGGCAACGGAACTGAGAAAGGTGGGAAGGGGGAAGGCGTTTAAGGAGGAATGCAGACAGCAGCCATGAGAAAAACCCTCGGAAGCAGCCAAGATTATCATGCCCAGTATAGGTGATTGCTCTTTGTTCAGTTAAAAGTTGTAAGATTCAAGACTAAAGGAATACAGCGAAACTCTGACTGTACTCTTGAGACAGCAACTGTATGGAGCACTTCTTTGCATCTGAGGGCCTGAAGGACTCCCTCCTGCCTCCACATTTCCTCTCTGAATTTCTCTTCCTTCACAATTCATATTTAAATGTTTTAAAATATTGTATATTAAATGTTACTGTATTTTACAATTCATCATTAATCAGATTAATTATCAGATTGAGTCATTAATCTATTTTTGCCATGGAAATTGTTTGCAGAGGCAAGTGACGTGTTCAGTAACATGGGCTGTAGTCATTCCGTGATGGATACACATCACACAACTGAACATGGATCAGGTCCCTCCACACTCAAAAATAAACTTTCCATGTTCCACGATTCAATTTTTCAGGTTACTAATCTTTTCAAATTCCTCCCAGTCTTCACTCTCAATAATTCTCAGATATAGACATGCACTTCATACAAGAGCACAAGTCGAACTCAGTTGTTACAGAGTCAAGTCTGCCAAAATCTTCCTGTTCACGCTACAGACATATGTAACACCATCTATACAACCTGTAGGAGAGCTGGCCATGCAGACTACACATCCATCTGCTTCATAAAGCAGCCTTCCCATGTAAGTAATAGCATATTGCTACTTTACACTGTAGTATTTTGCTTAACTTGCTAATATAAGCTAATATAAGCTCTTCCTTAGAGTTTTCTTCCAGCAGAGACTAGAGAATTGCCATAAAACTCGAGCTGGTGCAGGCAAGATCTACAATCCTAGATCCAAACATCCAAATCCTATCACCAGCACCATCCCTAGCACAGGCTTCTTAAGGAACCAATGCAAAATCTGCACAGAGTAGAAGGAAAAAATACAGCCTAAAATAGTTTTGCTCTCTGCTCTTTCCTCTCCCTCATATCTTGCCAAATACTTTCAATTTCTTGACTCACCCAACAATCAACAGCATCACCAAGCCACAATAGTCAGTAGCTTTCACAAATTCTGTAAATCTTCATTTTACCAGAAAGCTTTCCCTGTTTTTTGTTGTTGTTGTAAATAAGTTCAATCTCCTCCAAAAACCAGAAACTTTTTCAAAAAAGTTTTCACCGTTGTGTGAAAATCCTCACAGGCCATTTCACAATTCATGAACCAGCAGTATCCAAAACCTTCATTCCCAATAAGGGACCAGCTTGATGTTCGCATTCCACTCTGTCTAGCAGGCTTAAAATGAAAACTTCACTTCTTTTCACACTCAACCTTTTGAAATATTTATTGGTATTACTGGCCTCTAAAGTGCCCTGATTTCATTTGCAGACCACTTTACAGCACAGTCAGAGGACACAACACAGGCCCATATACAGTGTTCAAGCCTGTTTCTTCACCTCTAAAGGAAGGGAAAATTTCTCTCCTTTTCCCCCTCCCCTCTCTTGAATAAAGTTGATAGCTTTACAAGGCACATTTTGTGTTACATAAATGCTTTACTTGACAATTTTATAGAGGGCTACAAAGCACTGAAAACTGGAAGTAAAATGTGTGGGGAGCTGAGATGTCACATTAGTCTTTCATCTTTAGGAATGCTATTTTAAATTCTGCCCTAAGTTATAAGTAAAAATATATTTTCCCTTTTTTTTCAAATAATAAATATGCCGTGCCACTTGTACAACTGGCACTTCTCATTTGAGAAAGAGATGCTGGAATAAAATCCTAAGTTATCTAAGGTCAAGATTATACTGCAGCCGTCAACTGTGGGAGACTTACAGCAAGGCAGCTCAGGGAGCTCAGTATCCCAAAGTCTACAAAATTCAGCTCTGTAAGATGCTTAGATATTTATAATTTGCCTCCATCATCATTTCATCAATGACATCACCATTTCAGAAAGGACAACTACATATCACAGTCCTGCTAAATCCTTTTGCAACTTTCTCTTTAAAGAAAATTCCCTATCTCCTCTGAGAAAAATGACAAATTCATCAACATGCGGGTAAGAAAACATCCCCTTGCCATCAAATCTCTTATCCTGCAGGCAGACCAAAGCTGTAATTTCCAGCAGGGATCAGGACTGAAGGTAGAAAAGAGCATTTAGATGCTACACTGACCAAGATAAATGTCACGGAAAATTCCTCACTGGATAACAGTACATAATCGATAGAATACTAAATTGTCACTTCTGCAGCTATTGTTTGAACACAGATGGGTTGTTAAATGAGCATGGTAACCTCAAAATGATTCCTAATTTATGTGACGATTATAAAGTGCTGGATTTGTAATTACTGTTTTCCTTGATGCACACATGCAACTCAAATTAGCATTAATAGAAGCTATATGTATACATGGAGAAAAAATACACTCCCATTATAGTTCTTTCCCCTCAAAAATTAATGAGGGTATTTTTTGTCACTCAACATTCATGGAATATCCCTGCACAGTATCATTAAAAGATTTAAAGATATAGTAAATGAACTGAAATGAATATATAGAAAGAACAGCTGGAAGTTCCTGTAACAAGGCTTCGGGAACAACAAACACACAGAGAGAAACCCCCAGTCTGCTCCAAGATGTCACGTTCAGTCGCCCCCGGCATCGCCGGGCGCTTTGAGACCACGCAGGGCCCAGTGACAACAGGGCAGCACGGCCGGTGCCTAATGCGCCTCACGTCAACGCGGTGCAGGGCGCTGCTAAATAAAAACTATTTCCTGGTTTCTCATCAGCTAATGAAAAACTGGCATTTTAGCAGGGGAAAAAAAAATCACTAATTAGTGTTAGTTGAAGAGCTGGGCTCAAGCGAATTCTTAAGCCAGCTCTGCTGCTGCTGTTCACCGGTTCAGCGCTGAGGAGGTGAAACAGTCTACTTTCATAAAGATGTGACGCAGTATTTTAAAATAAGCAACAGTCAAGCTTTTAACAACAATTTTCATTCTCATCGGCACAATGTGACTAATGTGAGTGCTCTTCACATGTTTTTGCAGCTTGATACGTTGAAAATTAAGGGCATATAAAAGCTGAGGGGGAACAGAATTTGGGTGTGCTGTATGAACTTACCTTTCTCTGACTGATCATCTGGAGTTTGGTTGCCTAATGCTAACCCTCAGCCCTATAATTTGCTATCAGCTTCACTGTCATTACCAAGCACTGCAAACAATTACTTCTACTAAAAAAGCCAATTCAAAGCTTCCCTTTCTGGGTGGAAGAGCCACACTCCCATAGCTGTTATTAAAATCATCGCTATTCTTGTTCCATACGAGTGACTGACAAAATATCTGTTTCCCCTGGAAATTGCTGCAAAGCTGGAGGAGTCACTTTAACAGGACACCCATGTCTATTCACAAAGATAAATCCTTTATTTAGTAATAATTAGCTATACACAGATGAACAAGAGTCAGGGTAAGAAGTCTTCCAGCAGATGTTTATACAATGTGGTTTTAAACTAGCCTTTTTTGTTGTTGCTGAACATCTATCATCTTACTGTACAATTTATATTTTACATTTCCGTCTTCAAAAGAAACTTGAACATAATTTAAAATCTGAATTGAGATGTATGCAATACTAATCCATACAACGGCAATGCTGAGAGTAAACTGAGAGGTCATCTGCAAGTAGCAAGGTATGAATCTCCATTTTTGAGAACCAAAATCAACCAACCGATACCCTCAAACCATAAGTTTGCTAACCTGGAGGTTAGAACAGCCATGGCAAGCACAGTTTGTGTCTTCACATTCTGTGCTCAGCAAGTTCCTGCATGGAAATTAAAATTTAATTCTGTAGGTTTAGAGTCAAAGATGAATATGAATTGCAAGAACCAATCACTTTTTGTCCACGTTTCAGACTTGCATATTGCCTTTAAAAAGAGGGAGAATGAGGAGAAAAAAAAATAAATGGCTGTGACTCCAAAACAGAAAACACTGATTTTATAATGGTGTTAGATGACTAATTTTGAGAAACAACCTGCTACAAGTCCAGCAAAGTTCCAAGAATATGAAAAGCTGCTGTTTAGCAGAGTGACGTTCTGACTGCAGAAGAGCAGAATTACCAAGATCCACAGAGGCCATCAGAGAGCTTCAAAATAAATCAGTTTTCTGTATCAAACTGTAAGGCTTTCTAAAGAGATGCCATATAGATTGCTCAGGACTCAATACACTAGTGATCTTACTCAAGTCTCCAAACTGTGACTCTCCCAGTCAGCAAAACGCCTGCTCATCATAAACATCTGCTTAAAATAGTGATTTTTGGAGTCTTGGCATATGAATTAAAAAAAAAAAAGCCAAGGGAAAAGTATTATCGTCTTGTAAGCAAAAGAATCACCAAGTATTGCTTCTACAAGCAAAACATAACCCTATTTTATTCTTGCATCTCTGATGAAATAGTGGGAGGCTGTGGCAGCACAAAATCCTGCTCACCTGCAACTCTTCAGCTGTGCAACAACTTACTCTGGTGTTCTAGGAAGCTTCTCTCATTTAATTTGGGAGGTGGGGGGGAGCAGGGAAGACCAGAAGAAAGCAAAACACCTTTTTGCTATAATCAGTAATGAGTCATCCCCTCTCCCTTGTATTGGGCTTAAAAAGCAGACAGGCAACGATGGAGAGCATTCATGTAAAGCCACAAACAAGTCAGGAATGTTTATCTAGCAACTCTATGGAACAGGAAATTCTCAGTCATCTCTCAGAAGTCACTGCCATCCTTTAAAATAAATACTCTACTGTACCACAAGCCTTCTCTTTACAAAATACCTTTAAGAGTTGCTTTCCATCATCTAGTTTGCTTGAAGCTGGACAAAGCTGCAGCGTATGCACTGGCTTAAAAAAGGAAGATTGCAGAGACCAACACCAGTCTCACAGCCACGTCAGACCCTTCGTAGATTTAACCCAACTCTGATTGTTACTGATACTCACCATTTCAAAACGCTCCCTTCTCCCACACCTTCGAGTACTTGCAAAATCTGTCCTCGGTGATTAAAAACATCAGCTTTGCATAGTCACTTATTCATCTGCATCCCTGCTACCCTCCACAAACACACACAAAATTGTCATTAAAACAGCTCGTGGTTTCGGAGTCCTTAAAAAGCCTGTAAGGCAACTTTTCCTTCTCTTTAGGCAACCACTGGAATTTCAAAGCCCATGGCAATGTCAGCAAATGCTCATGGAGGGAAAAAAAAAAATGAACAAAAACCCAGCCCACCTTCTCCTCCATCTTTCAGACTAGTGACATCTCTAAAATTGTGCCAAAGGAAAAAGGTGGTCAAGATTGAAATACTATTTACAGCATTTGTACATTATTTGCAGCATGCAACAGTAGACAAATCATTTAATTCCAAAACTAGCTCTTGAGGGAGAAGGGACGTTTGATTTTTGTTAGTCAGAATACAGGAAAGGGAGAAGCCTTAACTGTTGCTAACTCTTTCTGGCAGTTCAGAGATAACTGCACCTTTATAATCTACCACACCGCTATTACAAATTAAAAAAGGAGACACTTGGTTAAAATAAAAGGGACATGGCAAATTAAAATAATTCTGGACTGCCACTACGTTAACAAGGCTTTACTTCGCTTCTGCACTCCAAGGATGAAAGCAGAAGTCCTTGCATTTGATGTTATTGTTAAAGAAATTTTTTACCTGAGGATTAATAACATTTTTTTGCATCATTTTAATAGTGAGAAAATGAATGGCTAGCAGAAAAGATGAAGGTTTAACTCCCTTAAAGTTATTGTTGCTATATTTAGCTGCAGAGAAAGCTGTAACAAACAAAAGAAAGAAAAATGCCACTATTTGCAGCAGTATTGCAATACTGGCAGCACCAAATTCAGTACTTTGCTTTGCTAGTGCCCACATCGAGACATCTTGCACTTGATTTACAAACATAACTTCATCAGTGTAGTTATACTTTTATAATTCCCCAGGAAAAAAAAAAGTTTTTCACACCAATAAAAAGATATCCTTTTTCTTATTAAAATATACTGCCCTCTCACAAATGAGGAATTATACCAGCATAGCTCCTGGTAAACAGATATGGGAAACCTCCCTGGAGAGGTCAGGTCTGATTGTACGATCCTGTGGTGTCCTGCAAGTCACAGAAATTTAGGTTTCTTGAGACTGAAAAAAATACTGAAGTTGTGAGATCACTGGAGCAACATCATCCATGTCTATTTCTCATTCTCAGGCTCATAGACTAATGACATAAACTTAGGGCAGTCTTTATTGACTCTTAATTGATCCCTAAGACCATGCCCAAAATCAAGGAGAGTGCATTCTGCTTTGACTTCTACTTCAAAGTAGATGTTGAGGATATAGAATTTGGAACTTTGATTTTTTTTTCCATTTAAGAGAAAGCTTCCCATTCTTAATATTTGCATATTTTGTATGTTTTTTGTAAAGTCACACTATATTTCGATTTCAGATTTTCGTCAGCTCTTCAAACTTCTAGCTCTTGTTTAAAAGAACACTAATGCACTTCCTGGATAGTCCAATATGAAAGATATTCTGGAGCAGTGAGGTGGATTACTTCAATATTTAGTTTGCTACATGAAGCCTCTAATATTTTGCTGGGGCTCTTGTCAAGTTTCACAAGGAAGAATATTTCAGACCAGAGTACTTCTGAAAAAATTAAATTGCATCTTCCTCACTAGCAAATGAGTTCAAATTAGCCCAACTACAATTCAAACACGACTTCCTTATCAGCCATTAAAGATGATAAGTAATGTAAATTGAGCACAAATCTGTTTACAATTTAATGATCCATCTCAAGTAACTACCAGCAGAATTTACCATCACCTAAAAACTGCCGTAAAATATACTGTCAGAAGTAATTTAAAAGTTTTTTTTTTGAGAAAGCTCAGCTCTTGCAATGCCATCGAATATCAGGGATTTGTAAAGATGTAGAAATAAGACTTCTTTGGTTGAAGTTACGTTTCTCTGAGAAACAGTAAAAAAAAACTGCAAAACCCAGGAAGTTTTCGAATGATGAGTTAAAACCAAGAGCTGTGCTTCACTGCAGCGGTGTGCATTTTTAACCTGTTATAGAAATTAATCCAGGATCATACTTAGCAAGAACAGTTTCCACAACCTTTCACACTATTGATAATTTCTTCTTGTAGTTTCTTCCTCTCCTCCTCTTTGGACATCTGATTGTTTCTCTCCTCCCATTTCTGATTGATACTACTGCTATTCCGCATTTTGCTGCTCTGTGTATGCCACATCTCGGAATAGAGATTGCTCGGGCTGGCCAGGAGGTCTGCATGTCTGCCACGTTCAACAACTTTGCCCTGTAAAAGAAGAAGCCAGCAATCAATATTACCAGATCTTCAGGAATACCAGCACTGCCAACAAACTGCTCACGGCAATTCTGGATTAGGATAAGGCTGAGGCAGCAAAAGAAGACTGAACGTGTGGAGAATTGCATTTGGGTCACACTGCAGGTAGAAAAGAAGGAGCTGTACTCTTAAACTTATGTAAATAGGAGCACAGACTCCTTTTCTCAACCTGGACAAAATTTAAAGCCTACAAATATGAAAAGTTTTATCATTCAAGCTGGAAGTGCTCTCTGAACTAAGCGTAGAAATTCTTCTACAGCAAGATGTTAAACTACTAGAGTGAAAGGCACACGGATGTACCAAGACAGACATGCATCTGTCCCTGCCTGCTGAGAGACATACTTAAGCTACACTGAAAGAAGCTGAAAGAGGAGAGCACACACAAGTGATTTGTAGCAGTTAAGCCAAAAACATTTAAAATCAGATTCTAAAAGCAATTAATGTAAGATGTGTTTTCAGAAAGGAGCCACAGTTGCTTTTGGCATTAGAAGTGCCATCATGAAAATATAGCGAGCAGCTTAGTGAAAGAGCGACGCTGATTTATTGACTATCGTAGTGTGGGAAGGGGAAAGAGGAGGAGGAGGGGAGAGCCCAGACCCTGCAGAGCGCCAAACATCACTATTCTGCAGAACAGAGGCTGCAGTCTTTTTCATGAGAGGGCCATTTACATCCACCGACTTCAACTTAAAATAATTTGTCCCTTCTCTACCTATTCTTTCTCTTGGGAAAAGAGAGCATTATACGGACAACTACATGGATTTTGTATTAGTTCCAAATTCTGATCTACAATTAAATCTACCTCCTTGTGACAGCTGCTGATGAACATGCTGGGAAACAAAATTGGGTCTTGTCACTTTTATTAGTAGTCGTGCTGGTGGAAACTTAACAAATATGTAGTTGGCCAACAAAACTGTGGAATTTATTTAAAAACACTAAGCGTATAGACTTGAGAGAGTTCACTGCAGTAGAGACTAGGTTTATGAATTAAACTATTTTTATAATTTTCACAGTTGCCAGAAATTTACCTTCTCCACTCAGCTTTGCAGCATCATTACTGTTAATACAGTATTTGCTTACTCAGTTATTCTGATTTTTACCTAGGCAAAGGTACTGAAATTGCAATACAATATTTTACATGGCTAACCAAAACCAGTCCCAATTTTTCCATTACTGATCCTCATTTCATTGGCTGTTACAGCAGCACTCATCAAGCTGGGACCAAAGGCAACTTTCTGTTGAGCAAACGTCAGCAATGCCGGCGAAGCAGCCGGACCCCAAAGGCGATGTCCCTCGCTGCCTCGCTCACGCACAGCCTCTTTTACACCAAAATCACATTCAGGAAAGTGAGCATCCTAGCTGATTTACAGTTTTAGGTTGTGTTTTTATCTTTAACAGTTACTCTGTAACACAAAACACACTCTGACTAAGCTGTGAAAACTTGCATCGAAAACAAACAAAAAAAACCACAGATTGCCGTGTAACATGTTAAAAACATTTGCGAGATGTTGTAAATGCAGTTAGAGAAAGGATACACCTTAGGAAATGATATTTCAGCAAAAGCAGAAAAAAGTCAGCAGAACAAAATGGAACAAAATATTGACAGAGAAATACGAGTGAGTTTATTCCACTACTCAGTTTTTAGATTCACATGAAGTTGAGACTTGTATAGCTAAGTTGGCCAGGAACACCACCATTTCATCAGTTTTTGTTCTAATTTCCCATTAAATCATTTCGTGTACTACAGGAATAACTTATTTTCTTTTATATGGGCAATTTTAGTCATCAAATGCAGCTATAGTCACAAGCATAGAAATAAACCCCTAACCCTTAAAATAATGAACTACAGAGCTGATTTAACCTCTACTACAACCATGTTACAGCCCTGTTTTCAGCATTATCAGTTAAAAAACAATGACAAACTCATTTTAAGGACATTTATTTAAAATCTATAACCAAATATGGGTAACATATTTCATGTTTTAATGATTGATATAGATGAAAGCAGATTTAGGATGGACTGAATATAAGGCAAGTGCTGAACAGTGATGTTAAATGTTGAAAGCGGTGCGCGTGTGTATATATGTGTATGTGTGCACGTGGCATGGGTGTGTTTAAGGTAGACATACAGCACAAGCGAATGACTACAATTTTCTAGAGTGACATTAGAGAATAGTGCTCAGATTTCTAACATAATTAGGTTGAATAAGCCAACAACGATGTTATCCGCATGGAAACAGAGCATGCCATGCTCTCTTCCCATTGAAAACACCCCAATGGATGCATGTGGAAGAGGGCCGCTCACTGTATAATGAGAATGAAGCATAAATTGGGGGAACACATTAGGAGCCCAAACAGATAGGGGCATATAATAAACTAAAAATATGCAACATTAAACCATTCCCAGCTCATCAAATGAATTTTGTAATAAACCATATAAAGTACATGTAATTACGTGTACTATGCACACAAAGCCATAATACACACAGCAAAAAGGGATCACTGAAAGGTTTCTACAGCTTATAAAATGCTAGCTGCAAACAAGAGAAATATATAAAAAGCAAAACTTGGGCAAGATTAAAAAAAAATTCATTTCCAAAGACAAAAGTTTCCGCAGCTTGGTGAGGGTTTTAAGGGTACACCAAGTCTTTATAGTGATGTTATGTGAAAACTACATTTCACAGGAAAAAAGCCTCACCTGATCCAGGACAATGATTTCATCTGCATCAACTACTGTTGACAACCTGTGGGCAATGAAGACTGATGTTCGGTGCTTCACCATGTCCCTCATGGCACTGAGAATGTTCTGTAAGATTAAAATCAGACAAAAGCTTGCACATTCCTAGATTGTACGAAAGGAAATAAAATGCTGTTTGAAATATTCAAATTATTTTAAATGAGTATTGAGAAACATCTCCAAAATTGCCAGTTTCACACTAGAAAACTACTAGGAGCATCTACAGAAGAGGCAAATAAAGTTCAAGATTGAACCACTTGTGGCTCTGACAGCATCCTCAAAATTATATATTAAAAAAGCTTATACTCATAGGGAAGGGAAAACATATATATATATAAATATATATATATATATATCCCAAGGGATGAAAGAGGAGAAGTGTTACTTGATTTCAGGAGAATATCCTTGAGCATTCCAAATCATCAAAGCAGTTAAGACACTCGAAAATAATAATGACAGACTTCCCAAATGAACAGAGGTTAAAGGCAAAAAATCCCTTTCAAAACTATGCCAATGTGGAACACGAAGCTAAAAAATATTGGAATCATTTCCCACACTTTTCTACCTTCCCGAACCACATCCGTCTGCAAGCAGCACTAATTGGGAGTTTGTTCTCTCACTATGTGAAGTGCCCATTTTGTTTCCCTGAAAAAAACACCAGGCTTTGCCAAAAGACATGCAGATTACCTGACATACCAAGGACTCTGTTTTATTTGCTGTCTTTAAAATTGAGCTCTACTGTGAAACTTTCAGCTTTGCTTATGGTTCTCACAACACGTACAGCAAAATGAAAAGGTAAGTATTATTGCGTAGAACTGTGTTAAGAACATTTCCGATCATATGAGGGAGCTGGGAATCATTATTTGAAAGCAGTGCTATACAGATGTACAGTATGTACCTTAGCTTCTTCGCATCTGGAGAATGTAAGTAATTTAGTGATTACAGGTCAGCAAATTTGCTCAATGATCTGCATAAGTGAAGACAAACATACACAGAGCACTGGTTTTAGATGACCTTAGTTTGTGAAATTATTGCTGGTGCTGAGAGTGTTGTGTTTAAGCGAAGATGCAGTTATGAAGCCTGATGCAGTTGCTGTGGTAGTGTCATGACATCCATGTCACAACACTCGGATGTTTCACAGCCCTCCCTGTGAAGGGAATACAAATTAACAGCAGCGCTGCAGGTTACGCCTACCTGATTTGCATCTCAGAAAGATGCTGCACAACGAACAAGGGTTTTTCTGTTCCACTTTATATGAAAATCATTTGTGATACTAATTTTTAAATGAACTGAAGGTGTGTAGTTGACATCTAGTAAAGGGGATCGTGGCCAAATATTTGCAACAGTTTTAAAAAATGCATGTTTAATGGTGAACCTCAGGGTGGAAAACAGAAATCACTCCCAGAGACAGAACTAATATTCTTCCCTCTAGCTCAAGGCGGATGAAGCTCAGGATCTCTTGCTCTGGCCTTTGGGAAAAGGGATTAGTCTTAGGATCACTTAACATTAATTTTAAAAAAATATGTGATAGCAATCAAGAAAAAAAGAAAAGATTCTTTCTGAGAAGGAAAGAAGAAGGAAAAAGTACCAAGATCGGACATGAGTACACCACTTAAGATTTATATTTCTTTCTGCCAATTTACCTCTTCTGTAATTGAATCTAAAGATGATGTGGCTTCATCATAGAGAAAAATAAGTG